>NC_133752.1:26560000-26935000 GCF_036562045.2 Rhinolophus sinicus
ACTCAGAGAAGCTTTCTCATCTTTGGTTTGCCTTCTCTTTTTTGTCTATTCTGATGTACAAACTAGAATCCATTGAGTTGAGGCTTCCTGCAGGAATCTACTCTGCAACATCCATGGGAGATGGTCGCCAGCTTCACTTGAACATGAGAATTTGGGCTAGACTCTCTAAGGTCTCTACCAGCCCCGTGACACCATGTTTGTGCCTAGCAATGTGCATGGCGCAATTGTCTTCAGGATGCCTACAGTCTTGCTGGGAAGGCAATGTTGTAGGAAGGCAATTATAGCATGTCCTGGAATACTAGATAGGACAGGCACAATGAGGCCCAAAGGAAACCTTCGATGGAACGCTCAAATTGATTTTAAGGAGTCAGAGAAGTCTTCACCCTCAATTCAGAGATGGTTGTCTTGGGTATTAGTCAGGAGTGACATTTATTTCCAGAGATCTTGTTGGACCTTATTATATGCTAGTCCACCGACTCCTAAAAGATCCAATCTAGATCAATTTCCCTAAATTCTTTACACCACGAAATGTTACCCAGAGGAAGAAAATGATATTCCTACTGCCCAACACCAGTGCATAAGGTCAATTATGAAGGTAAAGAATTCCAGTGCTACCACTAAAAATACTCTCCAAGGAAAACAAACACTGCCACTGGATAGTTCTCTCCCTGGAAAAGGAAAAGCAGAATGTTTAAGTCATAAAATTGTTGCTGAGGAAGACAAAGAAGAGAGAACATAGGCCAAGACACACGCTGATAACAAATTTTTGCCTTTTCAATGAATGAATAGAGTTTGCGCCAATGCTGTTTGAGTATTTCCCACATGACGGCACTCAATTTTTGGGTTGGACAACCAGGTGGATGCTGGTGCCATTCGTCCATATAGGACAGTGCTTCCTAAATCCAGTGGTGTATTAGGATCACCTGAGAAATTTGTTAAAAATTTAGATTCCTGGGCTCTACTCTTAGAGATTCTTATTCAACAGATCACAGTGGAAGCCAAAACTCTATTTTTAATAAGTTCCCCCAAATAATACTCATGCGGTCAGTCTGTGGACCAGTGTTTGGGAATTACTAGTACTAGGACACAGAAAGAGCTGGTTGGAGTATTGAGTGAGATTGAGAAGATGGAAAGTTCAGTATTGAACATACCATGGCACATCTAAGTGAAGATATTTTGTAGGCAGTTGGTTATAATGGTCTGGAGGCCAGGAGAGAGAGAAAGATTTGGAGGCCATCAGTACTTGGATATTACTTAAGTAATGGGAGTGGGTCAGATTGTCCAGGTGCTATATAAAAATAAAGAACAGAGGTCTAGGACTTGGCCCTGGAAGGCTCCTGTCTCTAAACCAGTTTGGTCATGCACAGCTCATGGGTCCTTTTTGGTAGGTTGTGGGAGCCAACAAAGAAGTTGAGATGGTGAGAATTACCTCTTCTCTCCCCAATCTCGCCATCACATTCTCTAAGTGAAATCAAATCTCAAATCACATTATACCATACTGACATTTTAAAATTAAACATTAATTAACAAGAAAGTTAAAAACAGTTCACGAGAACTGTTTCTCTTGTAGGCTTCAGAACATCCCATTGTTTTGTCCTCTTAGATGCTTTGACTACCAGCCTGAGTGAAAGGTCCGCTCGGGGCAGATGTGTAGAATTCTAGAAGCAGGGTTTTCTTTCCTTGTAGTTGGCATCAAGAAACCAGAATTCACCGGAGTTCAGAGTTCAGATGACCATTTAGCATAGAGCAACATTCTTTCTTATAACATACTCATGTGAAGGTAGGAAGAGGCTATAAAATATGTTTAACCATCTACAAATCTCACATACCTTTAATTTCATCACCTACAACCCCTTTCAGATATTCAGAATGCTAGTTAACAGTCCACTATGTTTACCAGTTAAAACCCATGTCTGCAATTCAGTACACTAATTAGCAAAGCATCAGGTGTTAATAGAGATTCAGATAATAGGAGAGCTCATTATAGCTGCCTCTGGAGTATGGCTTCCCTGATTAGGATGCTAGCTGCCACCCTGGACTGTGCATATTTTATTGGAATGCTGGCAGCACTTGGATTGTAACTTAATTTAAGGAGCCCTCATAATATCAATATGTATGTAGAAACTTTCTAAAAGGAACTGAAATCATAATACTAAAAGATGGACAAAAACAGTAAGAGTCAGAAGACAGGGCCTGGAAGCCATGAGAATAGACTATTTAAGAATGAAAAAAATGGTTAAGCTTCAGATGCTACTGAGAGGTCTAGAAATAAAATGAGTTGGTCGCTTTGACAATGAGGAAGTTGTCACCTTGATGAGAATGGTTTCATGAAGTAGTGGCCGTGGGAGAGTTACTATGGTGGGTGGAGGAGTGAAGGGCGGAGGGGATACAGAAGGTAGGCACCTTTTCTGAGAGGTGAAGAAGAATGATGTGGAGCAGAAAACAGATTCAATTTGAAACAAACCTTTTTGTCATTGTGATTTTCGTTTGTTGGTTTTAAGATGGAGGAATGATGTGCATGATTAAATGTGGGAAGCAGAGAAGATTGAAAGTCAGGAGAGAAGGGAAAACCAACCTACCCACACCCAGAGGAGTTCAGGTGGAGTTGGTGATTGTAACTAAGAGGAAGACATCACTTCCATAACGATAGAAGGGAAGGAAGGAATTGTGAGTGCGGCTGCTGTAAAGTTAAACTTGTATTTAGATGGGTTTTTGGTGTAGGCCAGTGTGTTTGTGCATAGAAAGGGCTATTCAGACTTTTAATTTGGGTTAAACAATTAGTGTTCATTTATTAAAGTCACAAATTGAAAATTTCAATTCTTCCTAGGCATTACATTCATCTCACAAATCTTTATTTAGAAGGCTAGCAAAATTGAACACTCACCCTTCAACTAGTTTTTGATTAATGCTTGGTCCTTTTTACCAACTTAAACACATTCAAATATTTTAAAACTGCGTCTATAAATTTAATATATTCTATTTACTTTTTCAGTACCTCATTTATCTACTTAAACAAAACCTTGCTGAAAAGTCAAGGATTGTTACAAATCTATTAAATTCATAGAGTGGTCCTAGAGACCTCCGAGATGTTATAATACTATGAATAATCTTAGGAAGATTTCAACTTTAAGTCAGAAGTCTGATAATTCAGTTATTCATTTTAAATTGATTTTCAAAAATTGATGTTCTAATCAGTCAAATTCCTTGAACTTTAGTAGTACAGAAAAGACCAAATATGCACAAAAGTATGAATAGCATGATTTTGATGCTGTAAAAACCATTCTATATTAAATTTTAAATCTTCCCGGATTTGAATGATCCATAGTCACCAAGGAAAAGAGTTACCTGGAAATAACTGAGGCTATTTTCAAGCAAATATTTTGACAGAGGCAGGCAGCCTGAGCAATTCACATCTTCTCAAATGTCACACTGAGCCTCGTTTTGGAGCTCCTGTGTTGTGAGTTGCGAAATTTAAAAAGGGTTTGGTGTCACAGTTCTCATTGTTTCATCCTCAGGCACATGTTATACACAGTACCTGTTCTTGATCCACTCAGGGAAATAGGACAACTAGATTGGTCTTTGATCTTTAAGACTGGCACATATATTTTCCATCTAAATGATAAAGAACTTTCACTTCTATGGAATTATGAGATTTGTACATTTTTTCCTATCTAACGATACCTTTGAACTTGATAGTCTAAAAGAAATAAATGTACTGTACTTTCTATTTAAAGACCTTTAAATGAGATACCAGATAGATACTATCTAAATAGCTTTCCTATTTAAAGAACTTTGAACTTGATGGAATCTTGCATTCTTTCATATTCTTAGGACCACCCAATGGTTATAGATGTATAAATGACCTCCATTTGGGTTTTGGATATCCCTCTTGATCAAGCCAAGTCTGATTTGCTGTTACAAGATGCAGTCATTCTTCTGAGAGTTTGTGGGGAGGGGGCAGGAAGTTAAGAGAGTTCTCATCTGACGACTCTGTTTTCCCTGTGAAATAGGGTATGAAGCTGTCTGATAAAGGAAGTGGGGGTTAAATGACATGAGGGTGAGAAAAAAGCTTTAAAATAGCCATATTTGATAATGAGGGAGCTGAGTAGATCCATTCTCCCTACTTTATAGTATCGTGAGTATGTGACATTAAAGCTATTTAAAGTGGCGACAACACTCATAATGAGACATATTTATAATTTATGTTGAGCACTTAGTTTGTATGGTTTTTATATTAAATGTGCATACTTAGTCATTTGAGTATTTGCCACTGATAAATACTCTTTGTAGCTGATCAGGAGGTCACAGCTCATTGTCAAAGGAGCTTTATTAATAAAGTAATTGAAGTTGTCATTTATTATACTGCAAAAATTCTAGATTCATTTCACACTTATTTCCATTTGCTAGTCAATTACCAACTGTCAGAGCATATTAAGTATTGTAAATTTGAGTCAGAAGCTGTCACCCTTAAGTGTATTAACATTCCCTAATCACAGAGGTAGTGATTTGTTCCATAAAAGAATATTAATCACCAACTTACATCTGTCTTCATGACGGTATAAAATTGCCATTGGCTTCCATTGCTGAAGTGAAGTAAATCAATGTAGACACCAAAAATGGAAGCTGACCGTAATGAATCACGAGTATTTCCATTCATGTTAACAGGTTTCTCATTGTTTCCAACAGAAAAAAAATGTCAGCCAACTTTCAAAGCTTTTTGCTTCTTAGTGTTAAAAATATAGTTTCTTATTATTACTAGTTAACATTGATGAAGTATTTATTAAGTATCAGGCACTGTGCTCACAGCTTTATATGCATTATTTCTTTTAATCTTCACAGTATCCCTCTGAGGGCATTGGTTCTTATATTTATGGTTCTTATACTACCACACCATGCATTCTGTAAAGAGTAAATGATGGCTTAAAAGACTTGAGTAACTTGTTGCCCCAAATGGCAGAGCCTGGAGTTAAACCCAAACAATTTAACACATTTTTTGCGGGAAACAAGTAAACTCGTCATATCACCTCTAGTTAGAACCGGCAAAAATTTTGCAAAGTAAATAAATAGAGACCTCTTTTTAAACTAAAACACTGAAAGTTTCATAGAAAAATATCAAATAGATCGAAAGATATGAATATTTTACGGAAAGTCTAATTTTGGCGAGAAAATGTCAAAAAAGCCCCGCATTACGACGCGATTTGGCGGGAAAATGCCCGCTTACGAAGTGTTTTAATTCCATAACCTTTTCTCTTGACCAGTAATCTACGTTGACGAGTGGTGTTTGATATTTACTAGGTGAATCAGTTAGGAATACATTTGGGTGCAAGAAGTAACTAAAATCCAACATGCAGTAGCTTATAAAATTTTAATTTATTTTTTTTTATCACTTACAGAAAGAATGGAGATAGGCAGCTACTCACTTTGGTTTAGTAGCCAACAGTGCCAGGGCTAACGATGCTGAGATTCCCTGGTCTTTCTCTTATGGCAGCAGAAATGGCTGCTTCAGTGTCAAGCATTGTGTCCACATTCAGGGCAGGAAAAAGGGCGGAGGAAAGAGCTGGCACCAGCTGTAATTGTATAATTTAAAATTAAAGCAAAACTTTCCCAGTTATATCTCATTAGTTCAAAACTGTTTCACATGTCCACTCTTATCTGCAAGAGTGGCAGACAGTGGGAGAAGGGAGTTGGGAATGACTGATGGACCAGCCTTGGGTCTAAAGTTATAGAATCTACACACTTTGTAGGAATTTTTCATTTTCTCCTAAACTTCTTTCTCTCTCTCCCTCCCTCCCTCCCTCCCTCCCTCCCTCCCTCCCCTCCCTCCCTCCCTCCCTCCTTCAGTGAAGGCTCTATGATTCTCCAACTCCTAATGTATTATTGCCTCATTTTCTAGAATGTATTCCTAAATAACAAGAGAAAGTTGTGCTTCCGCTAATTGAATCAGGATGCATTAATTACAAGTAACAGAAACTATTGCACACTTAAGAAAATAGATGAATTTCAATTATTTATTCAACAAATAAATTTATTAAGCACTCATTATATGCCATGTACTCTTCTAGGCTCTGGGGATACATTAGTGGGGAGGGAGACAGACCTATAGACAGCTAGAGATGGACAGGCAGACACACTTAGAGGAATCTCATGGAACCCAAAGGTAGGAATGCAGCAGAGCCTTGAAGAGGAGCAGGAACCAGGGGTGAGGTTTCAGGAATTCAAACAACTTCTCTGAATATACCTCCTTCATTCTGCTCCCTCTTTCTCTTAATTCCTGCACTGCATGGTATATGGTTACTCTACATTGCCTGAGTTTTCATACGCTTTTCAAGCAACCGGCTTGTGCTGAACCAGAGTTTCTCAGTCTCAATTCAAATACCTAAGCAAAAGAATTTGAATGCACTAAGCCCATGGAGAGGGAGAGGTATGGTTACAGGGCTCATTTGGAGTGGAAGGTGTGCACCTCAAAAGGCGACTTGTTGCTGCTACGCATCTCCAGGCTTACTGATGCTTTTTCTAGACACTTTGCCCATCAGCCATAGCAAAACTCCCTCCTACCACCCTGGAGATGTAAAAGACAACTCTACCTAGAAGAGCACATTTGTTCAGTTCTGTAAAAATTGCATGAGTCGACATTGAACTTTCCAAATCATTTTTGTGCCCTAATAGATTAAATAGTTTCTCCCACAGCCTGGTCCCTGTCTTCCAGATAATGGGAGATTTGGGTCTTGGTTAACATCCAACTCCCTTCTTCCTACTTCAGGGCAAGCCCTCAGAAGCCACCAGTGCCACTAATCAATTTGGTTCCAAAGCACATCTTGCAATGTGGGTTGGTATATGTTTTTAGGGCATTTATAAAGTATAAGCCAATGAGACATGATTGTTGGTGATTTAAAAAAAAAAAAAAATATATATATATATATATATATATATATATATATATATATATCCTTCTTTTTGTTTCAAACCAGTGCATGTTTTTCCATTCAGGGATGAACTGAATTGCTGACCTTGTGGCTAATCTCTTTTTCCACAGGCTGTGGATGCTCCTCCACGTGGAGGGGGATGGGCAGGCTGGGGCTCCTGGGGCAAATCTCTGCTCTCGTCAGCATCTGCCACTGTAGGTAAGCATCTTACCTTGCATTTGAATGGATAAAGTTCAGACACCTAATAGGATATGGTAGTTTGACCATACCATGTGCTGATAGAGTTTAACATTAGCCCACAAGATAATTATTTTCTGTTCTTACTGTTCTGAGTGCCTCATATATATTAATAAATTTATTCCTCAAAATAGCCCCATAAGGAGGTATCCTTATTTTCTCTATTTTAGGATAAGGAAGCCAAATCACAGAGAAGCTAAGACCTTGTCCAAAGTCAGGAGTGGCTGGATTAAGATTTGAATCAAGTACTATGGCTTTTTATATAAAAGCCACTATATTATATTGCCTCTTAAAATATAAGATTTGGGCTCTTTAAATGTATTCTTAAAGCTTTGTGCTTATCATCCCACTTGAATGTTTTCAAACGTACAACTAACTTACTCCCTAAAGGGATTTGAGGTATCTGTAAAAAGTACTTCATCAGCAGGGCATTGAAATACAAATAGAAAAAATATATGAGCAGGTAGGAAGGAGTATATGTATACATATATACACATATATATACATATACATATATGTGTGTGTGTGTGTGTGTGTGTATATATATATATATATATATATATATATATATATATATATCCCCCAAGGCTAATAGAGTTACCATAATTGAGCATTGACCTTATCTCTGAGCTTCTTGGCTGCCAGTATTTCTCATTGAATGGTAAAATAAAACTTAGTTTACCTAGGTAAATTTATTATTTTCCTGGTATTAAATTTTTGAAGCAGTTTCTTCGATTGGCTCTTATACAAAGAGAAAATGTAATGAACAATTTCTTCATCAGTGCAGTTTTGTTACAATATTCTTTATATGACTATTTCTTATATCTACTTTTTGTGAGAACTGAAGGTAAAACATCAACATGCCTAAGATTAATTTAGTAAATGCGTTTCATCTGGAAGGTACAGAGTGAGGAGCAGAACAGGGGAAGCCACAAATGACATAGCTTGTACATCACCTAGCTCAGGTGTTGTCAAGGTAGAGTTCATGGCCATGAGCATCTTGTGATGGGCCACGATTGGTCCAATCTATTGTTACTTCTGAAACCGGGAGGGATAGGAAGCCTTGCAGGTCATTTGCCATACTCCATGGACCATGGTCACAAACGGTGAAAGGACCAGACATCTAATTTGATAACATTTATTTTATCTGCCTGGAAGGATGGAGAGATTTTTATTCCCCTAATTCCTTGTCTGTCAGCTATCATGAGAGCTCTGGCAGGAAGTGGATAGCAGTCAAATAAATGTTGACCTCTCTGGGATGAGAGCCTGGAAAACAGATTTTCTCTATTGCTAAGTGAAGGGGCCAGGTATGCTGTGGATATACATATGGACATTAACCAAAGTAAAGGAGAGGCACCTGTGTTGTTGCCGGAACAGGAGACAATCTCTTCATGTGAGTGAGAACAAGCACTGGCAGGCAGCCGCCTTCCTAGGAAAAACCGTTGAGCCGTTGGTGGCCATCAACTGGATCTTGCCACTGGTAACACTTAGGAGTGACATGCTTTCTGAACCCAAACTAAAAGAGTGGCGTCTGAACATTTTTGAAATTGGGAAAAGTCATAGAAAATAAATAGTATGATCATCGAATTTTATATAGCTGTCCTCGTGGTTTATATCATGAAACAGTAAAGTGTTGTGCGTGCTTCCAGCTATAATGGTATCCAGACCTGTGCTGGTTTGTAACAAATTCAGTGCTTCAGAAGTTTCTATTATAGACAAAGGATTTACTTTCATGTTAAAAATTTAAATATTCCACAGGAAATACAGAAACCAACTGGCCAGTGGGCAGCTGCTGCAGGGGTTTCTCGTGCATGTACAGGTGCCCCTGCCTGTAACTGCTCTGCCCCTGGTTGGTCTGATCGTTTGCTATTGCTTCTTGTCGGTCAGTGGCTACACCTCCTTATTTGACTTTGGGCTTCGCTGGACCCTTACAAGGTTTTCCATCTGCCACCTGACAGCTTGCCCATTGAATTTACTATCCTATCTGGCATCTTAAGTGTCCTTTGCACTTGTAAAGCCTAGTGCAGCCTTGGTCCAAGAGGACTGTGCTGCAAAGTGTCTGGGTTCTGTTACCTACTTCAAGTATAACCCAGTAGATGACGCTGGCTTTGCTGCTTAAAGAGCAGGGTGTTATTTCACCCTGTGCTGGTAGACACTCATCTTTTAACTTGATCGGAAGTCAATGTCTTAATCTGTAGCCTGTGCTTGTGTTTGGTGTTGGTCGTGAAGCCTCCCTGTGTCTAAGGTACCATGCAGATGACAAATATTGTATCTTGTTAATGTTGCAAACACTTAAAAATTCTGGTGGTTCTCACCTGGCTCCATGTAGTAATTGACCCAGAAGAGCCTAGAGAGATAGCTGCCCCAGGACCAGCATGATCACTGAGCCAGTCACTGTTGCCACTTTCCTTCTTATAGTTGGCGGAGATATGGTTTCTCTGAGATTGTGTGACATTTGTACATTGGCCCATAAAATATCGGAATGACGTTCAGTATGCCCTCTTGTATTCTTTTCTGTTGTAGTATAACAAATTACCACAAATTTAGAGACTGAAAACAACACATATTGATTATCTCACAGTTTCTGTGGGTCAGGAGTTCAGGTACAGGATAGCTGGGTCCTCTGCTCAGTGTCTTACCAGGCTGAAATCAAGGTGTCAGCCAACTGCATTCTCGTCTGATGTTCAGGGTCATCTTTCAGGGTCAGTCAGGGTCTTGGTGAATTTAGTTCCTTATAATTATAGGGCTAATGTCCCCGTTTTCTTGCTGACTGTTGACCAGTGATCTCTCTCAGCTCCTTGAGGCTGCCCTCAGGTCCTTCTTTTCTTCAAAGCCAGCAAGATAATCTCCTCCATGCTTCAAATCTCTCCTTTTAGAAAGAGCCCAGTCCCTTTTAAAGGCTCACCTGATTAGTTCAGGCCCATGGAGGATGATCTCTCTTTTGATGAACTCAAATCCCACTGATGAAGGACCTTAATTACATTGGGAAAATCCCTTCATCTTTGCCATATAACATAACCGAGTCATGGGAGTGAAACCCCATCATAATCACAGTTCTACCACACTCCCAGGGGTGTGTGCTTATACAGGGTGTCTGTGCCATGAGGTGAGAATTGGGGGGACCATTTCTCAATACTGCCCATCCCACTTCCCTTTTCTGTTTGAAATCCTCATTAGTTACACTACCAATTCGAGAAACTTAGTATCTTTTCGTGGCTCTGGCTGCATGGTGAAATTTTGAAAAGCATTTGAATCTTGGCATTTTTTCTCTTGTTTACACCAACAGTGGTCAAAGGGCACATGAGGGAAATCAAAGCAATTTTGAAGTGTTAATGCTCATCTGAAAATCCCTGTAGACAAATCAGAGTTATCTATAGAAAAGTAGAGACTAAACGTGTTGCTCGCCACTAGTCATCACAACCCCAACGAATGTATTAGCAGTATAATTGAATACTACCCCTAAGTTGCTCCTAAGGCATATTTTGGAGATTTCTGGTCTGGACATGCTGTGCTTTTACATAGTAATTGTAGCTAAAATAATAGTAATATATACTTTAAAACTAGATAAGTGTCTTAGTGGACCTGATAGAGAACTAACACATGTAGCGTAAGGGAAGGCTGAAGTCGTGGGTTCCAAGGCTGGGAACAGGAAGTGGTGGTGGTTGGGAGTTTGATTCCCCAGAAGACAATAGGGATTGCCAAGTGTCCCACAGATGGAGAGGTGCCATAGCTGAGCTCACAGCCTGAAACAGGGTGGGAATAGTGTTCATCCATCTGTGAACAGAGGCTTTAAAAAGTGATGGGCAGCGTCTTGGATTGTGGTCTGTATTGAGCTGCTACCTTGGGATTGAGAGACGCAAGCTGGGCACTCTTTCCATTACATAGAGGCATAATATCCACCCAGGGCTTTGCAGCATTAATAGTTTATTATCACAAGGCTAATAAACTTATTGGAAAACAGAGCATTCAGAGCAGTAGACAAGCTCTTGAAGGTTTATAAATTGACTGTAGAAAATAAAGAAAGAAAATAACCATGTATTCCATTGCAATTGATTTCTACTCAGAAACCTCATGTTACCCCCAGGGTAATTCCAATTGCAGACAGGAGTGCAAAACACAGTCTGTAACAAAACACAGAGCTGTCAATTGAGCACTAGAAACAGAAACCAGTAATTCTTATAGTTGTTGAAAAATTGCTTTCACAGTAGTTAGAATTGTTTAGAGTTGGCAGGAGAGTAATTGGAGAATGGAAACATTTGAGGGTGGTTGCCTCTTGGAAAGAGCACTGTACCAGGAGTCATAAGACCTGAGACTTAGTTCTGACTGCTACTAACTTGTGATCACAAGGGATTGTCACTCACTAGCTACATTATGCACTTCACCTCTATGAGACTCAACTTTCTTGTTTCGAAAAGTGTGTTTAGGAGAACTTGAAAAGTTCTAATATTCCTTCCAACTTCTGAAATATGACTATTCCATAGTCTGTGGCCATATATAGGAGAAAGAAATTTATTTGTAAGCACTGTGCTAAGTGGAAAAATACAGAAAATTGACTTTTTGCTACTCTGTATTTTTATATTTTGTCTTTTGTCTCACTACTTTGACCCCAAGGTTAAGAAAAAATGAGAAAAAGCAATCTTCCCAGTGCTTATATAAAATCAAACATTTCTCAGCCAACGATTATTTTTGGAAAGGCCATAACTCTTGCACTAGTTTCATCCACAGCTGCATTATCATCACATTCTAAGAAGAGTTGATCACCTGCCACCCAGGCCTTTGGACAAGTTTATAAAATATAATAAAAATGGCTATTGTTTAAGATCCAGGCAGAAACCAGAGTGGGAAAGGAAAATGTGGGGGAAAAAAGATTTTGATGATAATTTCAAAGTGATGTTATGAGAACCAAATGTGATTTCCCATGAGCATCTTAGAGACCTGACTTATTCCTGGAATATACTGCCAAGAATGATAGACCAATAGTGAGAATGGAAGTCAACAATGCTGAAACATACAAATATGTATGCCAAAGTAAAAGCTCCATGGTAGAATATAGGAATGTCGTATCTAGGAACACTACAAACAGCCTAAATGTTTATTTAAAGTTTTAGTTTTGACAGTTTTATGAGTCTAAACACTTTCTGGGGTGTTTAGAGAACCTGAGGAGAGGGAGGTACATCTGATCTGTATATTTACCTTTTCAAAATTACCATTATCCCCTTCCCCATCCTCTCCCAAGTTAACACATTTTTTCCCCTTCTGCACATTTTAATGAAATCCCTCTCCCTGCACTGTCAGAAATAGTGACCGTGTTTATTATAGAGAATAGCTAACTTGTCAAAATGATACTAAAATGATAACTGTTAACTGTGCAAATCACTGTCAGTATCACATGGATTCATGCGACATTGATGATGATGTAAGGATTCTCAAGAATCATGATACAAAAAATAATGGGATTAATACTTGGAGTTTGTTCACAATCCTCTATAATCTATGAATAAGGCCCAGAAGTTAGTGAATTTGTTTGACGGCCAGGCAAACACTATCAGTTCAGGAACACTTCTTGTCAATTTTGAACCTAAAGAGACATCCGATTACAGAGTGGACATCAGCCATCATCATGGAGAGGGAAGACTTTTCCAAAAGGAAGGTTAATTGGCTCCTCTTTTTGCTGCTCTGAAGTTTGCTTTAGTTCAGTACAGCACCATCGTCTGTGGTTTTTCTAAACAATGGCTCCTCACAACTTTTATCTTGAATTCATTCATAGAAGAGTCGGAAATACAGTCAATATTTTTAAGTTGTTCTATTGCTTGAAAAGTCACCAAAGGAAAGTGTAAATTTGTACAACTTTCAGAAGAGCAAACAGGACTATCTGTAACATTTTTAATGCACATACCTTCTAGCACAGAAGTTCCACTCTTGATCCTTTTTAAAAAAAACCCATAAATATATATGTACAAAGATGTTCAATATAGAATTCACTTAGCAAATAGTTTTTTGTGCCGGGCACTATTTTAGGTACTTGAGATAAAGCAGTGAACAAACAAGACAAAGATCCGTGCCCTAGTGGAGTTTACATGCTAGTGGGAGGAGAGAGACCATAAACAATACACATATTGAATAGAAAAATTACATAGAAGGCTAGAAATTGGTAAGTCTATAAAAAATATAAAGTGGAGCAGGATAAGAGGGATCAAGAGTACAGGTTACGGTTGTAAAACGGATGGTGGGGGGGTCGATCTTAGTAAGGTGATACTTGAGCAAAGACCTGAAGATGGTGAGGGAATTCACCAGGCAAATAGGAAAAACTTGAAAAAACCAAAGTACACACCCATAGAGAATGTGAAAATGTGATACAGCCCTTTGGTGGACTAATACTATGTAACCATTATAAAGAAGGAGGTAGATGAGTGTTCTAGATCGTATGCCCAGTAGAGCGACTAAGGCAGAGATTAGTGTGCTAGAGTTTTACTGAGACGTGCTCTCAGGAGCAAGACTTGCAAGAGAGTGAAGGATTAGGCAGCAGAGCTGGGCCGAGCAAGAAGCTGAACTGCAGTGCAGCTGCATCAGAGACCCCACCCTATCTCACAGAGAGCTTGAGGGTTGGGATGACTCTTCAGCGATGTCCCCCAAGAATGCACAGGGCCAGGGCTTTGTATCACCGACTCCCCCAATTGACCAGTCATTGTAGTACAGCTTTGGGGGAACCAGTTCCCTCTGGCCAAGGTCACTTCAAAGGGAGGCCTCCGGGAGGCATTCAGCAGACCTTCCCAGCACTGTGATCCCAGGCAGCACACAGTCTCCGCCACTACCCGTGGGCTGCAACCTCCACTGTGTATTGTGAATGGGGAAAGGCCAGATCCAGGACACTTACATGTACGTATATCTTTTTTGTTGTTGTTTCTTCCTTACAGAATCACAAGAAACAATATTAGAGTTATTATCTTTAGAAGGAAATAGGGCAGGGGAGGGAGGTAGGAAGACATGGACACTTTAAGTCTTTGAAGAGCTCCAACTCCTGTTTTTGGAAGTCCCTCTTACATCACAGCAAATATAAAATGCACCCACATCCCGTATTAAATATATAATTTATATATAACTGTGTAAAAGTTGAATTTATTTGAACAATAGTTCACCAGTTGACCTAATATTACATTTTGAATACATTTAAGAAAATATTCATTTCTAATTTGCAAATTTTCTTTTTTGTCTTTTATAACCAATAATTTTTTTTTGGTCTTAAATATTTCCATAGGCCTTAATAAGCTCACAGACTCTGTTACCTATTATGTCAGTGGAAGCTGTCTAGGGAGAGAAAGGCTAGTCCACCTTCTGTTGCCTCTGCTTCTGTAGTCTTTGAATTTGATAACAATTTAATAAAACAATTGTTTTTATTTTTAAAATGAACCAATTATGTCAGAGAAGTTATATCAGAAGAAGAGAATTTTTTTAGTTTCTAATTTTTATATATTAATTTCTTAAAAGAAAAAGAAATAAATGAAATGAAAAAGAAGGAAATGTTATATTAAAATGAATCTTAAAAGGGGGAACCCCCTGAATGAGTGAACTGGTGCCCTACTAGGGGTTCCTTTAGCATATGGGACCAGCAGAAAGTACCCGTAGTGTTACCCAGTCATTCGGGGTACTGGGTAGAACTGCTGTGGCTCCCCTAAGTGGGAGAGACCCTTCCACCACCAACAAATTATTTTTATCCTCCAGAAAGAGGGGAGACATCCCTTCAATTGGGTTTTGATCTTGGTGGCACTCACAAGAAGAGAGCTTGGTGAAATCATAGTACTTTTTGAGAAGAAAAACTAAATTGGAGGTATAAGAAAGCGCCATACGTTGTCTTGGGATTTGTGTCTGCACAGAACAAGGATAATCCTACAAACATCAAGCTACGCCAACCCAAGGCATGGCTGAAAGGGGCAGGGTTACATCGCCAAAGTTTCACTGCAGAGACGACTTTCACCGTGCTGTTTGGTCAAGATAAGCTGAGTCAAGCTAATTTTAGCATAAGTCGATATTTCAAAAGTGAGGAAGCTCGTAATCAAAGATTTGATTTCCAAGGAGTTATATAGATGGGACAAACATGACATTTAATCAACTATAAATGGCATATAAAACTTTTAAAATATAACAGTGATTGAGAATATGAGTTTTAGAGTCGGAAGGACTAGGTTCAAATCCTGCCTTTGCTACTTAATGGCTTTGGGACATTGGACAAGTAATTTCATGTCATCAGGTCTCAGTTTTCTCAATTATAAAACGAGTATAATAATATCTGTTATCTCATAAGATTGTTGAAAAGATTAAATGAAATAATCTACTGTGCTAAAAATATGCCTGGGACATAGTAAGTGCTCAGTAAATGTTGACCATACCAAAAGTTTCGTATATTTCTTCTCACCGATCTTACAAAACTCTGGGAGGTAGATGTTATACTCCTCCTTTTAGAGAAGACACAACAGCAGAGACTCAGAGAGGTTCAATAACCCACAAGATCACACCGTTAATAAAAGATGGAACCAAAATTCCTCCACAAAACTCCTGACTCCTAAGTTTAGGATGTTTTCCACTAGAATATAGGCGATAAAGCAAACACCAACCAATCATTTCACATTTGTTTTTAAATGATACTGTATCACAGTATTTATACAACATTTTTATTTTCTTTGCAATACTCGCCTTCTTTTTTGCTGCAATGTATCAAGGGGTGGAGAATATTTCATCTTCATATCCATGGAATTTGAAGGAGTTTAGTTTCTTTGAGGATACTTAGTGTTTGTGATGACATGTGAAGAAAATCTATGAACTATACCCTATAGTATTATTCATATGTGTTATTTTTCTTTGCTATTGGTAGAATCCAACCAATATCTCTGAGAATGAATCACTCCTAGTCAAAAGGCAGCAATGACTCCATATTGTTATTACTTCCTTCTTCTGAGCACTAGATGTCACACTTAGTAAAGTTTTAGAAGTTATTCTTCAAAGTAGGGTGTGGTGTACAGCGTAAACCTGTTATGAAAAACCGTAGCTTAATATTTCTAGTAGAATGCAGTAAAGATGTACTTTCACTAACAAAAGAATTCAGAAAAAAAGAATTGTTAATCAGAAAATATAATTGGAGGAATCTTAAATATGAGCAATTCTTTGTATATCAGTTGTACCTCAATAAAGCTCTGTGTGTGTGTGTGTGTGTGTGTGTGTGTGTGTGTTTGTAGTTAGAGTAGCAGCCTATTGTCATGTCTGTTAAATAGACACATCCTGTTTATATGCACATAAAAATAGTATTTCCTTCCAGAAACAAAGTAATTTTTCTAGAGGTGGCTTATGTATACATACTGTGTTTCCCTGAAAATAAGACCAGACCAATCAGCTCTAATGCGTCTTTTGGAGCAAAAATTAATATGAGACCCGGTCTTATTTTACTATAATATAAGACTGGGTCTTTTATATATAACATAGTACCAGACCGGGTCTCATATTAATTTTTGCCCCAAAAGATGCATTAGAGCTGATGGTCCAGGTAGGTCCTATTTTCGGGAAAACATGGTATCGTCTGTGTTCTAAGATGGTGAGAAGCTGTTCTTCCCTAGGAAGAGAATCGGACATGGCCCTGAAAGAGGAGATAATGACAGTGAGGTTTAATAAACCCTAAGTGGTCTTAGGGAAGGATGGGAAATCATCTTTCTTGTATGGCTTATGAAAAGAAGATGTAGTATATACCTCCCAGCCTCCTCAAACTCATTTATTTTTTAATTTTAGCTCTCAGAAATCAGATGAGAATCATAGAGTCAGATCTCGATGTACATTATTTCCTTCTGAAAAATACGTTTTTAAAAGATGGCCAGGAATATGGACTCAGTATGTAAATAAGTTCAATGATTCCGTCCTGTAACTTAAATGTGTTACTGAAACTCCAATAAGTTTCCATTAAAATGCTTGGAATTCATTGGAAGCTAGGGAGAATTCATTCAAGTCTTAGTTTTAGCAGTTACAGTGCATCTTTTCCCCCCAAATAACTCAGTAATGAATTTGAACTGTATTTAATGATCTGCACATGAATACAGACATATATTTCTGTATGTAGTTAATGTTGTAAATATTATAAATAATGTTTCTTAAGTTTCAGGGTAGTTTAGATTGTGTGTAATGGCAGGTGATTCCCACTGGACATAATTAGGCCTGTATTTGTTTGGTAAATATCAGAGACCTGATTATGTTAAGATTGCTTTGATAAAGTTACAACTTATTAAATACGACTATTTGGGCTTGGGATCCATCCGTGTATTTCTCTTATTCGGGAGACAGACAATTAACTAACAGTGCCTTCTACGGTGCCTAAGAGACTGGTGGTTCTCAAATCCTGCCCTGACTTGGGTTTTCTCCCATGTGTTAACATTGCTGCTGCCTTGGGTTTTAACAACCTGAAATTGCCCAAGTCCCGAGTGGAATCTTTTTTTCTTTCCCAGAATGCTAAGGGGGAGATGAGTGCTGTGATGGTGGCAGCCCGTGCTGCTTCTCCATCAAGAACTCAAACAGCCACTTAGGAGCGTCAGTGGACTATTCACTTTGTCGTTTGGGTTGGAAACTTTGAGAAAAGCTATAGCTCTTCATGAGGGCCTCTAAGGAGAAGAAAAAAAAGCTCCAGAATAATATGTAGACGATTTGTCTAGCTGTGGGGGGTGGAGGAGGAGTGTGAGTGTGTGTGTGTGTGTGTGTGTGTGTGTGTGTGTGTGTGTTGGAGGGGTGGGGGATGAGAAGGTCAGCTCTGTATTTTACCAAGTAGTTACTGAATACCCACCGTGCTGGGTTGGGGGAGAGAAGCTTTGTCCCGTCTCAGATGGAGTAAAACCTGTGCCCTTCATCCTGGCTGACCAGTCTTCGAGCTTGTGTTTGAACTCCTACTCTTTAAGAAACTGTCAGAGCTGTTGGGTGCCCGTCCTGCTTTTCCCACTGACTTGCCTTTTTTTTTTTGATGCTTTGGCTCCAGACCTTCTGCTCTCTAAACCAAAGGAATGACTAACACATTGAAAGAGCGTGTTGAAGCTCATCTGATTTAAATTCACCAAACTCTAGTGGCACAGGCACCTGCATGCAATGGGCTGAGCCCACAAGGAATCCAAAAATGTATGTTGCATCTCTGCCTTGAGCTGCTTGGAAAACAGTAAAGAGGATAAGACAATTACCCTCTTCATAGATACTATCTTGAGTTTGGAATCCCAGGTTACGAGTTAAATGGTATGAGAAGTAAAAGGGAATAATAAAGCATCTGGGAACACTTTACAAACGCTTCCCTCATTTGCTCTTCACAACAATCCAATGAAGAAACTGAGTCACTGGGCAGTTAGGTAATTTCTCCAAGGTCACCCAGCTAGGCAGTGGTGAAGCTGAGCTCAAACTGGAACCCACATCTGAGGGATTGGCAAGTCTATGCTGTTCACCACCATGTTCTCTTACAATCAAGATACATACCTACCGCTGAACAACAGTGCTGGAAGATGAGCTACATAATTTGCAGACCCTGGATTTTTATTGTATTCATGAACCATATTTTTATTTTCTGATAGGTCATGGATTGACAGCAGTCAAGGAAAAAGCAGGGGCCACCCTACGGATTCATAGTGTAAATTCCGGCTCTTCAGAAGGGGCCCAACCTGACACCGAAAATGGCGTCCCTCAGAGTGAGTGATGTATTTATTTTGGGGGCTTCTTGGACTTGGGATGTATTACACTATGTGCACAAATAGAAGATTTCTAAGTGCAGATCAGCAAAATGAACTCTGAAAGGATGTTTTTCTCTTTAGTAGCAGATGCGGCCACAGATCAGAGCCCCACAGAAAGCCCCCCCACTTCTCCTTCCTCAGGGTCTCGGGGCATGCTGTCAGCCATCACCAATGTGGTTCAAAACACAGTAAGTCGTTAGCTGCTTTCTTCCCCCTCCCCCCACCCCTGTGTCTCCTGGTGCTTTCTTTTGATATCTCTATTTACCCGTGACCTAGATACATCAGAAAAAAGATGGCCTTGTTCATAACTTTGGATTATGGTTTTGTTATGCTTTCTCCTACAGAGTAGGTGTAACCTTGGAACCAAAATAACAAGGGCAAACTGAAATGCATTTTATGTTTAAAAGAAAGGAGCTGCTTAAAAGGAACATTTTTCAGAAGTAACAGTGTCCTTTCCAACGGCTGCAAGGACAGCCTCTGGTTGGGGAGAGAGAGAGGGCTCTTTCTTAGAGCTGGTACAGCTGTTTTTCTTCAATGGTCTGGCTCTTAACCTTCAATTTGAAAAATGATAAAGCCATTAAATTTTTTTTTAAAGTGCTGATAATGGGTCAGGAACAACATTCCAAGATATTTCTAAAGTGTTTCCAGATAATTAAGAGCAACATCCTGTCCCCAGTTCTACCTCCCAATTCCCACTCTCCCTTCCTCAAATAACCCAAAGTAACCCCCTCCACGCGCCACCCCCACTTCTGAGCCCCTGCTTATCTTTTAAAGAAGCTTGTTGTTGTTGACAAAACATTGATGAAGAATGAAAAAGGTGGGGAGGCACCCCAGCTGAGATGCAGCGGCAGCTCGCTTGTCTTCATGGTCAAGAAGAAAGGTTTATTTTCTTCTATGGAAAACCAACAAACTAGTTTTTCTAGAAATATGGCTTATGTTTCATTCATTCATTCATTCATTCATTTTAAAAAACGGCAGTTAGCCCTCATTATATACCGGGGGCTATGCTAGATGCTGGGCATATGCTGACAAACAAGAGAGCACAATATTTCAGAAGATAGAGGCAACTCAACAGGCAAATACAATGCAATCTGGGAAGAAGATGGGTTGTGGACACACATATGAGGGCATCCTACCCAGACTTTGGGGTCAGGGCACGCCAGAAATAGAAAACGACTGCTCCTGTCCTTGATACTTGAGGACCTCTAGACTAACTAGGTAGGGTGAAGGAGGAGTAGCAAACATATTTCAGGAGTCAAGTAGAAATACAACTCCAGTAAGCCCCGGGGAGTTTGTAGGGCTGGGGAAGGGAAGGAGCTCCTTCAGTATCTTTGGTATAAAAAATGAATTCACGGTCTCCCTGAGCTAAAGTGCAGGGCATTCTGAGCTTATTTTTAGCATCCTCGCGTTCCTTTCTGTGTTCTCTCCAATTTTATGTTACAGTAGTCTCCCCTTATCTGTGGGGGATACATTCCAGGAACCCCAGTGGATGTCTGATACCACAGATAGTACTGAACCCCATATATTAATATAATGTTTTTTCCTATACATACATACCTTTTCACTTCAAGGAAGCACTTTATGGCTTCTCTTTGGCATATTAGAATTGCCAACATCACTACTCTTGTGCTTTGAGGCCATTATTAGGTAAAATCAGGGTCACTTGAACACAAGAACTCCGAGACTGCAATATTCAATCTGATAACTGAGTCAGGTACTAAGGGGTGGGTAACATGTACAGTGTGGATCTGCTGGACAAAGGGATGATTCATGTCCAGGATGGGATGGAGCAGGATGGTGCAAGATTTCATCATGCTACTCAGAATGGTATGCAATTTAAAACTTATGAATTGTTTCTTTCTGGAATTTTCCATTTAATATTTTTGAACCACAGTTGGGCACAAGTGACTGAAACCATGGAAAATAAAACCATGAATAAGAGGGGACTACTGTATTCTCTTTTCTCAAGCTCCAGATCCCACCACTAGGTCTGTCCTTACACCTTCCTTTTTCCATTTTATTTTCCACTGAAGTAATCCCCATAGAATGTTGGGAGAAAATGAATCAAATTATGCAAAAGTGTGAATTGCTGCTATGGCATAGTCCTCCCACAGTATGTGTATTTAAAAATCTGTTTTATAATGTGGTTGTTGATTGGCTCCCAGATCTAAAAACAAAGTCTAAATGTTCAAGATGGAAATGACTGATAAAGTATGTTAACTCAGTGAAATCAAATATTGCTATTGAAGAGATAATTATGAAAATTGGAAAATGCATATAGGTAATAAAATAATAATACAATATAAATATATAAATTCATGTAAATGGGAAAAAACACAGATGTATGCATATTGTAATTGAAGTTGTGTAGTTGGAGCGTACATACAGAAGTGGCAAAGAATTTAAACAGTTCTGTTTATATGCACAGTTTATGTGAGTAAATCTTGATTTTTTTTTAAAAGGCAATCAATGGCTGACAAAGAGATTTGCAAGAGAAGGACTGTATAATAGAACAATAGCTGAAGACAGTAGTGTATGGAAATCAATCTGTCTTATTTCATGAATATACTAATTGTAGGCGGTTATTGCTAATGTCTGAAAGTGCGGAAGAGCCATCTGAAACTGCCTGAGAGCCCTGTACTCCAGGGCCCAAGATTAAAAAGTTCTCTAAATTGGCAAGAGTATTTGACACCTTAATAGATTGCTCCAAATAATTCACTTGCTCGGATTACATTTATTTCAAACAAAGCAATTGGGTCACCTATTAATTTTATGTCTTAGGTGCATACTATTCATACACAGAGTTGGTAAAAGTAATCCCAAATATGCTTTGGTTTTCCTAAGCATCCTTTTTTAAAATAATATTATATGTCCTACAAATTATATGACAGATTCTCTTCCAAGAAAAAGAAAATAGGATTAAATGGATGACAAATCTCCTGATGAGAAAAAATTGTTACTTTATAATGATTTTAATATTTGAAGATAGAGCCATCGAGGAGGTGCAGTCTCCTGCAAATCAAGCAAAACATAAAAATCTAGTCTCATGCAATTATCTCATCTGCAGGGTAAGAGCGTCTTAACAGGTGGTCTTGATGCTTTGGAATTCATCGGCAAGAAAACCATGAATGTCCTTGCGGAAAGTGACCCAGGCTTTAAGCGGACCAAGACTCTCATGGAGAGAACCGTTTCCTTGTCTCAGGTGAGGCTATATACTTTTGCAATTTTTGCTTTCAATCAATAAAATAAATCCATCCTTGTTTCTCTTTTTAATAGATATTTTAAAGCACATGATTCAAATGCAAATGACACAAAATAGTAGAGAGTGAAAACTGAGTTTCTAATACACCCCTTTTCCCAGCCACTTAGTTCCTTATGGGAGACAACCACTGTTAACAGCTTCTTATGGAGCCTATCAGAATTATCATATAGTTATAGAAATAGGTAGTAATAGGTGTAGATATATGTAGCTGTACATATACATACTCGTATATATTCTTTGTATGTACACATATATGTATATACTTTTTCAACTAAATAGTAGCATACTTTTGCCCCTTGCTTTATTCACTTAATAATTTCTTGAAGATTATTCCATTTATGCCATTTGTCTTCGTTCATTCAGGCTGCTATAACAAAATACCATTGACTGAGTGGCTTATAAACAGCAAACATTTGTTTCTCATAGTTCTGGAAGTTTAAACACCTGTGAAATGAAGAATTAGACCTGGTTAGTTTCCCAGATTACCATAGTTTTTGTGTCACCTTCACAAATTTTATCACATCTGTGTTCAATCTACTGCTAAAGAGTAAGTAGCAATGCTCACAGAAATGTGTCACCAAGAATCCACACGAACCATCTGCAGTGTTCTAATTACACATCTGCAACGTGCAGAGAGTGTGGCATACAACATTCTGGGCACACTTGAGCACGTGTAGCTCACATGGTCTGCTTAAGCCTCCAACTTTCACCTCCTTCCAAACAGTAACTTTTCATTCATTCATTCCACAAATGCATTTTGAATGTCAACTGTGTGCCAGGCACTGTTTCAAGCACTGGAGATACATTTAGTAACCAAAATGGACACAAATCCCTGTCCTTAAGGAGCTTTCCTTCCAGTGAAGAGAGACAAACAATAAACATTACCTAGTATTTTAGATGGTGATGAGTGCTATAAAACAAACAAACAAACAAAAAACCCCAAAAAAGAGCAGGAAGAGGGTAATCGGGAATGTGGGAGTGAGGGGCAGGTTAAGTATTAAATTGGATTGTGAGGTGGGGTCTCATGGAGATGAAGACATTTGAGCAAATACTTAAAGGAGATAAAAGGATTGACCATGCAGAAATCTGAGTGAAGCACATTTCAGGGAGAAAGAGCAGTTTGTGCAAAGGCCCTGGGGCAGGAGTGTTTGGTATATACAGGAGACAGCAAGAATGCTCCGTGATGGGAGAAGAGTAAGCCAGGATGAGAATTGTTGAAGGCCAGAGTGGTAACAGGGGACAGACAATGGCAGATCATGGAGGACATTTGAAAGGACCTTGGGTTTTACTGTTAGTGAAATGGTGAAACCAATGCAGCATTTTGAAAAGAGGATTGACAAAATCTGATTTTAAAAGGATCACTCCAGTTACTGTGTTGAAAATAGACTGGAGGAGGGCCAAGGGCAGGGAGACCAGTTAGAGTGCAGATCAGTATAGGTCTTCCCAGAAACAGATGCCAAAATGGGCTTACACATGTGAGGATATTATTAGAGGAAATGCCTGTGTGAGAGGAAATTAGGGTGACGGGGTACTCAGGAAGGCTGGGAGAGCCATCAGACCAAGAGGCACATGTGACCCCAGTGAAGGGGAAAGGGAAAGAAGATTAGGTAGAGCACCCTAGACTCCTGTGCCAGGTAAGGAAGGTTTGGCAAAGCCATGGGGGAAACCTTCATCCAAAGTTCACTGACAAAGGAGTTCCCATCTCCCAGGATCAGTCCTGCGTTAGTGCCCCTACTGCACCATGATTGGCAGGAAGAGATCATGGGAGGCATGACCTTGGTGCAAATGAGGGATAGTTTCAAAGTGCAGCATCTGGGTCCCCTGGTCATGTATACTCCACTCTCACAGCCTCCTCAGGAGTTATCTAAACAAGAAGCAATGGTGGCTCAGAACGGTGTGGAGGCATGAGGGTAGTGATAATTGGCTGATTCTGAATATAGTTTGAAAGTCAATCTAGATTTTCTGATGGGTTGAATGTGGGATGTGGGATTAGAAGAGGAGGCAAGAATGGCTCCAAGGTGCCTGTCCTGAGCAGCTGGAAGGATGAAGCTGCCATCAACCAAGAGGGAGGTCTGTTAGGTTTTTCCTAATCCACTCTAAATAACTATAGAAATCAGAAATGTTCATACATACATGACCTAAATTGGTCACATATTCTACCCCAGTGGTACATGGAACACTCTGAAGAACATTTCTCTGGTCCCATTGATGTTAAGTCCCCAGAGCTGCCCTTCTCAGGGAAGTCTTGCATGCCAGAATCACTCAGTACTGTTTAGACCCATCTCCCTTTCTTTTCCAGAGGGAAATTGTACCAACATCCTGTGTAAGGCCAGTTCTTCTTTAGGCAACTTGAATATCACTCACCATTTTTTTTGAGTGAATTCAAATAATTCCAGAGTGACGTTTTTCCTTTACCTTCCATTTTATCTATTTCCCTCTCGATTCCAAAGTACAAATTTGGAGGTGGAAGTTGATGTAGAGAAAGGAAACATTTCAGTGTCACTTTGTTATTTTATTTTACCACTGCCAACCAGTGAAATCAGTGGGGATAGAGGCGTCTGCTATGTGCTGTTGTATTGGCTCCAACTCCTGGTGACCCTATGAATGAGTGACGTCCACGATGTCCTGTCCTCAGCAGCCCTGCTCAGCTTCTGGAAACTCATGCCTGTGGCTTCTTTTATGGAGTCAGTCCACCTCATATTTGGTCTTCCTGTTTTTCTGCTGCCTTCTATTTTTCACAGCGTTGTTGTCTGGGAAATAAGATGTGCCCAAAGAAAAGCTTCAGTTTTGTTTTTTTGGGCTCCAGCGATGTTTCAGGCTTAATTTTCTCTACAGCCTACGTGTTCATGTTTCTTGTGGTTCAGGGTATCTGTAGAGCGCTCTTCCAACACCGTATTTCAGATCAATCAGCCTTCTTCACTAAGTTTTATTGTGTTAAAAATTCCTAGTGATTTATGGTTTTAAAGTGTTTTGAAAACTTTAAAATTCAGTGCTTATACTTATTTAGTCTTAAAGATAGACAGGAAGCAGAATTCTGTTTGTAGCCCAGTGGGTTTTTGGCTAACCACTTCAGGAACCCAAAAGGAGAATGGGGCTGATTATTTTATTGACACACAATAAACACAAAATCTATTTTTACATGATCTTCCCTTTGTGACCTTGTGGGAATTTTACTTATAGTGCTTTTCACAGATATTAAAGAACCCTGTAAACTTAATGCCTCAGTAAACTTAATGAGGAACCAAATAAATGATGCTTAGAATCAAAGGAAACATGGGAGTGACTGGTGGACTTATGTTTTTATTTAATCAACAATAAAAAATAACGAGAATAATTATCAACATGGAGAGGAACTCAGTTCCCAGTCATACTTCTCGAGACCAATCTAAGAACTGATAGGCTAACATTCTTATTTATATTCAGTATCTAATGTGGAATACATTATCAGTTTATATTTTATTGATTTTTTTCATCAGAGAGGTTTAATAACAAGAAAAATTTTAAATAATGTAACTCATATAAAATCAGAACAGCTTGTTTCTCCTTTGAAGTCTGCTGAGGTACAAAAGTTGCAATTAATCCTGTCAGGATAGAGTAAACTTTTCTAGTGCGCATAAATTCACTCATTATGAAAAATTGCGACATTTTAGAGAATAAGAAAATCCATCACATATATGGAAAACACCTCAGTGGAAACCACTGTTAAGCTTTTGTTGTGCTTCTTTCCAATCCTATTTCCAGGCATAGAATTTTTGCTTTGTTTTGTTGTGTCCATAAAGAATATGTAAAATTCAAAGTGGAATATTACGTAAAAATTGTCAGTAGGATCAGTCAAAAAAAATTTTTTTTAGAAATTCCAAAGTGACTAAAACCTACTCCTCACAAATACAAAGTCAGTCCTCGTGTCCCCCATGTCGTATGAAGAAAACGGGGCTCTCTAGCATACCCTGAGTGTACGACCATTGTGTACTTCTGCAGATGTTGAGGGAGGCCAAGGAGAAGGAGAAGCAGAGGCTGGCGCAGCAGCTCCCAGCCGAGAGGACCGCACACTACGGGATGCTGTTTGATGAGTACCAAGGTTTGTCGCACCTGGAGGCCCTGGAAATTCTGTCCAATGAAAGTGAAAGCAAGGTATGTCTGCACTGGTCATTTGAAATGACGCATTTATTAATATGTTTTCTTAAACAAGAAACTAGAAATTCTTCCATTCAAGTATCTCCTTGTTAGAGCATCACTGTGACTGTGCTAAGGCCACAAATACTGTACAGCTTCATGACCCTCTCATGTTCCATCTTATTCCCTCTCTGTCCTGTGCCAAGCTCTCACCCCTCCGTGTCCCCAAGAGGGCCAGCACAATACGAGTCTTTACTACCCCTATCTAATGGTGCAAAAGGCTGCTCAACAACTTGGCTGTCAGGCTCCTGGCCCTGTGCCTCCCTTTGGTGGCGTAATACCCAGATCAGAGCTGCCCTACCGGGCCACGTCTTCATTCCCACCCGATGAACACAAAGCAGCTGATGTTTCTTCGAGGCTGTGGGGTTTAAGTATATTTAGTTTTATGGGTTATATATTTATTCACCCATTTGTTAGAATGTCTGGGCTACAAAGGGCAAGATTATCTTCCTGGTGGTTAGTTCTTTTTGGTAATGCCACTGAACAGAAACCTGGAAAATTACCTAACAGCCCTGCGTGTTCACATTCTCCCACAGTGACCCCAAGAAATAAAACATGAGTGGCAGAAATCAGGGTTTGGTGATTTCTTTTTTAGAGGATCTACATGGTGTGTGTGTGTGTGTGTGTGTGTGTGTGTGTTTAGCAAACACACGGCACTTATGTAGTCACTATTCTAAGCACGTTAAAACTATTAACTCATTTAATTATATATATCGCTCTTTTGTGTGACTGTCAAGCTGCCTGTACTCTGGGGTATTTTTCCGGTGGAGGCCGCAGGGCGGTACCCTCTGGGCCTCTTGTGAGGGGCTATGGGCCATCCTGGGGACATTTCACTGGGGAGAGGCAGGTCCTCAGACAGGAAGGTGAACTTGGAAGTGAGCCTGAGAATGGAGAAGTGACTTTTGATTCTCTCTAGGCCTGTCCTCTTATGTTTGGACTTTGAGGAAGTTGAAACATTCTGATGCCCACCTATGCAGGGGAAGGTGACCTCTGTCACATAACAGGCAACCAAGAACCAAACAGGATGGAGACCCGCCCCTACCCCACCCCCAGACTATGGAGTTATATGTTACTATCTGTGTTGATTTCCTTTTTTGTAATCCATGAGTCATCTGTGATAGTCTTGTGGTTAAACTGTTAACAGATAATTTTTTAAAAGCAAAATGACTCTGATACAGATGTAAAGCGAACACATATCAAATAATTTATTTAGCTCATTAATTAAATGAAGGAACCAGACAGATGTTATAACCAGTTCATCGGAAAAGCCAAAGAAGCACAAATTCATATGGAGTAGAGCAATTTTGAAATGAATGTGCAAATGGACACAAACCTGGTTTTTCCACAGGCGGAGGGGCTGTCCCTTCACTGGAAAAAAGTTATTCCATGTCTGTGGACAAAATTATTTTGCACAAATATCAGCCATCTACTATTTATAGAGTTATAAATTTACTCCCATGGAGTCAGAATCGGATAATCTGGTAAGGTATGGGCTAGAAAATTCAGTTTTCCACTGACGCACAAAGGTTTCCCTATAAAAGCTGGGTTTGGAGTCAGACATTATGTGATAAAATACAACTCAGGAGCTGTATGATTTTGGACCTGTCTTACCTCAATCTCCTTATCTATGAAAAGAAAATAATAATAAAAACCTACTTCATAGGATTATTGAAATAATTAAATGAGATAAACTACGTGAATTTAGTCACAGCATGGCTAAAACATGATAAGTACTCAATAAATGTTAACTGCCATTTTATACATATATATATATATATATGTATATGCAATATAATGTTGATGACATTTTATTTTTATATGCATCCTTATGTTATATATATTTGTTATTATTTCTAAAAATATTACGGGAGAGCATGGCCCCTTGAAGCTATCATGGCGGTAGTGAGAGATTCCACTCTGGTGGATTGCATCACAGGTCTCAGCTGAGAAACAGCCTCAGGCTCCTAGAAATGAACCCCAAAGGACTGACGTTGCTAGGAGGGAGGTTAGGTCCCTAGAGGGGTACCTTTCCCTCTGTTAGCACACTGCTCCCACAGCTCAGCTTTCTTTCCCCAGCCTGGAGATTTTTATAGTTTTTATAGTAAATAATGCAGAGTCTTTTTCTTGGCTTAGTAATGATAGTTACTGGGTGCTGTTCTAAAAATGTATGGGTCAAAACCATTAGGAGTTATCCTCACTCCTAGACACGATGGGGATGCCTGGTCAGCAGGCAGCTTCCTGCGTTTAGGGACCCAGGAGCCAGCCTCTGTCCATCTATGGCTCCACTAGACCCAAATTAATGTTCACGGACCTCTGGCAAGAATGCAAATGGAGACCTGTACTGGGGTTGTCGTATTTATTTAGCACATAAAAATACAGGATGGCTAGTTAAATTTAACTTCAGATAAACAATGAATATTTTTTTAGTCTAAATATGTCCTGTGCAAAATTTGAGACACACACTTACTCGGAGAAAATATTCATTGTTTCTCTGGAATTCAAATTTAAGTAAACGTCCTATATCTTAAATGGCAACCCTACACATACCAAATATTTAAAAGTAAAATAACTTTTGGAAACAAACTTTGAAGAAAAGATATTCTGTTGTCCTACCTTGACAAATATACTTTCACAATGACAGAAGGTCAGGTTCCCATTGAGAATTCTTGACCTCTTCACATTTCCACACCACCCTACTGCCTGCTCTCCACCCTGTATCTCCAGCTATCTCTCACCTCAAGGAGCCTCATGTGACTATGTAAGGACCTGGTGCAAACTCCATCCACATCCCCTGCAAACAACCACCTCTTGGTCATCCCTTAGGCCCAGGCCTTGGGCCAGTGCGTGGTCCCACCGTAAGGAGCACAGCCTGGGGAAGAGGGTCATACAGGCCATGGAAGGGAACTTGGAGGGTCACCTGGAAAGTGTTCTAGGTGGGGAAGGAGGGGCGTAGGCTCTGGGTGGGCACATCCCTTCGGCCCTGTGGACTCCCCTGTATCGATGTCTAAAGTATTGGCTTTTACTATCCCCTGGGGCCTTGTGGCTTCTTAATTCCACCAGCATAAGGAGAGAGAGTGTAGAGGGGACACTCCCATTTTTTAAAAGCCTTGACTCACAAAGGACACACATCTTCTCTGCTGACATTCCATTGGCTAAAACTTAGGGTGTACAGAAGTATAAGGAATTATTAGCATTACTCTCTATAGGATTGATTCTAGGATGGAAATAGCATGGCAATGGGGTGTGCTGTGAATCTTAAGGAAAAACGAATGATTTTTTTGCCATTAGACAATAGTTAATAAAAATAGTAAACAAGACTCTTCAAAATGGCAGCCCTCATGCTCTTTCAGGGCAAAGATCTACAAGGCAGACTGTCTATGCTTGTGTCCCTGACAACAGTTAAGCACAGTGCCAAGCATATAGTCAGCATTCCACGGATATTTATTGCATAATTATTTATGATTTATTATTGGATTGAAGTAACGATTCAGTGCACATCACCTTGGCATAATGGAATGGACTAGGAGGAAGCAAAAGAGATGCTGTAGTGGAAAGATGCTGAGAAAAGTCCTTTGCTAACCAGAACCCTTCCCTGGGGGCGCTAAAGCAGAACACCCCACTGCACTCACTCCCAGAGGATGGCTACCCTCCAGAAGACATGGGGAAACAAAAATGTCTGTGTGTGTATACATTTTCACTAAGTGTTGTACTCTAACACATTTACTCAATTACTTTTTTTTTTTTTTTACTTGTAGAAAATGGCTGTTTAGAAAATATATCTGAAGTGTAGGAATATGATATGGGCACATCTAGCAAACCTGAGATCTAAACATGAGTGTTTGAGCTGAAATCAGGAGTCTGAAAAGGTCAGGGCAAAAAGGAGGGGAGGCAACCATCACGCAGGGCCCATTTGCTTCCATCTGCTGAACTGGATGGTTAATGGGTTTTGTGTTGATGACGACCCGCCGAGCTTCCTCCCAGAGCCTTGGTGCAGGTTGCATTAGCAACGTTTAGGAAAATGGTGCTCTGGCATCCTGGGTGCCCGCTCTACCTCTCTCACTTTTCCTGATGTGCGAATCGATGACCATAATGAATATTAAAACGTATTCTAAAGGGCATGGTGGCTCCTCTGCTGGCTCTCCCTCCAGAGCAATTGTTAGACCTGCAGAATGAAAAAATAAAAGCCTTACTACTGTATAGTCACGCTGCACTTTTTATATGGTTCTCCATGCACTTTGACCAGTTTGGACATTCAAATCAATCTTCAGCTTTGCAGAGCATGCCTGGCCATCTGCATGAATAGTTTTTAAATGTTTACAAAGGATAGTTTCAAAGGAGGCGTTTTGAAGACAATGAGCAGGCAGGACAGCAGTTGGGGGAGGCATCAGACCTCTGTGAAGTCTCCCTGCACACCCTCTCACCACCCAAGGGGGACTGACAGCTCCCTTCCTCATGCCCCAACTGTAATTCACTCACAGCTGTCAGGGCTTTACTGGTTAACGTGGGCCTCTCTCCTCTAGACTGCAAGATCTCTGAGTTCTGTGCATTTTTGTAACCCCAGCACAATAACCCCTGTCTGCAAGTATATATGTATATACAATTATATATATATGTGTATGTGTGTGTGTGTATATATATATATATATATATATATATATATATATATATAAAATGTAACATTTATTCATGTTTATTTACATGTGAATATAGATGTGTGTTGTGTGTATATGTTATTTCTTGATCATCACCATAAGTACTTTTAAACACATTATTTCATTTAACCTTTAAAACAGCCTTATAAAGTAGATGCTATTAGTCCCCACTTTACAGATAAGGAAACTGAGACACAGAAAGGTTGAGTCAGTTACCCAAGGTCACATAATTGATAAGCTGATATTTGAACCTAGGGTTGGCACTGACGTGTGTTTGTAGCCAGTGTGATAGAAGAGCTACCTCTACCATTTATGTAGCATCTGCTGTGTGCACTTGTGCAATGTACTTCACATTCATTATTTCATTTACTGCCCAAAGGATCACAGTGAAGTGTGGCTTTCACTTTAAAAATTTAAAAACTGAGGCCGAGACTTACCCAAAGTTACGCAGTTAATAGGCAGTAAATCCAACATTCAACCCAGCATTACCTCCCACACTACGAATCACCTCAGTCCTGGGAGAACTGGGGACAGCTATACATAAATGTTCTATGAGAAGAAAGGATGGCAGTTATGCTGACCTATTTCTTTTTTCAGGTTCAGTCATTTTTAGCATCATTTGATGGGGAGAAGCTGGAACTCTTAAAAAATGAGCTAATTTCCATTAAAGACATCTTTGCAGCCAAAGAATTAGAGAATGAAGAGAATCAAGAGGAACAAGGTAAAGGAAAATAATCAGTTAATAGTAAGACAAACTGTTGATATAATCCTAATGAAACTGCCATTAATAAGCACAGCCCTTTAAACAAGGTGGAATTATTTAATTCAGTGCTCCTCCTTCCCACTTCCAGAACGCTCCGTGCATCCGCTCTTGTTGCAGAAGCTGGTCACACTGATCTACCGGGGGCACCAAAATAATGTACACATTTTAAGAGATATTATCTATGTATTAGTTTTTGAAGTTAAATTGAATTATGGTAGCAATGTGTAGTATGACATTTGCTCAAAAGATGGCGTTAATCAAATGAATGCTAGCATCATTCACTGTATTACAATTTTAGTACAGTTCTTTTTCCTTTCTTAAAATGTGTATACTTTTTCTTTTTTTTTTTTTTTTTTTGGCACTCTTTATGCAATCCTCTTTTTCACTGGGCATGGACTCCTGACTGAGACATCTTTATTTCTCTGTTGTCCAGCACAATCCCTGGCGCATGACTGGCATGCAATAAATGCCTGTGGTCAAGTGACCAAGGAGTACAATGTGCTAAACAGGGTCCTGATGACTAGAGTTTATGCTCTGGTGTCTGTTTTTTCATCTGTGTGTGGAAATTGTTGAATGTGAGTCATGTTGATGGTGGGCAGGTCTTCTAGTAGATTTCTTTTCATATTTTTCGTCTTTCTTTTAATTCATATGTGTAGGAGTTAGGGTGTACTTGTAAGTGGCCCACACTTCACCTATGAAGTACAGTTCTGACAAAGACACTCAGTACACCAGGGCATGATGCATCAGGTTGTCAATCACTAAACTGAGCCAGCCAATGAGATGAGCCCAAGGACACTAGGATCTATTTTGTGAGAAGCAAGGCTTCCTTGAGAGGGGAAACAATGTTTTCAAAGTTGGACATGCTTAATGATTAGGTTGTCCATTGGGGGCAGAATGCAGTAAGACATTTGCTATGTACATGGAGAATGATTTCTTACTGATATCATCAGCAAGCACTTTAGCCACAGTTGTTCTGTGTAGGTTATGCTGAAAGGTCAAGCAACCGTGGATACACGGGGCTGACTTCTAGGACCATCTGAAGGGTCCCACTTGAAACATTTTCACCACTTACCTGTTACGTGGCCTTGAACAAGTCATATAACCTTTCTGCAACTCAGAATCTCACCTGTAAAGTGGAGGCAATGAGACATATTTCCAAGGGCTTTTGTGAGGATCAAATTAGATAATATATGTAAAAACATATATTACAGTGACAGGCACACAGAACCGCTCAAAAATGTTAGTTGTGATTACTATTTAAACTGCTAACATAATGCCAGGAAACTAGTAGACGTGCAATAAACTGTCACTTTTATTTATGATCACACTTGTCATGACTCATGCACTGAGTAGTGATAATGTGCAAGCATACCGTCAAGTACGTAGCTGGAAGTGTTTTGTGCCCAGGTGTGTTACATGCCTTTAATCAGAGCTCGAGCATCAGAGCTCCAATGCTTCAGCCTCGATGCTCAGGACAAAATTATTCTAAGCATTTGCAAACTGTCATTTAAAGACCATCTCCCATTTTAGCCCCACATACTGACTTCATGTGTCTTCAGTTTGATGAGCTTTGTGCTCGTTGTATCAAAATAGACAAATCAATTACACTGAAGTATAGAAAGAGGCCAGTATGAAGAGACTGTTGGAGAATAATGTTTTAGAGCATTTCTATGTTCTTACAAAGTCATAAAGTGTGACAAACTTGTTTTTATTTTAATAATGACACTAAGAGACTAGCTGTCAAAGGTCATGAAGTCAGTGTTCTGGATTCAAGAAAAGCTAACATAGATGCCTCTTTTTCAGAGTAATAGTCACCAAAAAGAGCCAGGCTGTTTCCTTCAGTTTCTTGATAACTGAGGTGGACCTTGGTCCTATTTGGGGTTCATTCAGAAAGAATAAAAAGAGGATCCCAATTCCCCCAAACATCAAGGAGATATTGTTGCCAGTGCAAGTTATGGCACTATTGCATTCCCAGCTCATGCTGTTTCTCCCATCCAAGTACCAACCAGGCCCGATCCTGCTCAGCTTCCAAGATCAGGTGTGTTCAGTGTGGTATGGCCCTAGACTAACACTATTTCTTGGAGAGAAAACTTGATTCAATACTGTGAAAATGTCACTTCATGTGATATGTTCCAGTCTCAGTGTAGAGCTTCAATAAGTTGAGATTTTTTTTTCTCAGTATGACAAAAAAATATTAGAGTCCTAAATAGCATGCTTAAATTTGTCTTTCCTTAAGTGACAGAACCCTGGTATCTCCCATAATGTATCCATTTTCCCAAAGGGCATCTCCACATTTATCAAACCACTATTAATTTTAATTAGTTTAATAAATAAATGTCATTCAAACACTTAAAGAAGAATCAGGAGAAAAGAATAGCAGGGCTGTCATTAAATCAGTCCAATTATGATGGAGTGTGATGAGTCCAGAAAAGTGGATGGATTATATAAAAGCTATAGAGAAGAATCTTATCAGTGGGAGTGAACAGACAACCCAGGAGCAAAACTCTGGGCAAAACCTGAACATTTTCACCAAATTTTTTTCTTGTAAGCATTTACATTCCTGAAAGCTTCCTAACACCTAAGTAATTTATTTGAGAGTCTCCAAAAATGTAATAAACTATCATTTTTAGATAAATTTAGTATCGCACGCCCTTGCATTAATGTTAACTAATGATTTGCATGTTTGTCTTTCCAGCAGAGTAGAATTTTATCACACTGCCATGATCTTTAATTTCGTTTACACTGCTGTGAAGAGATTTTAAAAGGCTATTTTCTATTTTTAATGCCTTGGTGAAGATATTCTGAACGATATATATAGACCAAGAGTTGTAGTAATTGACATTCTTTGTTGCCACATTTTTAACCATCTATTTTTATCTACTTCCATTTTCCTCTGTGATTTTTTTTCCTAAAACATTTGCCAGAGCTATTGGTAGTACATTTTCTTGTTTTATAGAATGAATGCACATTTAAAAGCTGGGGCTGCACAAAGTACTTGTGTCCCAATTTAGTGTTGATTACTCCCCAATATTTTTAATCTCCCTATATTATATGTTTGTAGCATGTAACAATGTAGTTACATAAAACTTTAGTGTTTACAGAATATTTTCACATTTGTTGTATTATTTCATCCTTGTAACAGTGCTGAAGAGGACATGGGTGGGTAAATTGACAGAGGAGGGTTTGGAAGCTAAGAAGTCCTGTGACTGGCCCCAAGTCACAGAGTCACTAAATGCAGGATCTGGGGTAGAACCAATGCCTTCCAAGTCCTCCAGGCCTCTTTCTGCCCCGCAATGTGGCCTCCTACAGAATGAGAAGAACCAGGCTGTTTGGGAATGAGACCTTGTGGATGCTGCCCAGATGTGCCCCTGCCCCTCTTACTTTGCCTACCGAGAGAGGATGACACCAAGACCGCAGCCCAACAGAGAGAGAATCTCAGCTTTTGAGGAAATCAAATCCCTCCTCCCTTCCCCCGCCCCCACCTCTCACTCCCCAAGCTCTCCCTTTCTGCATGTGACTTCTCATTCTTGAAGACTTGGTTCAAACATCACCTCCTCCCGGAAGCCTTCCGAACACCTCTCTGAGGACAGGATTAGGTGCTCCAAAAGCCTCCTCAGTCAGAGCACTTTCCCTCTTTGGCTTATAATGATGCTGTGTAAGCTTCATCGTGAACAAAGACAGCCATCTCTCTCTCTACTTCCAAGGCACACCCCCGCCCCTTGTTTGGCCATCTTGGCCTCCTTGCTGTCCCCAAGAAGCTGGGCACAGTTCCTCCTGGACTTTGCCCTGGGGTTCCTCTGCCTGGAAGACTTCCCCTCATCTGGTGTGGCTCATACCGGTTCTCCCCTAGGTCATCATTTAAATGCATCTTCTGAGCTGCCCTCCCATTTAAAATTCCTAACCCCCAGCTGCCCCTGTTCCTTTTCCTTGGTATATACTTCTCCATAAAACTTAGCACCTGACATAGATTTTTACTTATCTATTTTAGTAGAGTGTCTCCCCCATGAGAATATATGAATTATAGGTAACGATAAACTGATTAAGCCAAATGTTTTGAACAAAGATCTACAAGATACCCTGGCTATCTTCACGAGCTGCTAACTAACCATTTTGTCTGTAAAACAGAAAAGAACATATGCAGGCAAGTGTTAGATATAGCGTTTCTCACGTGGCGTAGTACTCCCTGAAGCTACTGCCTTCACCCACTGACAGAAGCCAGAGTATTTCTTCTCAGAGGGTTTTGAGATCATGTAATCAGGCCAGATTAATGATGCTTTTATTCCTCCCAAAACTGGTGGTAAATCCATTGTGGAATCAATTTTTTAGCACCTACCAGACACTTTAAAAATGGACTCCCCCCAAATGGCCTGAACTCATAGATATAAATGAGAGAAGTAAGATTGTAACTTTTTAAAGGGCTCTCCTCTTTATTGCCCACCAATGATGTTAATTTATTTTTTAATACATATTATATGTAACATGTTACATATTTTATATAATCATGTATATGAAATAATTTATTAACAAATTGCTTATTCAATGAATGTTCATTTTAGCACCTATTATGTTCCAGGCACTGTGTTAGATGCTCTGGATTCAGGAATGAGCAAAACAAATACCTTTTCTGTCCTTAGGTAGCTTCCAATCTGGAGGGAAGACATATATTGTAGGACCAGACAGGTATCCTAGGAAACCTTGGGAATTTTCTCCAGAGATATAATGTTGTTATATCAGATAGTAGACCATCCATCAAGACGACTTCTGCTTGTTCAGTAGTGTGGCTCTGTGGACATAGAAGGGTACCCTGGGCATCATTAGGGTTACAGTGCTAAGCATAATATTCTAAGTTATAAATACAGTATTGTCCCAGGTCGCTCAGCCCTGAGAAAAGTCCCTCCTTTGTTCATTCAGTCATTCCTTCAACAAATAGTTACTGATCACCTCTATCCGTGAACAAGATGGACAAGTGTACCCCCTCATCCCTCCCGCCCTCCCGTTGCCTTCAGGCCAGCATGGGGGCACCCCAGGTGGCACTGGGAGCAGTAAGGCTCCAGCAGCCCCCACCCTGCAGCCGTCTGCTGCCTCACTGCTGTGCTCATAAGAAGGGGAAACTCATCTTTGCCCCGCAGCTGGAGGGCAGGCTGTAAGGTTGGGGGAGCTGCCACATTCTGAAAGGTGAAAAATAAATCGTGCCTCTTACTTCTGTCATTTTCTATTTCTAGGCTCAGAAGAAAAGGGAGAAGAATTTGCTAGCATGCTTACAGAGCTTCTCTTTGAATTACATGTTGCGGCCACACCTGACAAACTCAATAAGGTCAGCACCATCTGAGTCTGAGTTTTTGTTTTTTAAAAGAAAGGTCTCAGTTATAAAATTCCAGAAATGCACCTGAAATGGAAAACACCCCAAACCTTAAAGGGCACATGAGTGGAGGGAAGTCAGAGGTCAGTAATTAAGGTCTGAGGAGGCAACATAATGAAATGCAATGGCAGAGAACATGCTAGACTGTGTCACGAGACCTGTATTTTTAGTTGCACCTGCACTAATAATTACCTTGTGACCTTGAACAAGTCATTTCATCCCAAAATAGAATACTGTGTCAGAGCAATGGTTAGCTTCAGCATAGGGAGAGGGGAGGGGTACAGAATCACCAAGAGACTTTTTAAAATTCCATCTCCCCCCTCCCCTACTCAAGTGACATGCTAGAATTAGGCAGCGAGAAGCACATCAGCCAGGTCAACCCACGTCCTCTCCTACCTGGGACGCTGGTGCTACATCATGTCTAAGAATGTTCCAGCTTTCACTGTTTGGGTTCCTCTAACAGTACCACAGGATGTTTTGCAAGTTAGTACAAGGTTTTGCTGTGGAGTTTCTTAATGAGGACATTGATCACTAATTACTTAAGACTGTCATTTTTCCTATTCTCCCTTTGTTTTCCCTTTCTTCTCTTTAGCGAGCAATAGCTGACACAGGCCCTCATTTATCAAGGTGGGTGAGGAAAGGGCAGAATGAGGCAGTGAGGAGGAGAGATGAGTAATTTCTTTATCTCTGATAGAGGTCACTGATTCTGGCAGGTCAGTGACTTGAACACAGTGGGAAATTGCCTCATTCATCTCCGTGCAGCACCTGCCACAGCTCGGAGAGTGTGTGCGGTGTCTCCACGGCCTCACTGGTTTATTTACATAGTCAGGTAAACCTTTGTCCATAAAAGAGGACAAAGGATACCAAGGATAGTGTTGTTGGGTTCTGTCTCCCCAAATCTTCTTGCCTTTAACCTGCCATTCAACGCTGACGTAATAAATTTTGCCGTGTAATTATGCTTTAAGATGAGAAAGAAGTAAGTTTAGCATAAGCTCAGACACAACTTTCACTTAAGGAAACAGCTTAAACCATATCAATAAAAGCTGGGTGAGTCTCCTTTTCTAAATGGAATTGCAGATAGGGAAAGTGGTTTCTGCTTATTCAATTTAGCCATCAGTTTTGAGGCCACAGGTTGCTCAATCTGCCCTCCTGTGAAATTAAACTTGTCACAGAGCGACGTTCATCTTTCCAACAGCTCTTCTCTCCTCTCCCCTGGAAGTCAGAAGACCTGGCATGGCTAGAGAAGAGCCAAGCCATCTTTCATCTTCCCAGCATGATATATTATTAGGTTCATGAAACATTAAGCGCTTCATGAGACTTATCGCATGAGGAAATTTGCTTTAGCAATGACCCTGTCTAAATCTCTAACCTATATATATATTTTTAAAGTACTGTTATTCTTTTATAGTTGGTCATGAAAAGTGACAAATATACTATCGCTCTTTCAAGGTGACTGCCATTTTTATTCTTGTCTGAGTATCATTGTAGAGTGCTTTTTAAAAAGTCCTCCAGCCCTGTAATGTTCTCTCCACACTTTCTATTCTGTCCCCTTTTCTTACTTTATATTCACCCGAAAGCAACAACAAGGTGTTTTTAAGGAGGTTAAGAAATTGCCCCATCACTCTTTAAATGTACCACTCTTGAAGGTTTAGGGCAACTTGGTCCTAGTCTTAAGATTAGAATTTCTTACTCTCCATTTTTGCATAATAAATTTATTTCTTTGGTTGGGGGCCTGTGCAGGCCATGAAAAAAGCTCATGACTGGGTAGAAGAAGATCAAACTGTGCTGCCAGTAAGTGTGACAGAAGAGTCAGAGGAGAAAACTGAAAAGGAAGACAAACCTGAAAACCCTGAAGAAGACGAAAAGGAAGAAAAGACAACTAAAACGGTTGAGGTAAATTTATGTCAGGTTGTCCACCTAAGAAGCAGCAATATTATATTAATTTTGTTAGCAGCCTAATTTTAAGTGTGGAGAAGCCATTTAATTTTCATTTGCACCCTTTCCACGTTATAGAAATGTGAGTACTAATATAATACACACTAAAATTTCTCTATGCCAAGACAATCCATGACTTAGCATTAGCATAGATATGTACTGTAGCTTTTCTCCATAGCTCTACAATGATAATTTAGAGGAAAGAAGATCTACAAGAACATAGCTGATTTACCTTGAGGGTAAAATTCTATCTTGTATGCAAATTTGTAACCATAAAATGCCTTTATGCCCCATAACTAATGAGGTAATTGAAACTTTTTCCAAAAAAGCATTGCCATCGTTTTTATTCTGCAGTTTAATAAATATATATGTGCATAACATATACCCTCCCTGTGTTCAAAATGAGCTTTCAATAGCTTCATCTTACATTGGATTTTAATTGTAGAGAAAGTAATTTTTAAAATTAGGTCACTCGAAGAAGAATGTCCATTGAGGCCTATTCATTCAGCCGCCCTTCTAAACGCATTCTTGAGCACCTGCCTGTTGTGTGCCCAGTGTTGCTCTGAGAACTGGGGACATAAATGAATAAGGCTTGCCTTGTCCCTGGGAACCTGGCAGCACTTCTACTTCTGGCAGCATTTCTACTTAGAAAAGTCTTAGACACACCCATTAATCTTTGGGTAAACTTTTTCAGGTCATATTTGAGTTTTCTTTCCAATAATTATATATGTATGTATACACATACATATACTATCACAGGGCTTTAAAAAAAGCATCTCCTTAGTGACTAATTTTCTCACTTGTATTCACTTATTTTAGGAAGTGTACATGCTGTCCATCGAAAGTCTGGCAGAAGTCACAGCACGCTGTATTGAACAGCTACATAAAGTAGCAGAATTAATTCTTCATGGACAAGAAGAGGAAAAACCAGCTCGGGACCAAGCAAAAGTTCTGATAAAGTAAATGTTATTTTTAATTCTTATGTTTCCAATTTTATAAACATTTGCCATTCAAATACATGCACACATACACACACCCTAGGCTACTAAAGATTCAGATTTCAAGTCAACTGATTCCAGTGTTCTGTGGTCATCTTAAGGAGCAAGGACTCTTTTAAGAAATGAGCCATGTTAGCAATAATAATAATAATAATAATAAATTAGACACTATGGAAATTATTTATGAAGAGATTTAAGGGAAGACACCCTAAATCATTCAGAGGTAAGTGTTTATTATAATTGATCAAAGTCTTGGAAGTACAGACCTTTGAGGGTAATGTCATTTTTAACATATCACACGAATAGAGAAAGGATACCTTAATGTGACTTCTTAGCGAGCTTCACAAAAATATGCAAACACACCCCACAATGTTCCTAGGGACTTACACCAGCTCTAAATATTCTGAATTCTGGCAGCAATGGTCGCTGGTGTAAGTCAGTTCACTGTGGATTGCATGTATGTGCATATGTGCTGTCATACGTTATGTTCTTCAATAAATAGAAGCTATTGTTTATCTAGAAATAAAAATGTAAGTATATGTAACTTTATATACATGGAAAAAGTTGGTGTGGAGCTGAAAAATATAACGTTAACTTTTATACACATGACTGTGTGTTGTGGTATAGAAAATTAGCACAGGTCCAAATAGCATCTTATTATTATACATACACAGGGGCCAAAATAAGAGCCTCCTAGAAATATATGGGTGTACACACACACACACACACACACACACACACACACACACACACACACACCTCAACATACTAATTCACCTTGCTTATCTTGTCTTTGCTTATTACTGAATTTGGCATTGCAGGTTAGGGTGGAAATTTTTAGAGGAAAGACCTTCTAAAAGGTCAAATATTAGTGTCTTTGCACTGCTGGTGGCATTTTTCCTCACTTGTAAGGATTTGTCATCTAGTTTAGGTTTTCATAGCTAAATGTGAAAATCAAAGATACTATAAGAACTGTACAATCCTGCCCTTAATATGCCTTTAAAAATAATAAATAAATGAATAAATAGGTACTTACCTCAAAGTATAGAAGGAAAAAGAAAAGGCAAAATAGAAAAGTTTAAAATATTAAGGAAAACATCTAAGTACTATTTTGTATTTGCTTACTGATGTGAAAGAGGAGGGCCGAAGTTCAGAAGTCCTTGAGCATAGATAGCAGGACCTTACCCTTAGCTCCTTTCTGATTCCCAGCCCTGATTGTCTGACCCTTACCAAGCTTTGTAATAAGGCCTCACATTTGTCTCTATAATTAGTGCCTCTCCAACCACCGGCCCAAGAACATACAGAATGGCTCTGTGCTATTTCTTAGCCTTACTCCTGAGCCTTTCTGCTGATAAGTTTTGGGTGGAGGGAGGGATGGAAGGATGAATGCATAGCTTAAATAAGGACCTCTATTTCTCAAAACAACAGTTACCCGTAGTGACTTCACTAGATCTTTTAATATGTTAGATTCTTAACTTAGAGTTAATGTTTTTCCAATGACATTTTAATCACTATTCATAAAAGTCATATATGTGAATTATTTTAAAAAATTGGACAATATCCACGCTGTTAGTTAATTAGATTGTTTTGTTTTTGTCATCATTTGTAATGTTATGACAAACATCACTTTGGTGAAATATTTGTGTTTGTCTTGAATCATTTTCTTAGGGTAAAGTCCTAGAAGTGGAATGGCTGGAATAAACTTGGAGTTTTGATATAAGTCTTAAAAACATATATTCTACAGGATCTTTATTTTGAGGCATCCAATAAAAACATAGTCAAGATATTGAGACATTTGAATTTGAATCCCAGCTCTGTCACTACTGCATGTCCTAACCAAGTTACTTAACCTTCTTAAATGTCAGTTTCTTCATCTATAAAACGGGAATAATAACGTAACCCATAAGGTCACTATGAAGATTAAATGCAATTATGCACCTGTAAGTGTTTAACATAGCACCTCGATGGATGTTCATTATTATTTAAAAATGACCAAAAAGCTGGAGAAAATCCACTTGGCAAGAGTTTTATGCCCCTCTACATGTGGAGCTCAAGACTGGTATTTTCCTGCATGTGGTTTTTTTGTTTTGTTTTTGTTTTTGTTTGTTTTGTTTTTTTAATTAGTTTCAGGTGTACAAAACAATGTAATATTTAAACATTTATCATTTATATCCCTCACACAGTGATAACCCCCCATCCTCATCTACTACCCCTCTGACATCATATTCAGCTATTACATTTCCACTGTCTCTATTCCTAATGCTGTACTCCACTTCTTGTAACTATATATATGTATAAACTTGTAGTTGACATTCATTATTGTTCAGCTTCAGCTTCAGGTGTACAGTGCAGTGATCAGGCATCTACATCTTCCCTGAGGTGGTCTCCCTAATGGAACAAGTGTCCATCGGATTCCCTACAAAACCTTTACAACATTATTGATTACATTCCCCAAATTGACTTTTGTATCCTGGTGGCAATCTTGTGGTTACTGACTGTGCTTTCTAACCCCCTCACCTTCCCCCTTATCCACACCCCTGCTCCCATCTAGCAACCCTCAGTTTTTCTTCTATGTCTCTGAGACTGTTTCTGATTAGTTCATTCATTTATTCATTTCTTTTTATTCCACATATAAGTGAGATCATATGGTATTTGTCTTTCTCTGACTTATTTCACTTAGCATAATGTTCTCCAGGTCCATCCAAATTGTTGCAAATGGTAAGATTTCATTCCTCTTTATGGCTGTGTAATACTCCATTGTATAAATGTACCACAGTTCCTGCATGTGGTTTTGGCTCCAAAAGGTGGTAGGCAGAGTCAGACGATTGTTCTTTAATGAAGAACCTAAACTGTTTATGAATCATGGAAGATTGTTGAGAAAAATATTTCTACAGAGCATCTTCAAGCTGTGTGCCATTCTTTTAAGTGGAGAACTGTATTTATATCAATAATTGTCTTGATGGTTAAATTATCTTACTTCATTGAAAATCCCAAACCACTTTTTTTCTTTTTTTTAATTTCAGATTAACTACTGCAATGTGCAATGAAGTGGCCTCCTTATCAAAGAAGTTTACGAATTCCTTAACCACTGTTGGGGTAAGATTATAATACTGTCTTTTTTTCACCTTTCTAAGGGAGAGGGGTCTATGAGGGGCTCTGAGGAAAAGTGGAGGATGCAGTGCCTTCTTTGGTAGCTCCACAAAATAGAAGCTCCGCCGTGACATTTACTAAAACCAGCCCAAGAGCACGGTCTCTGACAGGCAGTGTAGCGCTCTCAGCTAACTGCATTCCAGCCCTGATGCTGCCAGCTCAGTTACCTGAGATGTCGGGTAGGTTTTCAAACTGCTCTGGGCCTCGTTTTCTTTATTTGCTTTTTAAGCATCAAAAGAAGGTCCCTTCCATAACTTAATATCTGGGATATGTAATCCAAGAGTCTGTCTTAAAACAATGAATTTTGAATAGTCACATTCACTGTTGCCCTGGGAACCTATTTGATAAGCCATCCAAGATGAAAAGTTTCTTTGCTTTATTGTTACACTTCAACTTTAACCAAAAGAAAAAATTTCACCAATTGTCATAAGTGTTTCTGTTCTCAAGGTAATGACTTAGAAAGGCTCATCATTCATTTGGAGGTGTGGCTTCTGGTTCTTTTCTTTAAAAATTTGTCATATAACCCTACCTTAGTGGTATTGGAGAAGAACAAGTAGAAAATATTCATTTTTAACCTTTCTGATTTTTCTTTTAAAGCCCAGGATGCAAAGGTGGATGATTCTTTCCATGAGAAACACCAGATTTTTCTTCCTATTTTATTTAGTGTTTTAGGGTAAAAATATATTTGTTTCCTTGTGCTGCTATAACGAGTACCACAAACTGGTGACTTAAACACAGAAATCTATTGTCTCACAGTTGTAGAGGCTGGGTGTCTGAGAGCCAGGTGTTGGCAGAGCCATGCTTGCTCTGAAGCCTCTAGGGGAGGATCCTTCTGGGCCTCTTCCAGCTTCTGGTAGCCTCAGGCATTCTTTGGCTTTTGGCAGCATAACTGTAACCTTTTTCTCCCTCTACATTATCCTCCCTCTGTGCATATCTATGTCTGGATTTCCCTCTTCTTATTAAGGACAGTCACATTGGTTTCGGGTATGACCAGTATGACCTCATCTTAAGGAGTGACATCTGCAATGACCCTGTCTCCAAACAAGGTCACCTCTGATGTCCTAGAGGTTAGGGACTTCAACATATCTGTCTGGGGGACACAATTCAACCCATCACAGGAAGTCACAGAAACAAGCTCTAAATAATTTAGACAGAAAAAGGACTTTATTAAAGGCAGTGGAGGAATGTGAGCCGCTGTAGGGCCCCAGCACCAGAGCTCCTGTGTTGCCATTAATGGGACTCAACTACCGCAGTTCTCAATTCTCTCCATTCAGGTTTTGGGTTCCTGGGTGAGAAGGTTTGAAAGGCAGTGTGTGTGGGGGTGGGGGTGGAGGGGTGGGGGGGTGTATCATATAGCCATCCTGGTATCACCAGTAGAGACTAGAGACAGAATCATATCATATAGACCTACCTGGCTGCTAGGGTGCACCTCCCCGACCCCCAAACCCTGGCAAAGGGCTGTTCTGAAAAAAATTGAAAATGATTGTGGACCTGTCAGGAGATGTTTGTCTCCCATACTTCTGTGATTCAGTTAATAAGGGGTGAGCTACATACTATCTATTCGTCCAGCTGTCAAGGAATCTTGTTTACTTCTCTTATTTGGTAAAACATCAGCTTTTATATTTGCCTCATTTTAGGCCTTCAACAATTGAGCTTCAGTGTATGTAAGGGGGAGGTGGAAGCTCATTGATAGGACAGGCTCAATAAAATTAATTTATGTACTCAGTGTTGTCTCAGTTAGCTGACACCCATGGACTTTGGTGTAACTGCTAGGCATACAGAGAGGTGTGAAGTCTTAATCAGGCCTCAGTGACTCAGCTTCCCAAGCCTCTACTGTACCCTCTTCTCACTCTTTCCAAAGTTTACTAGGTGAGAAACCGAGCCCCAGAGGTGTGAACTGATTCCCCCAGGATTTGCAATTGATCTCTCAACTTCCAGTTAGCTGAACTTCAGACACAGCAGGCAGCCAAATGTTTGGTTCTCTATGGTTATCTAGTGATGAGGGTGTATATGTGTGCATGTATGTGTGTTGTATGTTTTATGTGATTCATGTTAAGCATTAATTTATTTACACTAGTGGGCAATATTCATGGTACTGCTCTCGATTCCTTTCAACATATTGTATTCCAGCACAGGGCTTCTCAAACCTTAATGTACAAGGAAATCACCTGCACATCTTGTAAAAATGCAGATTCTGATTCAGTAGGTCTGCGAGGAGGACTGACCTTCTGCATTTCTAACAAGCTCCCAGGGTGATAACAATGTTCCTAACCCACAGGCTGCATTTTGAGTAGCAAAGCTCTAGCAGACGGGTATTGTACTTGAATTCGTGCGTGTATACAGTTGACCCTTGAACAACATGGGATTGAACTGTGCAGGTCCAATTACACGCAAAATTTTTTTCAATAAATACTGGAAGTGTGTTTTCCTTACGATTTTATTAATAACATTTTCTTTTATCTAGCTTATTCTATTGTAAGAACACAGTATATACTACATATAATATATAAAATATGTGTTAATCAACGGTCTAGGTTATCGGCAAGGCTTCCGGTCGACAGGAGGCTATTCGGAGTTAAGTTTTTGGGAAGTCAAAAGTGCTATGCAGATTTTTGACTGCAGGGGAGGAGGGGTCAGTGCCCCTAACCCCCATGGAGTTCAAGAATTAATTGTATATTCACATGTGTACAAATGTTTGCGTGCACCAAACCAGGAAGACACAGTTCTTATTTTGGAGAAAGAAAATGTTAAATCTAAGTAGCGTTTAGTGAAATGCCATCTTGCCCCAACAATCCTCCTCATTTTGTACTGTGATGAATCATTTACATCAAGTCATTGTTTCTGTTTTCTAAAATAGCCATTATTCATAACTGGAAGTTAATGAGTGTGTATTGCTCTCCAGGCTCTATTAAAATTGCTTGCACATCTCATTGAGTCTGAAAACCTCATTTCGATTATATTTTAGAGGTTTATTGATAATCAAATAAACATGAGAGCAAATACCATAATGGATTTTCTGGTTCCTTACTAAAATGACTGGGTTTTTAAAGATTTTGTTTTCCCCAAGACTCCATTATGGTTTCCCCGGTAAGACAATACTTCACCCTCAGTAGCGTAATGTCAATGAAAGGGGGCTGCTTGGGAAAGATGTATTTCATTTATGTACTTTTGTTTACCATAAAGTCTTCTGGGTACATGAGGGAAACCAGCTGATTAAGATTGCCCTTTCTCTTTCTAGGCCCTTTAATTATTTATTGTCTAAGAGTAGATTGAACATTTCAGATAGAGAAGACTTCTGATGGATAGACCACTAGTGGGAATAATAACGATGATACTAACACGAGCTCTCATTTTTTCCATTCCTACTTTATATCAGGCTTTGTAATCTGTGCTTTATATATAGTCATGTTTTGCAAACTGGGATCTGCAGACCTTTTTTTTCAAGTTATATTTAAGAATGCTTTAATTTTGCTACCAATCTGGAAGGCACACCATATAACCAAGTACCCATGTTTGCATTTAGAATGAGAAGGAAAAAAAAAAAAAAGACTAACAAACAGCTGGGACTGGGGTAGGGAGTAAGTTACCTAACTCACCTGTAAAATTTAAGCATCCCCTACCAAGAAAGACAAAGAAACAACTTCAGTCATCTAGATAGTAATTATAATGCAATATTTCTAAAAATCAAGATGAATGCAAAAGTATCATGATAATGAACAAAATATCAAAATTTTATGTAAAAATAGGATCTGACCCTGCACGTGTGCAACTCAGCCTCACTCACCTCACCCTAATGCCAGACCTGCTACAAGCTTTAAATAGTTAGAAAGGTCTGAGTTTAAATTTCTAGCTATGTGACCTTAAACAAGTTACTCAACCTTCCTGATTCCTATTTTCTCATCTTTACATTAGGTACCTCCCTCCCTCCTAGGATTTGTCAAAATTAAATGAGATACTATAGGGGAAGCAGCATATATGAAGCTTGGCCTAGAGTAAGCATTCCACTTCTCCCCTTCCTGTCTAAGTAATCCCTCAACAAAGCCAGTGTATGACATTTTATGTAGCAAGCCTTGTGGAATAAGCACCTAATCTGTCACTTTCATCCTTTGATCCCACAGAGCAACAAGAAGGCTGAAGTCCTTAACCCCGTGATCAATAGTGTACTGTTAGAGGTAAGTGTCCCTGGAGAGAAAGTGCTTCTCAATCAAAGCAAATGTTAGGGCTACGATTGTGTATTTAAGTTTTTTTTGTTTTTTTTTGGTTTTTCTTCCAGGCAGTTAATGTCAGTGCAAGTCTAAATCTTATCATCAGCAGTCTTTTTTGAGTACATTTGTGGAGCTCAACCAGCTGTAAACCCTCTCGTGAAGCAACAATACCTCATTTTCAAGAATTCCTGATTATAAAGAGAAATGCTAAGCTTGCACATTAATTTCTGTCGCTGTTTGCTCTGGCAGAAGCAGATTTTTGCTGCCAAGTTTGACACCAGATTTAGCATTGTGATTATTGGCTGCCATCAGGGATTCTTGCTCAATGGTGATTTTCTTAAAAATGGGCACTTCCCTCCATTCACAATACCCTTTGGTTTAACTGGGTCTGAGCTCCATCTGGCAAAATGACAAGTAGACTGTTGAGCCTCTGCCTGTTCAGTGACCAGAGGCGCCATCCTCTGCAACCACTTGCGCTGTGGCCTGTCCACTCAGCAGGACTTTATAGCATAGATTAGAAGCTGCCCTGACACCACTGTGTCTTTACTGGAAGCAGTGATATGAGAGAAGAAAAGAGTCCCACAGACATTCTTGAGTCATCGGGCATTGTATTCTACCTGTGGTTGGTGGAGGAAGACCTTCCATTAGGGGCCACACTGTAAGAAACTGGCAAATCTATAGCCACAGGGCACCCAGCTAAAGCCACAAGATGCTAACAAGCTAAGTTTGCACATGGCCAATGAATATACACCAGCTTTTTACTGTCTGAAGTAGCTGTCAATTGCAAAATTTGAAAATTACCGAACTTCATGGAGGGCTACCTGTATATTTATAGCAGTGTGTTTAAGAGTCATGCCTTATTGTTAAGGAAGACTACCAAGGTATAAAAGTAACAAAGTGGTGGCACCAAGTGTTATTGTATAGGTCACAGCCACACCGTGGGATGGAGTCGACCAGAAGGGACAAGGCGTGTAGGTGCAGGTTCTGGAGGGACAGACACAGTTAAGAGGAAACCCAGAGACAGAAGAACAAAAGAATCTCTCCCCTGGCCACCCAGAAGGCATTAGCAGATTAATTTATCACCTCAGTCATGAAGAATATGAGATCAGATGTTTATCCATTCTCCCACTGGAAGTTTTCTCATGCTGTGGTTACCTGAAACTTTAAATGACCCCTCCCTCTAATACTGTATGTTAGAACACAATAGAATATGAGTGGCAGCGTCATATATACAAACCAAGGAGAAGGTACTAACGCACATGGCAGGATGACAGTGTTCAAGGTTTGCCATGAATAACGCCACAATAATAATACCTCCACTTAGCTTTATGTAGACCGTTCTTGTTTATTCAGCTATAGGTTAGGACAAACTAGAGCCTGCTGCATACTATGCTTTTGTGTTATTTCAGGGCAGTGGGGTTGATCTAGGAAGAGGATAGTTCAGACTGGACATACTGGGTCATGAATATACACACACCGATGTGTCCTAAAAATCTATAGAAATGACTTGCCTCATTCTGAGTGAATTCTTCTCTCTGTTACGGTAGAAAATTAAGAGCTGGACACACTCCATCCAAAGGAATGCGTTTACATTTTCTCTAAGCACCAATATTACAAGAAAAATATTATTATATATTTTGGGGCTTGATGAGAGGGAACGTTATCAAATTGGAAGAACTGTCGAGACTGAACTATGGAAATAACCCTTCAACCACATTGTTCTCCTCTCTTAGGGCTGCAATAGCACGGCATACATACAGGATGCCTTCCAGCTGCTGTTGCCAGTTCTGCAGGTTTCACACATCCAGGCCAGTTGTTCAGAAGCACAGCCATGATCTGGCCAGACTCCATCTCATTAAAGGAAACAACAGGCTACATTGCTTTGATATATTTATCACTGAAGGTGATGTTTTCTACGCATCTGGCTGCAAACACCCCTTTGACAACACTACAAGCAATTTTGCACAGACAGTATTGAGAATGCAAGTTCAAAGAGAGTATCATTTCTCTTAATGTATATGGTTGGTTTACAATAGTCGTATTTTCTTTGTGTTAATTTAAATTTACACAGCTTTGTATTGATAATTTCCTTTAATCTGAAATTCATTCACAAATGCTCACTGCCATTTTCCTGGTCAAGCATGCTATATTTAGAAATTCATAGGAATACCCTACCTAGACTTTTTTTTTTTAACTCTTTGAATTTTTACCTTTAAAATGCCCATTCTTATAGTATTACTTTAAATTAATTCTAATACTGAACTTAGTTTTGTTGCATAAATGCCATGCAAAGATAACACTACTTATAGATTTACTTTTTATGGTTAAAGAGGAACATAATTATCTCTTTATAGCCATTCATTCTTGAAAAGCATTTATTGAGCTCCTGCTCTATGCTCACAATAGAGTAGCATGATCTCACCCCAATCAAGGTAGATATTCTGATAGAGGGTTTATAATTCTTAAACTGCTTTAAAATACTAATAAATTTTCTATACCTTAAAAAATTTGCAGAACAAGGTGAATTAGTCATGTTTAATATGTTCTACCCTTCAATTTATTGTATTTTTCCACCCTCCTTAAACTGTTTTATCCCAAACTTTTTACGAGGTCAGAAAATTAAGTTTGCAAACTTTCCACCGTGTGCTTACACGGTGGAAAGTTCGCAAACTTAATTGTCTGACCTTTTAATATCTGGGATGAAAATATATATGAAAAGGGGTACTAAAGAGTATTTAGTTTAAAATTGACTTCTTATGACCATAAATACATGATAGCATAATTACAAAGCTTGGAAATATTCATATAGAAAAAGGGATTTCAACACAGTAGACCCCCCCCGGACTGCATTTTAAAATCTAGTACAGTTGAGTCAGGCTATTTTATGAATTATACAGATCATACTCATTCGGAGCAAGTGCCATCATTGCTTCTAAAGGGCAGAAAATACTGATGTGTAGGTTGGCTAACTGGCATATTGATCCATGAGCAGATCCATGCACAGAAGACCCTGTAGCCAGGAGAGGCATTTTCAATGGGCACTTCTTCTCCTGAGCTCCAGAGGCTCATTCTGGGTGGGGATATTATGTAATGCTGCTATTTCAGAGCCCATCGACACCCCTACAAGCACTGTCACAAGACGCCTTGCCCAGTGGCTCTCTCCAGGACAAATGCAGCCTATACTTTTGCAAGTGTGAAAAATCCCTCTTTCGTATTTGCTTTTATTCCTCTAATAGAGTAGACTGCCTTTGTTCCATACAGGCGAAGTAGGGATATTTTAATATCTTGTAGCATTTCATTTGTCTGTGTCCTGCATTTCATTTGTGTATATCCTGAAACGGCCACATGGAAAACATACGAACAATTTATTTACAATCTGGGAAAAAAATTTTCTGAGGAATCAGTTAAAGAGGACTTTTTTTTTTTTCCTACTTGCTTTTTGATTGCCTGAAATGTTTCTGTTATTAAGTCTAGAGAACTATTAACTAATGAAAATGTTACATCTACCTCTTTAGAAATTTTGGACTTTTTATGTATAGAACAGAGGAAAGGACTTAGATTTATAATTTCTTCACATCAGATTTTTGCGCATCAGATAAATTTATAGACCTTAACTGAAAATATAAAAGAAACAAATAGTTTCAAAGAAGCTGGATACCCAGAATTAGACTTTAAGCTTAATTGAACCCATTTAGTGCATAGCAAAATTTAAACCATAAAATAAAATAGCAATCTGTAAAAGAATAAGAGAGATAATTATTCTTTTAAAAGGGGGGACATTGTTTACATTGCATTTTCAGGCCTTTTAATGATAGAATATTGAAGATTGCCAGTGACAACATAAACTGAGATGCTTCCTGGGGCCTAGCTCCATGGTCTGTGAATTACATTATTTAAGAGAGAATACTCACTTAAAATATATCTGCCCTCCAGGATTGCTCTCTTTCAATACTGTTTTTCACCATCACTTTTAAATAATTGCTCCTTTGCTTTGCTTTAAAAGCTGGCAAAGCACAGGATCCAGATTTAGGCAAAATGTCAATGAATGATTTAGCAGGCTTACTTTGGAAGGTTTTTATTCCTTCAATAATCCTTTACATAAATTGGGTTCATTTCACTCTGTGCAATTACCCTGAACAAGCATGCCAGATTTTTCTTATATCAAGTGCAAAATAAGTTCTAGTCTAAATAATGAACGAAGTCCTTGCCTGTGCCTTATTAAATAAAAAGCATCAAAAGCATTTCAAATTCAAAGCAAAATGCGTCTAAGAGAAATTCCTTTGGGGTATTGATACACATACCGTTACAGGGCAAGATTGAGTCCCAAATCTTAAAACAGAGGCCTAAGCTTAAATATTGTCTCCCACTGAGAACAGAAGTCTCTCTTTTCCCTGCATTTCACACTGGGCCGCACATCAACTTCATGGTTAAATAAGGGCGTGTGACTAGGTGAGGCAGTGGCAGAACTGAGCTACTGAGTCCCTTACACCAACTAAGGAACCATGAAAGAAGCATCAGCCTTGAGCAGGCTAAAGGAAAGTGCTAAGTATAGGGTAGGTGTCTGAATCCAGAAATGAGAGCGTTTCTGTGCTTTGTAGAAGTCAGCCGGCCCAGGTGCTCCCATATCTGGGAAGTCACCTTCTGCACAGCCCAGCCATGCTCAGCTTAAGCTAAGATTGGAAAAGCAGGCAGATTCCAATCACAGCCACCCCAGAGATCCAAGACAACATCTTAGGGAAGCAATTTAGCAAAAATGTAAAATAAACATATTTCCCTTCTTTCCTACATGTGTATGTGTGTGTGTGTGCGCACACGTGTGTGTGCACGCATGTGCTGAACAGGGGTGCATCGTGATACATAACTTGAATCTGTTTAATTTTATAAAAGCATTTATTCTTCAGGCTCAAGGTTATCTAAGGTTATCTAGGTAATAATTTTTATAATGTAAAATTTGCCCTTTGATCTTCCTCTTAAACATGTCCTACATTTTTATATTCAGATCCGAGCTTTAAGTTGATTTCTTAAATTCTTGTGTTTGTAAAGGCACACATCACAAGAGATATATTGAAAATCCATCTTAGGACTGCAGTTTTGCCCTGGTTTTATAGTCGATTAGAATTCAAAAAGCCATAGGAGTAGATTCAGACCAGCCGTTCGTCACATAAAAGAAAAAAAATCCTGTGGTTAACCATTTGTGTCGTTTTTCGAGATATCTTATAACTTATTCACGTTTATGTTCATTTTCTGTATGTTCATCTATAATAGATGCTCCAATTCAGTATCTGCTATTAAACAAAGAAACCATTCTGCTCTCTTTTTCTTCCTTTGAGCATTTTATCTTCAGCGATGATTAAATTATTACAACCCAACAATAAGAAAGGTATTGATGATGTTTCTGATCTCTCTGGTGTGTAGAGTCATTATAGACTAGGAATAGAGGCTGATTTGGAGTGTCAGCATTTTGTGTTGGGATTGAAGCTACCTTTACCTTTGTCTGGATCAAAGAGTATTTTTCTCTGCATCAGCTGTCAGCCAAAAAGTAATAGGATTAAATCTGCCTGTGGTCACTGCTGACTCACTTGACAGGCCTGTCTCTTCTATTAGACTCAAAGGGATTCTATATTGCAAAAGAATAATATGTACATTTCTTATATGCCTTCACTGAGTACAGAAGTTTATGGTGACTGAGAGATGGTCTGTCTCCCTGCCCTGAGTTTTTCACCACCAGGCTTCTAGAGCTGCCATTTGGAAGAAAAAAACCAGCGTAGAAGCCAAGGCCAGATGGATGAAACCTTGGCAGGAAACAAAGCTAAGCCTCTGCCTTTGAGTCTTTGCCATCTTTATCCTTTTTCTCTCTCATGGTTGTTTTTTTTTTTTGACAGTCATTAAGTGCCTCTGTTCCAGGATCAGCTTTTAAAGTCCTGCCTCTCGTTTCCATATCTCTTCCTCCCGTTCTCTTTCTCTACATTTATATTATCCTTTCTCCCTATCTCACCAGAAAACAATCCATCTAAAAGATTTCAATAATAATAATTGATATGTATTTACTATGTGCTGGGAATTGTACTGAGTGTTTTATATGCGTTATCCCATTTAATTTCCATAATTACCCTATTGGGTAGATATTATTATAATTGCCACTGCACAAATGAGAACATCGAGACCCAGAGAAATTATATAACTCACCTAATGTTATACAACTAGTAAAATAGAGCCAGGATTCAAACACAGGTCATGTGACTTGACTAGCTAGCATTTTAAACTATTACATAGAGCCTCCTAACCAAAGAGAAATGTAACATGTTATTTTTAGAGGCATCTGAACACTTATATGTTTAGCTCTCTTTATGCTGTGAGGTAGGTTTATAGTTGAAAGACTTGGTTATCAGCTCTTATTGTTTCCATGCAACTGAGAACAAGATGGGACTAAAGAGATACAGAATGGAGCCATACGAGGTTATTGGGCCCCTGGGTTCTCACTGCAGGCGTTTTCACTGTTCATAGACATTTACATTAAGCAGCTTCCTAGTCATCGTCAACACAGCATCCTGTCTCACAGGTGCCTTTGCTGTTCCTAAAATGGCTTCATTTCTTCCTCCCACTGGTACCAGGGAAGACCCTTTGTAAATTACTACCCTCCCTAAAAATCCTTAACCTTCTACTACCCACCTGGAGCAGGAAGCTTTTTATACTTCCCTTGCCTTGAAGTTTACCGACTTGTCTAGGCAGCCTTTCAGCTGGATCTTCAGTACTAGATGCTGTGAGTTAGTGATAAATGTTTTAAAGATGTATGAAACAATGCCTTCTTGTCCCTGAACTTGGCTCTGTTCATTATTAAGCCCAAAAAATGATGATGGTGGTGGTGGTGGTGATAGGGGTGATCGTGGTGATGGTGGTGATGGTGGTGATGGTGATAGTGGTCATGGTGGCGTTAATGGTGATTGGTGGTGGTGGTGGTGTACTCACTTAATTGGGTACTTACTATTAAACAAAAAACTCAACTTCCTTGGCTGAAAGCCTTTTTAAAAGGAAGGTTTTATTGAGCCATAAAGGACCAGGTTCTGGGGCATGAAGTCTAAACCACCAATAGCAGAGCTTGGTGGGAAAGGCAACATGTCCACTGCCCTGGAGTTGACAGGCTTTTTTATACATCAAGTAGGGGGAAGAAAGAACATAGGTTGTTTTGACAGAATTTACATTGACTGTAGATAAAGGGTGGCAGGATAAAGGATAAAGCAAGGGCAACTCTGGGATAAGTGCAGAGTCTGTAAGGAAGAAGTGGTTGCTCCTTTGGATTGGCTGTGGGCAAGTCTGGAAAGTTCATACCTAAGCAAGAAGCAGAGGCTCCTGGGGTATGGTGGTGCCTCGCTATTCTGTTAGAAAATCACAGAAATGGCTACCTGGAAGTTAATTCAAAGTTCCAACATACACTTAGGAATATGAGCAGTCTTTTGTCAGACTGCCTTGCAGTTAACTGATTAACCTCTTCTTGGCGCTTCCTCTGACCCTCTGGTCTGCTGTAATTTAATTTAGGACATCTCAGAATTTTCTCCTTATCATTATTATGTTCCAGATACTTAACCTCCATGATCTCATTTAATCCCCAATGTCAACCTTATGAAAGAACTACTGTTATCATACCCATTTTACAGATGGAAAAAGAAGCTCAGAGAGATTAAATAATCTGCCTAAGGTTGTCTAAGTAATAATTGGAAGAGGTAGGATTTACTACCAGGGAGCATGAAAAATGCTAGACAGAGCCCACCAACAAGCAGCTACCTGATCATAAAAAGGAAAAGTTGCTCATTTTCCCTTGGGTGGAGTTCTTCTCTTCCAGAGAAATACCTGGGCTTTCCTCTCTCTATCCTGTGGTGTCAGGCAGAGACAAATTGCTCCACAAAACTCCCTGTCGGGGCGTTAACCACATTTTTCCTGCTCCCAAGAGAAAGTGGATAGCCTATATGTTCCATTCTCCCTTACGTTATAAACCTCATGTCGGGCAATCCATTTCTCAGTAAAAACTATGAATGCCTTTTGACACTTCTGCAACAAAGCTCTATTTTCGGAAAAAATTCCATGGCTAGGAAATGCGATAAAGGATAAGAAACCAAATGATGAACTGCAGGGCAGAAAGACTGTGGCCATTTGTCAGAAAGAGTTATTTGGTCCTAGAAGGCATCTTAGTCAGGGATATGTGGGATGCTTTTCTTCCAGGCGGACTCACAGTCCCCCCCCCCCCATTTCTTTCCTCAGAAAGGCCCAAACCAAGTATTTCAAATGCTTAGTTTGTGAAGACCGATGCAATGATGTACACAGTAAAAGTTGTCATGTCCTTCTCATTGGAGGACTCCAACTTCCTTAGTCAGACAGTCGCTAAGCTTTCTACCAACCCTGAACAGCTCTGGGATACGTAATGACTACAGAAGCAATTTCAGAAACTTCTGGAGGGAAACATCATGCAAATGGCTAAGTCTGTGGTTCAGAGTTATTAGCTTGATGCAGATCATATCTGCAAGAGGCCGTTTACAATCTGCTCATGTTGACAAATGTAGCACAAGGGGATTTTAATCCCCGCGTTTCCAATTTCTGTCTCTCCCTCTCCAAATTTATGGTGAAATTGTAGACACGAATAAGTGTCAGTTGAATGAACTGGGGTCTCTGCTCTGCTTCTACAGCTCCGTTTCACTCAAAGTAGAGTAATAAATGGAAAGTAGAAAAAATAAGTCTCAGCAGATAATGAATCTGAGTCCTAATGACCTTCCTGAACTACAAAATGGATTTGTAATTTACTTGGCATTGTCTAAATCATTTGGTGCTTGTAGTGAAGTGTGAAAAACATTTTGGCTATCTCGGGCCACAACTGTGCATTTTAAGCATTTCTTCAATGATTCGTGAAGGGTCAGAACTACCTTCCCTGGAAAGGTAAATATCATCCATCAATGGTAATGGAAAACATGTTTCCAATCTGCCTTGTATATTGCTTTGATGGTGGTATGATTGATTATTAAAGAGGTTTGGTATATTCTGCAGCCCCTGGGACCATAGTATTACCATCTATGTAAGATAGGGATTTTACAATCCAATGCCTGATAAGTACCCCACACCTCTCTTTTAAAACCATGGAATGTAGAGTGAAGAGTCACACTTACTCAAGAAAAATCATGTGCAAAATAACATGTTTGCTTGCTGAACAGTACCCAGTCTGTCACTTAGCTGGTCATCTCCATCTAGATTTGCTCCAAAGGCAGAAGTTGTTCAGTCACTGCTAGGGCATCGTTACCCAATGAGAATAATATACATCAAATGGTCTGAAATTAGTTGGCTTAAAAAATGAAAGGCTCGTTGATTTTTAAAGCCAGGGATAAAGTCCTCCATGTATTGCCTCCAAATGTTGTCCTATATTTTTTTCTTTCCAGAGCTAAAACTGAAACAAATCATGAGATAAAGTAAAGAGAACATCTATTGACTTTCTCGAACCTATACTCTTCATTCATTCAATCATCCATTCATCCATGTATCCATCCAGTCGGTCCACAAACTTTTATTGCAACTCTTACGCACTCTACCAAAGAAAATAGGGTTCAATTTGAACTTCACTTTTCATGTCTCTCATTCAAAATTGTATAAATCAGTTAGAGCAAAGAAATCCACTAGATGTATCCATGGTTTCTCAACCACCCACCTATATGCTGATGACACCCAAATTTCTGCCTGGAGTCCTGACATCACTCCTGAATTCCAGTCATAGAATCAACTTACTACCAGACACCTGCACATCAGTATTTGGGAGCCCCCTATACTTAATCTGAAATACTCAAATCAAATTCATCATCTTTCCCTCTACTCCTGCATTCATTCTCTGTCTTAGATGGTTACACAGTGTTACATCTGCCAAAAGCCTTGCTGTAACCCTAGGCTGTTGCTTTTCTTTACCCTCAACACCCAATCAGTTTCCAAGTGCTATCAATTACTTCTTCTTTCTATATCTTCCTCCATCCTATTGCCTCCTTCTTGTTTCATCTCCCCCTTCCTAAGAACTAGTGCAATAGATACTGAACGGTAGCAGAATATGCTACCCCAATACTATATGACTGTAGGAGTTCAGGACATGCCACCCCAAAATATGCTGCTTTGCTATGTTATTTTGAGGTGCAGACACTTGAAAAACAGCAAATACAGAGAGAGGCTTTCTCTGAACTCCCCTTATCTGCCTAAAGACAGATCCCCTAATAGGAACTCTGTGGGGACAGAACCCCAAAAAGCAGTTTCCAGGCTCTCGGCCTCACATAGACAGGTGCCTGGCTCAGGTAGTAAATGGCCATCAACTGTGATTGCACAGCCATCAGCTGTGGCTAGTTGGCCGTCAGCTGTAACCAGTGAGCCATTGGCCACTAATATAACTGCTGTGGCTACGCTAGGAGAAAGAAGAGAAAAATGGGGTCTAGCAAGAAGATGTTGGCTGGGCTGGCAAGCGTGGATGGCGGTTTGCGGACAGTGTGGATCCAGGCTCCAGTGAGAGTATAGTGCCGCCAGAGAGAATATAGTGGTATGACTCCCCTACCTATGGCTCCGTGGGTGTTCCTTTTTGGCCTCACCATATCCTGCGTTCTTATGTGGGGAGCGGGAGCAGAGACCCCGCAGGCCTCCCCGCCTGACAAACTCAATTGTTCTAAGTCCCCTCCCCAGGAGTTTCATCAACCAGGGGAGACTGACTCTCCCCTGGTCGACACCACACCCAGACAGACTTTGTCACAAACTGCCACACCTTCCATCTGGTCTCCTAAGGGCCCATTTATCTCTCTTACAATCATTTACTCTCGCCTGAGAGGCCTACATCCCCACTCCCCCTTCCTCATTAAGATGGTATTTAAGCCTGAATTCTAAGCCACCTCTTTGAGTTACTTGTTTTCCCCTGGGTGTCTTCGTGAGGTTACATGTTAATAAACTTCTATTTTTTTTCTCTTGTTAATCTTTTATTGCAGGGGTCTTAGCTAAGACCTCAGAAAGGAACATTATTAATGATTTTTCCTCCCCTACAATACCAATCTGGTATCAGCACAGCTCTTAGGCCCCTTCTAATGACCTATGATGGTAGTGTTAGCCACAAACACTTTAAGAGTTCAAATCTACCTAGTTATTTCTCTGATTAAAACCTTCATTGGCTGGCCCCAGCACTCAGGAAAATACCCCAAACAGGTCTTTAGCAGTCTGATCCCAGCCGACCTTTTCAGGCACTTTCATCCATTTCTCCCATCAATTCAGGCACCTTCATCAATTCCTCATCAACTCAAGGGTAAAACCCTCAGAAATCCCTGTGGGTTGCCCCTTGTACTGTGCTCCCTCTCACCTCTATAGAGTGGCAATTTAACTTATGTAGCTGCCACCATGCATTGATTGGAACCCATGCAGGACCAGCGCGAATCGAAGGATACAAGCGTACTGATGATGTCATAGACCAATGCATCCCTAAAATAGTAGAGCAGGTCCTCGAAATACATCGTTTCTTTCAATGTCATTTCATTATAACATTGCTGAGATGCTATGAAGTTTAACTCTTGTTAATATCAATTAGCCTATGGTAAAATTGGTTTCATTATACCTCATTTTTGCTTAAAGTCACAGAACCTGTCGACCATGTTAAGTGAGGACCTACTGTATAGCATCATTAGCACAAATGAAATTATGCTTTAATGGAATTTATCTTTGACTGTTTTTGTTTTAAAAATATGGCTCTAGTATAATTCCAAAAGAGGAATAAAATTCCATAAATCCTCCAGGGCCTCAATTTTCTGATGCAATGATTTAAAGACTGGTATTTAGGGGATAACTGGGAAGAGGGGGAAAGAATTTTCCTGCAAGGCTTTTTAACCATTAATAAAGATTTGTGTGTGTGTGTGTGTGTGTGTGTGTGTGTGTGTGTGTGTGTTTTAACTGAAGGAACTTCCCAAACCATTTTAATTTGTAACTACCTGTGCATTGGAACTCTCCAAAAGGGGCATTTAAGGTGTTGCTTTTCTCCAGGTTGAACCGGGAAGCCTGGTTCTGGAGCACCAATTAACAGTTACTTATAAATGGTATTCCTCTGAAAGCAGTCTGGCTTTCCTCTATTCCAATAACCTTTTGTGTAATAAATCATTCTTTCAGTTGTGCAGTACGCTTTAAGGCCTGCCTGCTTAATCTTTAATTGGTTAATCGGTTACAAGCTCAAATTATATACTGTGAAAAATATCACAATAGATCACACAGTATTGTCACCTTTCCCCTGTAGAACTCTGACATTCTCAAGCTTAACAAAGCTCCTCTCTCACACATTAATTACTGCAATGTCCTTGAAATAGAGAATAGCAGAGTTATTCCTATTGGCAAAGAGAGCATACTTCTGTCTCCTGCGTGTCAGGAGCTCACCCGTGTGTGTGTGTGTGTGTGTGTGTGTGTGTGTGTGTGTGTGTTGGGGGACACATAGATCTTGAATTAGGGCCCCCTTTTCTGTATATGTGTTCCTTCCATTCTGGACTACTTGTCCTTTAAGATTAAGGCTGTGTCCCCTCCTCCAGGAAGTCTTCCTTCACTTCTGTCTTCCTCATTCAGGTGCCCCTTGTTTATGCTACCAGAGCACTACATTCATTAAGTCCACAAACACTTATTGGGTAATTTCTATATAAAGTACCTGGCTTGATACTGGGAATTCAAAGATGGATGAAACCACTTTCTCAGGAGTTAAGACCCAGCCCAGCCCTTTCCAGACTACATGATAATTGTTTGTGTAACCTGTCCCAGCTATAGGACCGTACCTGGCGTAAGGTAGGTGTTACATTAACAAATGATGAATAAATAAAAGACCTCCACTTCGGCAATATGTTAATCAAAAGGAAGCCCATTCAAGGCTTTACTATGTAATGAACTCCAATTAAATTTCATGGAAAAAAACCTGCTAATAAATTAAGTGTAGGTGCTGAGATGGTGGGGGAGGTTCTGTGTAGTTGATGCTCAACTATTGTGGTGGTGTTAATTAAACAGGAAGGAAAAATGGAGTCTCAGACACTGGCTTGTTTGGGGCACAGGTGGGCCCATACAACTGGTTCCCAAGAGAGACAGAATAACCTCTTCTGTCCTCCTTCTCTCACCTCTCTCTGTTCCTGCAGCACTGTCCACCCCATCCAAACCAGCAGGTTCCTTAGAATACAGCCTGTGGGATTTCTGTCTCTTAATAAATTCCTGGCACTAAAACACGCCATTGAAAGAGATCCTTTTTGCTCACATTGATCTAATTAATCTGCAAGAAAAGCAATGGTTACTGAATAATGAAGAATTTTTCTTCTAGTTATTAGTTGGTTATTTGGATAGCTGGAATAAAGCAGACAATTTTTTAGATACCTTATTTTCCTGCTAAATTTCACTCTGAATAAAGAATATTATAAGAAAAAATTTCATGATTGTATAATCATTAAGTATGGTTAGTCTGTTTAAACTTAATGGAACTTTGTTATGATAAATTGCTTAAAAATAGAACCTATGTTGTTCTTTTGCCAAAATAGAAAGGGAATAGAGATGATTTCTTGTCTCTCGCTAGCAAATTTCAAGTAGGAAATGTGTTCTGAACCCAGTAAGGGCAAAGGGACTGTTCAGGTACGTGGTTCACAGCCTTTCCTCATCAATATTTGGGTGTTTTAGCATTGTAATTAATGTCCCCACAGAGGATCTTGAGATGAGTATAAAGAATTTAACTCTTTTAAATAATCAATGGAATAATTACTTATTGATCCTGTTTTATGAGCTTCCAGGGCAAAAAGCTTCATTCTGTGCAATTCTTACAAATCTCAAATAACTGAGTTCTTTAAAGGTACTTTGATACATGGGTAGAAACAGGAGAAGCATTTGTTGTGTAAGAGTACCTGTGGTAGAGAGAGCATTGCTTGTAAGTATACCCTCCAAGCATTGTTTGGATACGAGGTTCACGATGCAGAACCCCATCAGAAGTGTTTATGAGAAGCTATTTGTTGGCATTGGACAATCCTTTTTCTTCCTTAAAAGAAAAATAAAAACCTACTTTTATTTCCATAGAGGGAGATTCTGTGATTAAGATGCAACAGAGCAGAGGGTTAAGAGTGTGGGTTTTGAAACCAGACCACCTGGGTTCAAATTTCAACTCTAGCACTTAAAAGCTGTGTGACTTTTAGCAAGTTACTTAATCTCTCTCTGCCTTAATTTTTTCGCCTATAAACTGCGGTGATGACAATAGCACTTACCTATCAGTATTGTAAGATAAAATTAATCAAGTAGTTAACATGTTAAGTGATTAAAATAGTGTCTGGCACATAATTAATATTATTATTAATCCTCTCTACTCCCACACTAGGCTATTTGGGCAGCGGTTGTATAAGTTATGACTACCCTAAAGCTACTGAAAAAATAGAGCAGATATATATCTTTCAGTGTGAATCCAGGAAGGGTCTCCCCAAATGCACACAGCTAGAAGCCAGACTTAGAAATAGTAAATAATCACTGTCAGAACCCTAACCTGTATGTTTCCCTAGCGCATACCACTTCCTTTGCAAACATGAATTTCATGTAAGGAGAATGTAAACACTTCAAGATAGCCGGAAAGAAGCAGAGCTCCATATGAGGATACAAATAGATACCTGTCTTTACTGAATGCCGAATCTCTGAAAGGACTATCTCTGAAACAAATATTGATTTTAAACTACACAAAGCAAATTGTCAGTTTGGAATAAAAATGAAGATTTTAAAGTCACTATTCTCTTTTAAGCATTAGAGAGAGAGAGAGAGAGAGAGAGAGAGTTGGGGGGTGGGGGATTCAGAGGCTGTGGTTTATACTTAAAAGAGATTAAAATTAAAAGCAGACTGCACCACCGTGGGCAAAGAAGACCAGACCTTGTATTATTCCAAGTTCTGTCACTGACAAGCTCTGTGATGCAACCTTGGGTAAAACCCTCAACCTCTGGGGCTTCAGTTTCCTCTGCTGTATAACAAAAGAACTGAACTGGATGATTTATAAGGTTTCTTACAGCTCAGACATCCTATGACTTTATGAAATAAATTAGATGTTAGATGTATCCAGCAGGCAACAGAAACCAACTCTGGAAACTTAAGCAGGAAAAGGATCCTTTTGCAAAGATATTACTGGTAGCTCACAGAATCAAAGGGAGGGCTGGAGAACCAGGTTTAGAACCAAGGCAGATTGGTGGGGGTGGGGATGGGGGTGTATTTAGGGTGTCTAAATGCAGGAACCACTCAATTCAGCTGCTGGAATGAATAAGCCTCCGTAACATTTTCCTCCCTCATGTCACTGCACCCATGAGGAGAAATCTGCTGGGTGAAGGGTAAGGGCGGGACTTCTTGTAAAGGTTTCTTTACTCTTAAAAAGGACATTGTGGTATAAAGATGTGACGACTGTTGGTGCTGTGGCACCATCATTTCATACAATTGTGTCTTGAAACCATGACAGGGGAAGCCAGAAGACACAAGGCAATAAGCTGAAGATGGCAGAGAAGAAAGACAGGAAAGAAGCTGGATGATTGATGATGTGAGTTCTTGAATTAACCAACCCTGGAAGCACCACTCAGAATTTCTGTGAGGTAAAATAATAAACCTTCTTATCATGTAGGTTATTTTGACTGGGGCCTGCTGTTATTTCCAGATGAAAATGTCTTCACTAATAACCCATAAAGCGATAAACCCCTCGTAAGCAGCAATAGTATCTCCATATTTTCTTCTGGTAACAGCCTTAAACTCTCAGGGGGGAAAAAAGAAAGAAAAAATAACTTCCAGAAGATTTTATGATGTATTATGTTTTGCTAAAATATTCTGTTTTCTCCCTGCCTGTGAGTACACAGTTCATCATGTTGTCAAATCACAGAAGCTTCTACACCACTTTGTCTTTACTGAAGTACAGGACTCCCAGTTAACAGAGATGTTTTTTAAGTGTATTTTTGGTTGTCATACCTCTAGGGTAATCTGCTAACATACCTTATTTAGAATTTTAAAATGTAAGAACTTTCTTCCCCTCATCCTAGGATCACCACCCATCAGAATAGCACCAATAGTTGGAGATGGTTAAGAAAGATGTAGACAGAAAAGAAAAGTAAGATTAAAAAGAAGAGGGAAGTAAACAAAGTCAAATTAGGAGAAGAAGCTGTCAGAAAATGAGTCCAAGTCTTTATTCTACCATGTTTTACATGAAAGGAAAGAAATACAGTTGGGGGGGGCAGTGAGGGGGTGGGGAGACAGACAGAAATTATCTACTGACAAAGGGAAAAAGGCTGATGCAATTCAAACAATATTTGTCTTTTGTAAAACTTGATTTTATTAGATATCAAATAGGTACAAAAGTTAAAACATATGTAAGCTACATGCAATTATAAGAAAACAAACTGTCATATACCCACCACCATGTTTATAAAAGAACATTCCCATTGTGTTAGAAGTCACTGCTATGTAGATACTTAATCCCATCCCCTGAGAGGTAACCACTATGCTGAATTCACAACCAACATCTGTGATGAGTATTAACCAGGATGAGTATTGCAAGGGAGGGCCAGGTAGGGAGAAGTGAGTACTGGTCACTGGGGACTCAGAAGATAGAAAAGATGTGGTTCCCAGTCTCACTCACAGACTGGTGGGGAAACAGACACGAATACAAATAGTTGTTATATGAGGTCGGATGTGAAAAGTACTGTGGTAAGAGGTCTGCATCTTAGGGAAACACAGAAAAGAGACATTATTCCAACTGGGGTGAGCAGGGGAGGCTCCATGGACAAGGTAGCCACTCTGTCTTTGCATGGTGGAAAGAATTTCTACAGATGGAAGGAAGAGGCAAATGTAACAGTCAGAGAAGAGCCAGAGAGGAGCGAGACGGTCTGAAAAACGACTGCTCTACCAAGGACGACTAAGTATTGGAAGGGAGACAGTAGCACTTAAAGCTTGGGTGAAAGTTGAGTTTGAAGGGAATCTTGTGGAAAATGGAAATTCTTCTAGAAACCCAAACTAGCAGGTATAAGTTTGGGCAATATTGTTTCCCCCACACAGAAGTCCAGAAAGTTGTCATCTATGTCTCTTCCCTTCCCTTTTTCCTGCTCCATCCTCACTCCTACCGTTGCATCAAATCTTTTGCCGCTCCCTTAGATCCTTTCCTGTATCTGTCGCTCTAATTCCACTGTGTCCACTTGATGACTGAACAATTCTGGCAGCCTTCTGGCTTGGTGCCATGTTTCTTCTCTGGTCTCTCCAATCTCCACCTGAATTCATTTGCACAGAGAGCCAGGATCCTGCTACTCAGCAGGACGTAGAGGTCAAGGAGGTGAGCACAGGTTCTAGCTGGGGAGGGAAGCCTGCAGGGAAAGCCACAAATGCATGACTAGGCTATAAGTCATAAGGGAGGGGGTACAGGGTCCATCGAGGTCAGATTTGGAACCAGTTGAAAAGCAAGGTGTGCTAAAAAGCCAAAGTCAATGGTATAGATTGGAAGCCATGAATCACACAGAGCACCAAGGACCACAGATTCCTTTTTATTGGATCCAGTTGGGTGGGGAGGAGAGCAGAACTGCCAGGCTGAGGGAGACATGCAGGGCCAGCCACCGAGCAGCAGTTGCAGTCAGACTTTTCTTCAAGGGCATGGTTAACCCAACCTCCTTGCACTCCCGGAAAAGTGCACTGCCGGTGCTCTCAGCTGGAGCCCCTTTTCTCAGGCACCCCCTCCAAATGTCCTATTCCCTTTGCCAGGCTCTATCCCCCAGTGTGCGTGCTTATACAGGGTGTAGTAGCACAGCTTTGCAGCCCAATAGACCTACGACTGAATTCACATGTTGCACTGAGACCAAAAGCAAATTGGTGAGATTCTCTGGCTTCAGCTTCCTCAGGGATAATGACACGTTTCAAGGAGTCGTTGTGAGGAAGAAATGAAAGTATACATGGCATGTGCCTGATGTATAAGGGGCTCAGTAAATAGTTCTTATCCAACAGATACTTATTAAGAACTTACTGTGAGCCGAGCATTATGCCAGCTGCCAGAGATACTGTGATGAGCAGAACCAGTCTAGAGAGGGAGACAGAAATGAAAGAATAACCACAAAAATAATTGTAAATAACAGACATGAAAAGGGCTAGGAGACCTGACAAAGTATATACTTGGGAGATTTGACCTATTCTGAGAAATCAGGAAAAGCCAGGTTCGATGCTGCTCAAAAGCCACTTTCGTGAGAAGCCTCCCTTGATTCCCCCCAACTGGAAATGACTCTATTTTGGCCTGTGAATTCTCAGCAGGAAGCGTGGAGTCTGCAAATGACACACTCATCTTACCCTATTGTGTCTAGTATTACAACTGGTGGTATGCATGCCTTGTCTCTTCTACCAGATTGTAAACCTTTGTGGGCAGACAGCAGGCCATTTACATCTTTGAATGCTTCGCAGTATCTGTTAAACTCTTTTATTTTAACAAATAAGTTAGCTTCCAGAAATCTGACACAATTTAACAGAACTTGAAGTTTAATTTATGCCTTTTGTAAGCCAAGTTCCCATTGATTTCCATGTCATTTGTCTCAACATAATAGGGATGAGCAAGGAAACAATAATTTGGCTTCTCAGAAATTGTATAATAACCGTACCTCATGGGGTGTGATACCCTTAAACTCTTGAATATTCCAGACCCAAGCCTGACTCTCTCATTCATCAGGGACACAGATAAGAAAAAATGAGACTAGTGGAATTCCACTTGCCAAATCTTCAAACCTAAATTTTACAATTAGAATCTCAGTTTGTAATCTAGCAAAAAAAAAAAAAAAGTAACAGAAAATCTTCTGTGTTCTGAAATATTCATTTCTATTAAATTGCTTAAATTAAATCTGACCCTATAGTTAAACTCTGGAAATCAGCTCAGCTAAGCAATTTTATGCAAATAATGATACCGGGAGGTTAGATTCCACCTTAACTCTGGGAAGGTATTTTTATATTTTTCAATGTTAAGAGCCGCCCTCTTGTCCATATGTGCTTTTATTGTAATTAATAACTATAGTTATTACTGAAATCAACACATCTACAAAAATATGAAAGCTACAAGAATCAGAGGAAACATTTTGCTATTAGATTTAAGTATTCAAATTTCATTTACTATTTCACTTAAATTCATTTCATTTTAGTATCTTTGAATTTTTTAAAATGTCCTCAGTACCAAAATGAGGCAAGATTTATAAATCCAAACAAATGTATAAAGAAACAACCCAGGCCCTCTGAAGTAACTTGCCAAAAAGAAACAATCCATCTGTATAGGAAAATCTATCAAATCAGAATCTGCAATGTGGGCCAATGAGAAAAAAATGTTCATACTTGATCCTGTTTTTGATTCTTCAAGATCTTGGAACCATTGCAAGCTTTATAATGATGGATAAACAAGGAGAGCAAACATTCTCTTGTTATTTCCATGGGTTTCATCAGCTTATTTCCATGACTCATAATGGCTTCCTGAAAAAGCTCTCATTTCTTTGATCTCAAGCTAGTTTTCATCAGTCAGCATTCCTGCTATTTCCTTTTGTGCATTCTCAACTGGACTCATATATTTACCAGTTAAGCCATTCCCCAAATAAAATGATGAGTATTCTCAAACAGGGTTTGGTCCAAATTGTCCAAAGAATTCAGAAGGATATTCTGAAGATTTAAAAAAAAAAAAAGGCAAATATTAATCACACAAGTTTTGTTAAGTATTACCTGAAACGAGTTAGTGGAAAACAATTTCAAAACCATTTCTCAAAACTGGGTCTTATAAAAACACCAAAAAACTTCCTAAAGTCACTGAATAATGGCTTTTTCCTGTCCTACATTATGTGCTGGAGCCTCCATTATATCCGAGAAGGCAGTGTGGTTAGTGACAAGAAACTGCTCAGCCTTGGACTCAGGAAGCCTAGGGTCTCCCGTAAACCCTGCCAGGGCAGTATGTCCCGGTTACCCTCCACTTCTCTAAAATGAAAGTAAGTATTCAGCCAAGTTTCTTTACGGTACAACATTCTGTGATTCTAGTAGAGACATAGGAGTTGGGACTTAATCCTTTACTCTAAAAATACTTATTGAACATCTATCAAGTACTAGGCAACATATCCTCTGAATGAGGGGTCTTTCCATTATGTTCCCCAAGTCCCCTGTGAATACTTCTATCATGTTACTTGATACTGTATTGGAATTAGGGGTTCCCTAATCTGATTCCTCCACTGACTGCATGTTATTTTTGCCAATGTATAGCAGAATTCTTGGCATACAGAAGGTACTCAAAAAGCATTTGGTGAATGAACAAAGGGAGCTCTTCATGTGCAAGGCTGAGCATCCCAGAATGAGGACCAGAATGAGAAGTATCAAGCAAGTATCCAGTAATATCTCATTAAAACAATTTCATGATTACATTCTAGTCTACTTAGGAATTTGAGCCAGCAGCAGACCCTGATTGCACTAAGAGCCAAATACTGAAACGAGCCTCTCTCTAGTCCTAAACACAAACATATCATTGGCACTTAGTTTTCAGTTTGACATATTGAGCTACCTATGCTGTTGCCTTTCTAGATCTGCTCTCCACCTTTTTCCACTCTGCTTGGTGCCCTGGGAGACCAATCTATTGTGAACTGCCTCCATCCAGTTTCAGTGTCCTCCAGCTCTGGTTGTGTTTGGCCAATGGGAAGTATGTGCACATTGGGTAAAGGGAGAACAGCCAAGCTGGGATATTCATTCTCTCTCTTCAGGACAACCACTGGCTGTTGTGTCCCTTGACCAAAGGACACAGCTCCTGTCAGGCAGCCCTCCACGCATTTTCTGTCTGTGTGTGTTGTGTATGCAAGTGTCTGAGTCTGTCTCTCTGGGTTCCCTGCTCCTTTAGTCTTAATATCTCCCTCTTACCCCATATCTCAATTACTTCCCACCTCATCACATACTTCCTTCCTTTGGCAACCAATGTTATTACTTTTTTTATGTATTGATAGATGATGGAAGGATAAATTTATTTTTATGCATATGTATATGTTATTTTTGTCATTCTTTACACAATTAGTAGCATACTGTACACATATATACTTAAGGATATAGCTTAGCCATCTTTCCACATAAGCACTTCCTCATCCCTTTTTACAGCTTCCTGGTATTCCATAGTATCGATGTATCATCATGTCTTTAAATAGTCTCCTATTTAGATTGTCTAATCTTTTGACATTGCAAACCCACTAGTGTCTAATTTTTTGAGATTGTCAACCCATTAGCAATAAACATTGTACATATGTCATTTCTCTCCCATGTAAGTAAACCTACAGGACCAATTCCTAGAAATACAGTAGAATTGCTGGCTTAAAGGGCTTATACATTTGTAACTTTGTTAGTCTATTTACAGACATCCAAGTTGATTCTGATGTCCACTAAAGCTTCAGAATGAACCTAGCATGCAAAAAACTGCTCAGACAATTAGGTTAAAATATCAAAAGAACCTATTTATGAAATTAAATAGTTATCGAAGAAAATTAACAGAGCTGTTTTGGTTGGAAAGCCAAATTGCTCACCATTTGCTTATTCATTCTGTTTGCTGATATTTTATAGTATGGTATAACCATATCACCATCATTTATTGTAGAAAGCTATAATCTGTGAAAATGATGGCAATTCCAAAGTAACTCTCTAGTGAGACATTATTTTCTGCTTCTGTTAGTATCAAAAGTCATGGAACTTATATGCTAATAGCAAAACTTCTGCAAAATTGATAAAAAGGCAACCAGATAAGATGTCATTTTAACAAGGTGTCATTTTAACACCTTCTTCAGAAAAGTTAAAACAAGTGGAATTTTTTTGTTGTTGTTCTACACTGGGAAATAGAGTTTCTCTCAAATTATATCAATTCACCAGCACTAGTTAAGGTAGCAGAAGTAGTCAGAAATATTTTAAAACTTCACAGAACTCTTTTCATGAATTTGTCAAATCCCTGAACCCAACATTTCTTTGACATTTTTCAGGAACCTCAGAAGAGACTGAAAATTTAAAAAGAACCCCAGTTGGAGATTTGACCTGGCTGAATCTCGTGAACAAAATGGATTTCCAGCAGTAGAAACTTTGATTAAAAATAAAACTCCATGCCTTGTGTTCTCAAATAAAGCCCCTGTCACACTGCCCATGACAATGTCCAGGTTGTCCTCTGATAATTTCTTTCTTTCTTTCTTTTTTTAAGATTTCTATCACTTTTCCAAAGTGCTTTATATCTATGACATGTGGTATCTAACCTCAATTCATCCTTCCACTGTAATTTTTGATTCCCACAGAGTAACAGAAACTTGCAAGGTGTTTTCTTCATTTTTGTTACTGATGGTTTTCATGTCAAAAACAAGGCACATCTCCCACAGTGAAGGTACATCTAAAATTTCCTCATCCTTCCAGGCTCCCTTGGCTACTAAGGGAATTTGCACCATCAATTTTTTATACTCTCATCTCCAAAACTACTTGTTCAGCTAAATTTTACTTTGTTATTACATTGGAAAGCCAAAACAGCTACAAACAAAACAGAGTAGTAAACAGGGTTAGGTGTCCATACTACGAATATATGACCCTCCGTCATGCAAGTCTTCCGGCGGGGTCTCTGGTCCCGCTCCCCACATAACGCAGGCCATGGTGAGGCCAAAAAGGAACACCCACGGAGCCATAGGTAGGGGAGTCATACCACTTTATTCTCTCTGGCGGCACTATACTCTCACTGGAGGCTGGATACACACTGTCCGCAAACCGCCATCCACACTTGCCAGCCCAGCCGCCATCTTCTTGCTAGCCCCATTCTTTTTTCTCCTTCTCTTCCTCTCTCTAGCGTAGCCACAGCAGTTATATTGTGGCCAATGGCTCACTGGTTACAGCTGACGGCCAACTAGCCACAGCTGATGGCCATGCAATCACAGTTGGCCATTTACTACCTGAGCCAGCACCTGTCTATGTGAGGCCGAGAGCCTGGAAACTACTCTCTGGGGCTCCGCCCCCACACCTGCCTTGGAATTTGTGGCTAAGAAAAATAAGATTGACCTCTGAGAGTTAATATATAAAAAGCCATCATCAGAGCAGAAACATGCAAAATCATCTTCAGAAAAGATCCCCCCACCAAAGCTTGTTAAATGTTAAAAGTGCTGTGTTCATTGAGCCTATCAGGCCACCCCTGAAAGAAAGCCTTTCAAGCTGTGTTGGTAACAAAATCCTCTTTAAGACCTACCAAACAAGCCTTAGCTGTGTTTTGCCTTCCTACGTGGTCCTCTCCAAGGAGAGAGAACACATGTGTTTGCTGTTAGAAGTGTTTTGGTCCGTATTTCTCTCAATTTTATTACTCTTTGTGAATCAATAGATTGGCCTTCTAGTTTTATAAACCTGTTGGTGTGAGTTGGATTAAACAATGGATCATTGTTGGTGTGCTACCACTGTCGGAAGCGGAGCCCACAAGCCTGAAGGAAGCCACTGACCGGGTAAATTCAGCTGCGTGAGGCACCTGTGTGGCTTGGTGGGCGGTAGCAGCCAGGCAGCCTCTGCTGGCAGGGTCCTGGTCTAGCCCCACACGTTCTGTATAAAAGTTCGGCAGTGGGCAACAACACCTGAACTACCGAGATTATGTCCTTGTGACTTCCGCCAAGCTAGTTGCTGCCTTCAGGCTAAGAGGGGGAAAATAAAGGTAAGGGTAAAATGAGGTAATAAAGGTGTATTTTCATGTACTTTGAAGACTAGAAAGCACTACCAAATGCAAACCAGAATACTTTTACCAGCATATCTTTAAGCCCACTCCAGCGGTCTGCTAAGAATTTAGTAGGACCCACATATGTGCTCCGTGGGGAAGGGCTATGGATAGCTAACCTTGTTTCCTCGGAGCACCCTTCCTCTCCTTCATACTTTGGGAGACTGAGCCATGACTCTTTGTGGAGACAGTGGCAATAAATGTCTAAACTGTTATCCGCAAAGTACTTGGTTTTCTCATAAGAGCTCCTCCCAAAATGAAGAAATTCAAGTTAATCTTCACAGATTACTGTGGTCAAAACAGATGTGGAAATTTTCAGATGGTTTGGTGATTCTTATTCAGTTCTCTAATCTGGCTTCAAAAATACTTCCAGTCTTAACGATTTCTTCTTATTGCCGTAACAGTGCAGAACTTCAATATTGCTATACGTCATTCTAACCTTTTCATCACAAAAAAACACTGGCAGTTTTGTAGAACCCCAAGATAGCTAATGGAACCAATTAGCTATGGTAGCTTTTACAGCTAATAGAGCCAATTATGGCAGCTTAAAATAGATTTCCATTATTCAAGGTGCCAACTTCCTACTATGTTCAAAGCTCCATCTGTTATTATTAACAGTGATCCCAAAACTATTCTTCTGCTCCAAATCTGACCAATGTGAAAATCAAATGAGGACAGGAAAATAAATTACTGCAAAATTATCTAGAATTAACAGTTAAAGAGAAAAAAAGCTCCTTCAACAGACAGTTGCCAATATTTTGAGCTATTGACTCAATTTCCAGTTCATTCACACTGCAGATATCTTTACTATTCCTAGGAATGAAACTGATGAAGGGTTTAACCATTTTCTTTTCATTATTTTGGATAGGCATTATCAAGAGTTATGATTTAGGGGAAAAGGTATGTAAAAGGTCTTTGTAAAGTGCAGCATCCATTCGTTCAGCCTAGTCAATGCAGAGTTGTATTTAGTTGATAAATATTTATTGCGCACCCACTGAATGCCCGTATATGCACTATGCTATGAGCTCGAAATGTAATGATGAGTATTATCAGATAGTGTCCCTGATCTCAATGAACTACCTAGCTCATAGGAGAGACACCAATCAAATAACACAAAAATATCAAATAGCAACAGTAATAATTGTCACAGGAGATTTGTGGTGTTATGATGGCATGTAATAAGGGGAATTGACCTAATCTGGGAGGTCCAATATGACTTCCCCGAGGAGGTGTTAGTTAAGCCAAGACCAGAAGGCAGGGTTGTAGTTTAGTTACTAGGGTTGGAGTGTACTAGACAAGCCACGGTGGGAGGCCAGGAGGTTTGCAGGAGGAGGTGGCATGGGAGGCAGGGTGGTTCAGGCAGGAAGAGTCTGTGCAAAGATGGAAAAAATGTTTATCTGCATATGTTTTATCATCAGTTCTTCCAGACCTGGCATAAATAGCTGTCACATAAAGGCATTCAATGAATGAAGAGAATAAATCACCCTGTTCTGTCTACAGATTCTTCACACTTAACAATTTCTTCCTGCAAATAGAGTCACCCTCTGCCTTTTGATCTATTTGGTAACCAAGCAGATGGCTACAACCTTTACTGTTTTATGAACCAAATCCGTATTTTAAGAGTCATATACATTATAGTTAAGCAAGTAAATATTAAATTTTCATGTTATCTTACTTGGTTGCTAGACATCTGGCACTAGTAATTTATCTTCCGCAGGAAATTGAAACCTGCTTAGTCTTTATTATACTGGCCATAAACATGTTGCAAATTATAATTTTATATTGCCATTAGTTTTATTTTGGGGTAATACAAATTACTGGGCCATCCACTTTTGGCATGTAGTAATTTCCTTTCACCATCAAGTTCCGTTTTCTTTGTTTCATGGGTCCTACGAACTCACCCACATTAACTGCAAAAATCATTTCAGCCAATGTTTGTGGATGACTCACATTGTCTCACACAAGCTTCTACAACCTTATAAAGAAAATGTCTCTTCTCAGTTTCTAGTGTGAAATGTTAAAGAGCATGAAGAGTTTTGATCTGTAGCTTGAACCAGCAGAGGTAAGCTCCCCAATTCACCATTGCCATTGATGTGTTATTAGAAAGTACATTCATTGGACAGAACTAACTTTCAGCCCCAACTCTGCTAGGACCTGGCTGGGTGTCAGTTACTTAAATTCTCATATCTTCAGTTTTCTCATCAGGAAAAAAGTGAGGTTCTTGTGAAATGAAATCAAATGATGTATGTGAAAGTACTGTGCATATGGAAGGTACTTAATGAGTTTTTATAGTTTAATTAGTTTTCCCCCCTGAAGGCAACCTGGGGTAGAATCTCCTTAACTGTGATGTCAGCTCTGTGAAGGCAGGGCCTGTGCTCGAGTGTGTGCCACTGGATCACCAACGCTTAACACAAATGCCTGTGCGTAGTCGGTGTTCAGTAGATTTTTGGCTGAATATTTGAAGGTGAAGAATTTCGAGTTTTAAAAATGTAAGCATTTTTGCTGAACAGAGAGGGGAGAGATAAAATGACCTCTTTAATTGATTCATGCAGCGGAAATAAGTGGAAGCTCTAATCCCAGGAACCTGGTGTTGTAGATGTTTATTTATTGGCTGTTCATGATGTGGACATCTCAGGGGAACTCTCAAGTACTCAGGAAGACAGAAGGGCACATATTCCTGCTCCCTGCTTCCCGGCACCTGGAGTACTAACCTGTGGCCTACACTTAGTCAGACACTACTCCTTGGGATTTACAATCTTGGGCAGTGATGCCAAACTGCAAGGTGGTCTAAGGGTAGCTTTGGCAGCTCAGAGGGAGCATCCAGTGGTGGTCACACCAGCAAAGGCGTTCTCACCAAACCAATCCTATGGTGTGATTTTGGCTGTATTTTTGGCTGCCTGGCCTCCATTAACTCCTCTTTATTTTCCAAGTTCAAGTTCCCTAACCTTCCTGCTGCTTTTCTGGGTTCCCTATTTGCTTTCCAATAATTTTCCCTTCTGCCAAGTCAGCCACATTGGTTTCTATTGTTTGCATCCAATGATTCTCATCCTAGTCCACTGCTTCTGACCCTGGTCTTGGTCTCCTGATCTGGTCAACTCATTAAGCACTGTTTCTAGGGACACGTTTCAAAGTTACTTTTGCATAATTCTCAAAATCTTTTCTTCAAGATGGTCCGTGTATTTCATTATTCTTTATATCCTTAGCAATTCTATAAAGTGTGTTATATGTTCTTTGATGAAGTGGAATTACGTTCCTTCTGAACGCTCTTTGTCTCTTCGTTTGTTTCCCCTTTCCCAACCCCCAAGATTCATTTCTTGCTCATCTTTTCTTTTTACTCTATACTCATTTCTCCTTAGGGTTTGTGGGATTTAATCAGCTTTCACTGTACATGAACTACCTCTCAGATATTATGCCAGGGACAAGGATCCAGGCACAGGTGAATAAGACAGACTCATCACCTTGTGAAGATAATAGCTGAATGAATAAAATATGAAGTAGATTAATGCCAAGACGGGCAACGTAAGGCACTACACTTCTCAAAGCAAAAAAGAAAAAGAAAAAATTAGAGACATGTAAAAGCTTGAGATTTGAGGCTGTCCGGCATCTTTTTCTACAGCAATGAGAATCACTGATTCCATCAGTGTTTGCTGTGCCTCCAGAACGTGTCAGGCACTGTGGAGTGCCGGGGTCTTAGCAATCTCTCCTGACGTCTCTCTTGTCTTTCTGAGAGGGTGAGCTTATCTATATCTCTGTGTGTACATGTGTAACAACACTTGCTTTGTAATACATGAACAACTGGAGAGACACTCTAGAATGTACAGTCAAAGTCGACAGCAAGCTGCTCTGCTGAATGTAACTAGAGTCACTGCTCTCTTTGAACTACATGTTTTTTCCTGACTCGTGTTACTCCTTCTCCAGAGACCCGTGCTGGCACATTTTTTCCTTACAATCTCACTGCTGCCTATAATCCATCATCACAAAGAGAGGCCTTAAAAATGGCACTCGAGGGAGACATTATTTCCTTTCCATTTCTCTCTTAGAAATAGCAACTTACAATGGAAGGGGGGACAATTGAAGGAATATAAATAACAAGAAAGAATCTGCTTCTTTCGCCATTTAAGATGCTAAGCCTCAAAAGGACTCTTGTTTTTTTTAAAAAAGCCACCACCGCTTGGCCTGCTCTAAACAGTATTATATTCCTGGTAATAAAGCCAAGGGGTTTTTAGTGAGTGCTGTTAAAGGGGAAGGATGCCTATGGCAGGTTTCTCTGGTGAATGAAAGTCACAGGCTCATAAATACAACGTGTGAGCTTAGTCTTGTGGTTAGCTAGAACTTTAAATTTGTGATTCTCACAATTATATGAGTTAACAGGGGAACTATTGACATTTTCTCAGGCAAGGCTGCGGTGCTCAAAATTATGACTTGAAAAGAGAAAGCACTGGGATTCCCAAGGCAACCAAAAAACCCAGCAGAGCCAGGTTAAAACTTATTCCTGGTGTATGTGTGAATGTCAGGCATGTGTACTGGATAAGAGAGGCGGCCGGAGGAAACGCCATTTTCTCCCTTTAAAAATTAATTTTCCCATTTGAAACAACCCTGTGAATTTTATGTCGTTAAACAAAATTTCCATTTACTGCCCCAGATTTCCATCAACTTTCCCCACATTTAGCTGGTGTCCAATGACTATTTAGCTAATACTTATTATTAGCCGTGGGTTAATAATGTTACTGCTAATGCTGAGAATAGAAACTTTCTCTTAAAAAAAAAAGTGAGCTCTTTAGGTGCACCCAATCCAATTTTTCCTCAAGCTACAGAGTTGAGTACCTGCTAATTTAAATAGCGAAGAAAAGCCTGGGGAGCACAGTTCCCAGTGAAATTCCGTGCAAATCCCCACGTAGCTACAGATGCAGCTGCGGTAGGGGGCTCAAGTTTTGTTCAGTTTCCTTTTCATTTTTGAAAATGGTTTACACACCAGACATGAAGCTTCCTTATCTGACTTCTCACAAAGGACAAAGGAGCCTGCTCACTGGCGATGCATGAGGAGCCGTAGTAATATCACTCATAATTTTGTGCTTTTCAAAGACTCAAGGATATTTTTTCTCCCTGCTGAAGAAGAGGCCTCTGCCCATGTCATAGTCTCCCTCCCTTTCTTTTTCATATGACTTGACAGCTTGAATTCAGAAGGCGTCTTCACAATTAGAAGAAGGAGATAGAACCACAGCATCTGTGCTAACAGCCCCCTTGCTGCTCTAATTAGAATTCCCTTATTCCATTTCTATTTCTTGGGAGAGGACAGGGGACTTTTTAATTGGGGCTATTAGAAGTTCTCTTTACACAATGACACCCTTTGCTAAGTGAAGATTCCAGTAAAAGCCATACCCACTCTACAATTACTTCTTGCAATTCTGAGAAGAATGGTATCTTGTCTCATTTAAAAATAAATCTGAGGCTTATTCCTTATTGCTTTTTCTTCTCTGCCTACTCACATGAATTTCTTCTGGCCAATTAAGCAAACTTTCCATTACTTAAGGAGGTAGTTTTGATCGTTCCTGTCCCTGGATAATAAGACATTAAACTAGACATCATTTGCTCATAGCTCCTGTCTTCCAGATACAAGCCTAATGTAAATGAGCACAGAGATTGCAATCTTGAGTTTATATTGAAATGGTGAAGCTTTGGAATTTCCTAAGCTGTATTCTGTTGGCATGTTGCAGAGCTCACCTGCAGTAATTCGTGTATTCAATGTTTGAAGTTTCTCAGAATCACTTTCTCTTAAGAGAACAGATGAAGGTTTATATTTATAACCTATTCCAAAAAAAGAAATGAAATATTTAGATGATAAACAAGCATGTTCTTAATATATAGTTCCCATTTTGGTTTAAAGGATTACCAAGAAAAATAGGTCATTCAGAACAGGGCCTGACATTAAGAGTTTTTCCATATTATCCATTAATAAATGCAGGTTCTTTCCAAAACCAGTGGCTTCTCCACTGCCATAAATGCCGTTATGCCATCTCCTCTAATGAATAGCCCAGCTCTTATGTACAGAATATTATATCATTTATATTATGTTATATACATAGATATGATATACAGAATATTTAATGTATATTTAATATTTAATATTATTTAATGTCCTAAATGATGTTACATTTTTCATCATATGCTTAGATTTGTGAGGCAAGCCTTTGAAAACCTCTAGCCTCTCATTTGGGTAGATGTTCATAAGAACTTAATATCACTTCCCACTATTCATCTCTTTCTAGACACTTTTTCTATCTGGTTTCTATCTCTCTTTCCTAACATATAATTACATGGAAAAATGGATAAAAAAAACTCAGAACTAAGCACTGTTTGCAACTAACACTCATTTATTTAAAATAATATAATTTTCAAAACTAGAAAGAACCTGGGTCTTAATGCTGATGTTTTATTAGCTGTATAAGTTTGGACAAAATACTTAACCTCTCTGAAGCTCAGGAGGTTTTTTCATCTATAAAATAAATAGCACATACCCTGTTTATATACTTTGAGAATCTAGTAAAAATCTTGTGAAAATGGTTATTCTAAAAATATACAATATTATGATTATTAACCAGTGAATTAGGCGTCTTATAAACTAAGGTATCAATAACAATACTTGATATGAAACTGCTCTCAGAAGTATCTGTAACAAATACTTGGTCAAAAAAATTAATGGCGCTTTCACTCAAACCCAGAGGCCACCATTTGTTTTGCCTGCTGAAATGACTCATAGGCCTTGCCTGGTAAAGAACATAAGAGCCTTGGGAAATAATGCAAACAGCACAACACTACTCTCCTATATTGAGAATTACTATGCACTAGACACTGTGTTAAATTTCTTAGGTAATCTCTCTAGTTCAATCCTTCCTCAACCCTCTGTGGTAATGGTGATTAGCCTTGTTTTATCAGAGGGAAAAGAGACACTCATACAGTAAGCAGCATTTTCAAAAATCACGTAACTAGTAACTGGTAGTACTAGGATTCTAACATAATTCCACCTGTCTCCAAAGCCTATTCTCATAATGACACATTCTCTTGTCTTTAAGAGAGCAACTGCTTTCCATCAGGCCTGATATCCAGCTAGTATATGCATGGGAACACACCAGTAGGGCCACACCACTAATTGACAGTCAGTGACCATCCTGACAACTGGGTGTTGTCTTAGTTATTAAATATTTTTAATATCATCCCTACTGTCCTGATTTCCAATGACGCATTTTAGCTCAGCCTAGCCAAAATCTACTGACACACTCACACTTATTAAAGATTGGCTCCCACTCACACTCATTACCTAGAGCCAGTCTGCTCCAAATCTCCAACTCTAAAGTTCTCTATCACCGCTCCCTATTCTTCTCTTCTCTTCTGCCCTCACTTCCACGGAAAGTCTCTGCTCAGCCTCCAGTCCATCAACTCCTTTTGATGCACCCGCCCTTTCTTTCCCTCCTATTCACTTATCTGGATGGGAGAAGGACGTGTGAAAGTCCTGGAACACTGGCACTGGGCCTTACTTATGCTTATACTCCTAGAATTGCCAGTTGCACACAGTAGGTGCTTAGTAAATGGTAAATTGAACTGAAAAAAAGGAATTGAATCTGTAGCTAAATGGAGTATCCCAAATGATGTATTTATTTCTCAATACTTACTCTGCCACCTCCGCACTCGCCTATGGTCTTCAAGTATTTTGTGGATAATAAGGATGAGCAAAAATATGAAAACTAGCATTACTAAAATATACCAAGTGATCCTCATGGAACAAGAGAAATCTGAAAAGAATAAAAATACAATTAAATGATTCAACAGATAAGAGGCTGTGTGGTGGTATATCTGGGTTCTAGTACATATTCTGCCCTTAACTCGAAAGCTGAATATATATATACATATACATATATATATATATATATATATATATATATATATATATATATATATATATATATATATGTATATATATATACGTATATATATACACATATATATGTATGTATATATACACACATATATATACATATATATGCAAATTCAGCAACATTTCAAGGGAAAAATAATTTCTTACATATTTTATTAGATTTTTTTAACTTAATCTTTTTACTGAACTCTAATGTAACATTGAAAAATGTTATTTTAAATGGCTAGGAACAATTTGAGCTGAGGAGGACGACAACCTCTAGGAAAGAACACATGAACGGGCCCGAAACCTCCTTGGTGGGAGAAGTTGAGACCCCTCTCTAGGCCCCACTACCACACAACCTACATGAGAGAAGTTTCAACAAAACCAAGGCAAAATGCCCTGTATTAAGGAAAATTGAAGTTGTGGTGGGGAACGGGTTGAAGGAAAAACAGCAAGATGGAGAGAGGGTTAGGTAGACTGGGAGGAGCACACAGAACTCCGAGGAAGGTGGGGTCACAACCACTTCCCTATGCTGTGGTTATCCAAGAAACTGAGCAATCTAATTTCAGGAAATGTCTCATTTTAATTTTAAGTTATTTGCTCTTTTGTCCTGTGCTGTAATTCCATTTGGCAGCCTTGTTTTTTTTGGCACTTGGGGGAAGTTCAAGAAAGCAGGGCAGGGCCAATTGCAGAACAAAATTCAGCAAGAAGAGCACCTCAGCCAGCAGAGGGGGCAGAAAGGTGGGGGATGATTCTAGAGAGAATGGTGACAAATGGGAGTGTAAACCTCCAAAATCTTGGAAGAGAGAGGAATTTCCATAATCTAGGGGAAAGGGATGGCACAAGGCATTTCCTGTGGGGTACTGAAGTAACAGAAGCTAAATACATTTTAACATCACTGTTACAGGGTCACTTGCTCTCCTGATGTATTAAATGAGGGTATTAAAGAAGGAACCTTGACCAAGTGGTTTCCAGAGATCCATTTAGTTCCCAAATTCTAAGGTTAATTTCACTTAGGTTATGTTGATGTTAGTTTCCCGATCATTACTATCACTAGATTAAAACCACACAATAGCAGAGTACCAGAATCAGAGCCAGAATCATTTGTAATGAATAATTTTGGCCCTGGGCCAAGCAGCCAAAATGATAACCTCAAATCAACGATGATGCAGTGAGTATGAGGAGGCTGGGGAAGAAAAGGAAAGACAAAGAGAAAGGGCTGGACTGAGGCATATAAGAGTCCAGAGGAACAACCATACCCCCTTTCTTCAGGGGCTTTCATGGCAATGATCAGATCAAGTGTGTACATTAATTAAACATAGAGTTACCCTAGCCTAAATTTATAAGGATATGGGTAAAAACTTGTTCATTCAAACAATAGTGAGCCAACATGGGAAGGGTTGTCACCATCCAGCAAGAACTTAGCATGGTCTTCTTTGGTCCCATAAAGACACACTGGACAGCTGACCCAGGAATCAATGACTTAAATGAGGGCTACCTCATCATGTCCAAGAACAATTGTCTACTGACTTTTTAAGCCACCTTCCATACCCTTTCCTTGCACACAAACCACAGCTAGCACTTATGCAACTTAGCAAGATACATAACTTGTTCATACCCCTAGATGACTGCCCCTGTGGCTCATGATCTGGGTATTTCTTTCACAGGACTTCCCGCCATGGGCAGTTGTACATGAAATAGGCAGTCAACATTTATTTAGAGAAGAGGCTAAGTGGAAAAAAGGTAAAAGTTGGCTGGGATGTAAGCATGCAGCTTCCCCAATATCATTCCATGCTATACAGCTGCCAGATTTGCATTTCTCACTCAGCAAAATAAAAGCATGCAGTTAATTGAAATAAAATAGTTGCAGAGCCAGCAAGAGCCAAGGCAGGCCCAATGACCAAGGTGTCACTGGGCACTGATTGATCAAGCTGTAAGACAAGAACCGTGCTTTCAACAAATTTATATTGTAATATCCGAATGTGCACAGTTGGGGCCAGGCCAACCAGTACAACCACCAAAGCACCAGGGCAAATACAGAAGAGTGTGTTTCCCCACATCCCATGCTGCCCACCTACATCCCTGCAGCCATCTTGGAGAGGGACAAGAGGAAACAGACATGAATCTGAAAAAAGAGACAGTTTACATTATTGTTTCAGAGTAAGTTTACCAGATTGGACTACATTTAGTTTCACCCCCTGGCAGGTAGGGCTTTCAAAGAAGATCAAATTAGTCTTTGCACAGCAGACTAAAATATGATTAATTTTTGAATCTTCTACGCATGGCAAAATGGATATAGATTTTCCAGAATACAAGGCTACATATTGGTGGGCCACTGTCATCTTTCTGAATTATGGACCCCCAAAAATTAACTGTCATTTCACTCTCACTGGAATTTATGGATTTTTCCATTAACACAAAAATTAATCCTTTTATAATCATAATAATGGAAATGCTTAGTTTTCCTTTATGTGTTAGAAAATATAAAAAGTAGTTAAATGGGTACATAAATATACATTGAAATAAATGTTTTAGTATCTGTAATCCACACCTCTCTATCTTTCAGAATTCATCATAATTGCCTTCCCTATGCAGCCTTTCCAAAACCTACCTTCCAACCTCACTCCTGTACCAGAGGAACTTGACCCCTCTATTCAGACTGTCTCATATCCTCTCCCATGACCCACATACACACACACACCTTGAAACACCCCCTCATTGCAGAGGCTGTAGGGCCCTGGGCAAACTAACTCACAGAAGAAATTTCTTTGAAGTCATATAACTTTAAAATACATACATATTATGTATTTGTGTTTGCTTTAAAATAAACCTAATATTTTTAAATAGTTCCCTCAAAAATAATTAAAGTTTGAAAAGCATTCAAAAGCCATCTGAAAGGCTCCTGTATGTCTGGAATATCAAAGAACACAGCAAATTACTCTACTATAGCACCTGTCACACTGAAAGCACTTACTTGATTGTTTTACATTTGTCTAGCTCTGTGTCCCCAATGCCTGGCACACTGGTAGGCATACAGCAGGCACTCATTAAATGGTTATCTCATACAATGGTCTTCAAGAGTAGGATTTATGGGTGAAGTGAGGACACATAGCTTAGTAGAAAGGATCGACTATGGTAATTCAGAAGAGGGTGACTAGGAAGTTAATTGGCCTTAAACAGAATTAAGATAGATGTAAGTTTTGTCTTTCTGGCTCCTGCGTTTCCCCAGGATCATCCAATGACCCAAAGTACCTAATCTATTATCTTGCCTATCTTCGTGGTTTTACAACAAAAATCCCATTTAATCCAGGCCTGGTTCTTATATCTAAGAGAGGACATGTTAAATCAATTCAAAGTAAGGTTTTAATAACATACCACTCTGTACATGAATATTTACCATTTTAAAATAAATCTCATCCTTTCATACCTAAGTGTAAGAGTATTACTTCAAGCACAGCTAATAGGCATGTCCGAAAGTTATTCTGGGGCAGAAGGTCTTCTAGTGCCCCTCAAATCACAACCCATAGATGCCTCTTCTGCCTCTAGGTACAGCTGGGCCCCATGAAACGCACATTTTGAAAGAAAAATAAACAGATAGATGTGCTAACATTTGCAGTCATATTATTCCATCAGTAAAATTCTTCAACTATTTGACTTTCAGTGAAGTTAATGCGGTCACCCTTATTTAATTTCTCTTTTCCCTCTAGTTTCCTTAAAAACTTACATTTTACATCCATTTCTAGGTGCAAAGAAATGTGTATACAATTATTCGTGTAGTTCGTACTTCTACAAGTATGGTTTATAGACTTTTCTTTGATTGGATCTTCCTCCATGTTTGCTGACCTTCTAGTGCGGGTTTTTAGATTGCAGGTAACATTATATTCTTCCAAGTGGTCAGCTGTAGGATCTACAGTGAAGTTAAAATGTTGACAAGGAGAACGAAAATCATTTGTCTTGGCTTCCATTGATCCGCTCATGATAAGAACTAGAAAGAGATTATGAAGATGTTATTTGCAAAATAGTGATACATAGTAAGAAACATGTACAATTCAAAACTAAAGTTCCCCCTTCCTATACAAAAAAGTAGTAACACGAAGTTACCTGCACTAAAAATAATGATTGAAGGGCTTACATTTGTAAGATTGTGAAAACCAGGTGACAGCAGGGTTGTAATAGACTCAGAGCATCTCTAAGAAAACACAGAGATTTCCCTGATGACTTGTGGAACAGATCTTATTTTCCAAAATTGTCACAATAATATTTCTCATCCCACATTACACTAGGTTGCTAAGGCTGCCATCACAAAGTACCGTAAACTGGGTGAATTAAGCAACAGAAATGTCTTACAGTTCTAGAGGCTAGACTTTTGAGATTAAGGTATTAGTGTGATTGCTTCCTTCTGAGGGTAAGCTCTGTTCCAGGCCTCTCCCTTGGGGTCTGCAGGTTTGCTGGCAATCTCTGACCTTCCTTGGCTTGTAGAAGCATCACCCTGACCTCTGCCTCCATCTTCACATGGTGTTCTCCCTGTGTGCATGTCTGTGTCCAAGTTTCCCCTTTCCATGAGGACACCAGTCATATGGGAAAACAGCCCACCCTAATGACCTCATTTTAACTAATTATATCTGCAATAATTATTTCCAAGTAATGTCACATCTGATACTGGATGTTAGGACTTCAATATAATTTAACCCATAACACACACGTTAACCTGAAATGTTGCCATTACACCGTAAATAGGTAGAGTCTAATACCTTTCCCTTTAAATCTGGGTGGGAGTGTTTGTGACTTGCTTGTAACCAATAAATGCAGAGGAAGTGACATTGCATGGTGAGGCCAGAAAAGGTGAAGCAATTTCCACCTTGTTCTTTGGGACATAATGTGGGAGCCTTGCTCCATTATGCAACAGTTCAACAACTTAAGGCCATCATGCTGTGGAAGCCCAAACTAGCCCAAGTGGAAAGACCACATAGAAAAGTTCTGAGAAAAACTGAAGAGAGAGAAATGCCCACCTGCCTTTAGCTGCTCCAACCCGCCTCTGCTTGAGCCCCAGTCACTGTCTAACTCCAACAATCTGGAACACTCCAAGCTAGAAATGCTTAGTTAGGCCCATTCTAAATCCCTGACCCACCAAAAAAACAAACAAGCAAACAAAAAAACAGAAGTAATAAAATGACTGCTGTTTTTTTTAAGCCACTGAGTTTTGGAGTGATTTGTTACACAGCCATAACGACTGGGATAACTTGTCAATGCACTGTGTTTACATTGTGTTAAATAATCCTTTAACTCAAACGTATGTGAATTACAGTGGCATTTTGATGGATTTGAAGAATAGATGTTTTGCTTTTGATAACTCAAAGCAAACCAGTGACGAGTAATATCCCAAAGGCTTGCAAGTCACTCATCAAAAACTACCCCACTGAGTGCTCCAATGCCACTAAACTGAACTTTGGAACATATTTTTAAATACTTTTTAACAGAATAAGGTCATTTGTCCTTAATACATTTTATTCTCACTTTCCCTTTGCATTTACCTTCTGAGGTTCGTTCCTGAGAAATCAAATCCACATTTCCTTTGGACTCACAAACCAAACATAAGGAACACATTTTAAATTCACTTATGATGTCTTGGCAAATCCTGGTGAAGTTTTGAAAGTTGGAGTGATTTAAAAAGATTCCCATTATAGTCTGAGTTTCCCTTACTGGTTGCAGAAAAGTCACGAAAGAAAAATTTGAGGAGAGTGAATAGGTGAGATTAGGTTGTAAATGCACTTCCAGACATGATAGCTCCAGCATGTGTCCTACGAAGGAAAAACAACAAAACAAAACTTGCATTACTAGGAAATTTTGAGGTTTGGGCACTCAAATAAATATACAATAAGCTTCCAGTTTTTCTTAGGCAGATTCTTTGGATTCTTTGTCATTCCAGCTTATCAGTGACACGACTTTGTTTTCCATGAATTAACAATATCTACTCCATTTAAATATTTCTTTTAAAAATTTGACAACATTCTCTATTAATTTTCAGGGAACAGAAGTCCTTATAGAGAAGTGCTTGAAAACTCTAGTGTTTTAAACATTCTCTCTTCTGGGAAGGTTTTAATGGACAAACCTTAGGTTCCTCTGAATTCATCTGTTCTAAAATAGAGATTCAAGTCAATTCCATGGAGTTGAATAAGGAAAGGAAAACTTGAACAGTATCTGTATGAGTTTCCAAAGGCTGCTGTAACAATTTACTACAACCTTGGTGGCTTAAAACAAGAAATTCATTTTTTTAAAGTTCTGGAGGCCAGAAATTCAATACCAGTTTTACTGGTCTGAAATCGAGGCGTCCACAGGACCACGCTCCTTCTGAAGGCCCTAGGGCGGAATCCATTCCTTCCCCCTCTTCCACCTTTCTGTGGCTGCTGGCATTCCTTGGCTTGTGGCTAGATCACTCCAAACTCAGCTTCTGTGGTCACATTGCCTTCTCCTCTGCGTCTCTGTCTTGTACTCTTCTGTCTCTGTCAGATCACCCTCTGCCTCCCTTTTATAAGGACACCTGTGATTGGATGTAGGGCCCACTAAATAACGCAAGATAGTTTCCCCATCTGAAGATTCTTAACTTAATCACATCTGTACAGAAACCTTTTTCCTTACAAGGTCATATGTATAGAATCTAGGGATTAGCACCTAATATCCTAGGGTGGACATTATTCAACCTACCTGAACCTCCAAAGATGAAATTTAATAGGGTAACATAATTTTTATTTTTGTCTGAAGACAAACATCAAATATGGAAATGATGGTATAATAGAAAGAATACAGGAGTTCAAAAGACAAAGACTAGTGCTATATCTGCCAAGAAACATGGACAATTTACTTAATGTCCGTGACTCTCATCTTCTCATCAGCAAAATAGAGACAATAACTCTAGATCCTACGAACTTCATGGGTCTATAGTAGCGTCAGGTTGTATTGTGCATATGAAAACACTGTTGAAATTTGTACAAATGTATATTATTTAAAATGCAAACCCATATTCCAAAGTAAAAATTAAAAATTTATCCTTCATTTAGGTTAGAATTATCTGTGATTTAGTTTACACAAGTAATTAAAGCTCACGATATAAAAATCGGGAATCCCTATTTAACAGTAATGATCAATTAAGGAATAGGTAACCTCTCTTTCAGGTATTTCCAGTCAGACAGTTATTTGCTAGTACAAGAAAATAACCAACATGCTCAATTCCACCTTTATGTGTCTTTCTGTGCCATTTCTCATATAATCGTATAGGGCAAACATATTTTTTAAATTTTCTAAATAATGTGAAGCACAATAATAGAATTACTCCATTTTTTAGAATGACCACTTCTAGTCGTACATCTTGGTTCAAACTTCAAAGAAAATCAAGCTATTAAATTATATTAAAGCATTTTTTTTACTTGTAGAATTTATACTTAATAGTAATTCCATACATGGTTCATTACTGATTTTATTTTCAGTTAATAAATTAAAGGTTCATTACCCTCTACATTTGAAATTGCTTCTAAAATAATTCATATGTGATTTCCAGCTATAAACACATTTCATACTTGAGTTACTATAAAGGTTTTTGGTGGGGAGATGGTATTGTACTCAAATACACAGTTTTATAAAGTCTTACTATATCTATAAACACAGTTGTAATAAAATAATAACTAATCTTAAAAAAGATTGTCTTCAATAATGACGTCCCAAGAGGGAGACAGAAATGCACCATCTGATTGAACTCTATGAGCTTTTTTATATTATGAAAGCACATGAAAAACTTTTTTCTTGCCATCTTTCCATTTTTCTCACTGGAATTTTTCATCTTATGAAATTTTCAACTTTTTGAATTTATAGTCCTATGATATGACCTAGAAGGGAGATAGAGAAATTTTTACTGTCAATATTGCAGTCTTATCCTATAAGTAACCAACTGGGCTCTCTAGAATTGATAATATATCCTTTCTATTTAGCTATAAGGTCATTTTATGATAGTTTTTAAACCTTAGTTTTAAACAATTCAATTGGAAAAGAAATAGAGTCCATATCCTTTCCTGGTATACTTTCAAGAAATAATTGAATTCTACTCAATCATTTTTGGTATCAGGTTGGCTATATTCTTATCTCTATAAACAAGTATTTATGAATTTAACTACTGCTATTAATATTGCTGAGAGTCAGATATCTAAAGTCTCGCTCCCAGAGACAGAAACACATTTCAGAATTACTCCAGCACTAAGGTGGCAATCTCTCAAGGTACAGTATTCTATATATATGGAATACTAAATGGAATTAAGAAAATACATCACAGTGTAGGACAAATGTCCGAGTCAATTATTTTGGTTTTTAAGAATAGCAATGAGTAAGACTAAAGAAACATGAACTATCTTTATTTTCTTTTTAACTTTTATTATAAACATATATCATATATAAGCATATATAAAATGTATTGTGCTGGTTAAGGAATAATCAAAATAAACACCATGTATCTAGCACACAGATTAAGAAACAGGATATTAGCAACATCTTTGAAACACTTGGTTCCTTCCCATTCCTACATACTCCTTCTTTTCCAGAGGTTAACCACTATCATGAATTTTGTGTTTATCACCCCTTTGCTTTATCTTAGAGTGTTTCCAAAATGTATATATTCCTAAATAACATTGTTTCATTTAGCATAGTTCAGAAATATATACATATATACAGAATATACTGTAAGTATTCATCTATGCCTTGCTTTTTTTGCTTAATATGTTTTAGACATATTACTGCGTATAGCTGTAGCTAATTATTTGTGGTATTCATTTGAATAAATATACCACAATTTATTTATTCTTCTGACAGAGAGCATTTGGGTTGTTTCTGTTTTTTGCTATTTTGAATAATGCTGCTATAAACTATAATTCTAATACATTGCTTGTGGGAATGTAAAATAGTACAACCACTTTGGAACACAAATTTTTTTAAAAAATTAAATATATATAATACTTGCCACATGACCTGACAATTCTACTCCTTGGAATTTACGCAAGAGAAATTAAAACATGTTCACACAAATACCTGTCCATGAATTTTCATGGCAGCTTTCATAGCCAAGTTTAGTCACCTCTTTGTGTCCACATCTTAGCTTTGGCTTCCGTCTCTCTCATACAGCCCAAAGATACTGAGACTCAAGGCCACCAGGAATAGGCCGATGCTCCTGAAGTGACCAATTTGTTCACTGTTGCTTATCCATCTGGACGTGTAATTTCTAGTCATTTTCCCCCTTCGAGAAGTTTTCTGATCAGTTCAATTATATGTTTTTTTTTAAGTTTTTAATGTTTTATCTCACATTTTATATTTTTTGTGCTAGCAGTGTTTTTCAAGGTATGACTACAAGAACAGAAGTCTCAACCTTCTGTCGACCTCCAGAAATAAGAGAATTTATAATAAACCTTCAATATTTGACAGACAAGAAAAGCTCCAGAAACTACTATATGTCAAGTCATATTTTCCCAATACCTAGGTATTCCTTTGTTAAGTAGTTGTCAGGGAACTTTGGAAGAAGCATGTGTTATTTCAGACAATACACTTTCGAAATTGTTGTTTCAGGATATTAAATGTAAACTAGGGAATATAAGAAATTTTTGCCACTAGAAATACAGCTAGTGCAGTCATTTTGGAGAAGTACTTGGTAGTGTCTTACAAAATTAAATATACTCAGCTATTTCACTCGTAGGTAGTTACCTGATAGAAATGGAAACCTATGTTCATACAAAGACTTGTACAAGAATATTCATAGCAGCATATGTATAATAGCCAAGAACTAGAAACAGCCCAGTGGCTAAATGGACAAATGTGGTGTATTGCTACAGTGGACTACTTAGCAATAAAAAGAAAGGAACTATTGATGCACTCAATGGATGAATCTCAAAAACATTACTCTAAGCTAAACAAGCCAGACAAAAATAGATACCGTGTGATGATTCCATTGATATGAAGCATAAGGAGGCACAAAACTAAACTATGGTGCCACTGGTCAGAAAGCTGCCTTTGGGGTGGGCAGAGATTTGACAGGAAAGGGCAGGAGGAATCTTTCTGGGAGTGATGAAAATCTGTATCTTGTATGGGGTGGTAGTTATATCGGTGTATACAATTGTCAAAATTCATGAAACTGAACATTTAAGATCTTTCCATTTTATTGCAAATTATTCCTTTAAAAAAATAGCCAAAAAATAAAACATTGCCATTGTTTCCAAAGATCTTTCATCATTCTTGGATATTCTGTAGCATAACTCAGAAATTTAAAAATATTAGCTACCAGGATAGGAAATAGTTTATGGTTTCGCTGTCTGATTTGCAGAGACATTGGTTAACAGATGTTGTTTTCATTTAGTCACAGGTCCGCCTCTGTTGACAACAGGCATAGACTCAAAAGAGTATCAATTTCAGTAGCAAAACCTCAAACAATTATATTTCTATTTTGGGTCCAATTGTTGATGCTTCTCTAGTAATACTGAGTGGGAAAGGGTAGAAAAATACATTGCGTATGGATGATACATCCATGGTGTTAACCAGATCAGGAACAGGAGAGTCTAGAAAGGATATGGATTTGCTCATAGAACATTTGGGGAAGACAATTTAAAATATTTTCTGGGGGCAAGGGGCAAAGTTTTGGATTACTTAGTAGCAGTACATAAATGGCAGGTTTGGAACAGAAGAAAGAGACTGCTGGTTTTACTTGCCAAACAAGGAAAGGCACTGTACACTATGAAATTCTCCATGGGGAAAAAGAAAGTGGTAGGAAAATGACTCAAGGTAAAGAGACACAGATCTTTTAAGTAAAAAATTCTGCAAAATAGATTTCACAGGCTGCACAACCTAAAAGTTCCAGGTTTGTGATGACATTTTGCATTTCAAAAATGTAAGAGGAGGATAATAATGCCTGGCCTGCCTAAATCAAAAGACGGTTGCAAGGATCAGATGAGAAATGCTTCCTTCAAGAATGTTTTACTTTGCAATATGACTCAGAAAATTCACTCAACAAATACTCATTGAGTGCCGCCTAATGTGACAGGTACTAAGTGCGTGAAATATGAGCAAAGCAGACAAAACCTCAGTTTTATCAAGTTTACATTCTATTTGGATAAATCAGGCAACAAAAAAATATACACAATCAATAAGTAAATTCTATAGGTGATAAGTGTTATGAGGAAAAGAAACAAAGCAGTGTAAAGGGGAGACAGCTTACCATATTAAGGTTTTAGAGAAAGTCACTTTTTCTGTAAAAATAAAGCCGATGTGGAGAGAGAGCATTTATCTGCCACTGCAATGAGACAAATAGAAAGCAGCCTAAGCAAGGCTTGCTGGTATCGGAACCTAATAGATGGGAGAAAAGGCCAGTTCTGCCAAAGCAGTGAAAAACATTATGCTATGCAGTATACATATATATATTTTTGCCAACACATTGTCTAAAATATGTATGTAAAAATTTTGTGTCCATTTGTAGCCATTCTAAACTAAAGATTCAGAATATTCAGTAAGAAAGAAAATCTTACAACAAAGTTGTCAGGGAACTTGGAAGAAACATGGATTATTTCAGACAATACATGTAGTTATATTCCTTCTTTCTGAACATTTTCAGAATAGTCTGTTGAGAATGATGCCTAACCATGAATAAGTTAAAATATTTAATGAGTTTAAATGAATTATGCATAAAAGTACTTGTTATAGTGCCTAGTACATGTATAAGTATTTGTTAAATTAAAAAAATTAAAATAGTCATAAAACTATGTCTTAAACCTTATTACTCAGTAAATTTTTAATGAGCCAGTCAATATGAGGAAAATAAAGTGCCCATTTTTGAGAACTAGGATAACACTTTCAGGCAAATTTATTGTAGTCACCCTTAATAACACTGTTTTTTATACTATAGACATAAGTAATGTGTACAAATGCTCATATACTTTAGGATTTAATTCATAAGTAATTAAAGTTCCTTTATCCTTTGTGTGCTTCAATTTCACTGCTCATTATACTACTGTTTCCCATCAGAAAGTGTAAAATGGAAGGGGAAATGAAAGCTGGTAAACATAGTTTATGTCAGTTAGACTCTTCAAAGTAAGCAAGGAAGTCAAAACAGCTTGATAAAATTACGTTGGTGGTGTTTTCACCTGTACTATTCCTGTCCTACGTTGCCACAAATCATCAGGAATACACTTGCATAACTCACTATAGTTCCTGCTTTCAAGAATTTCTGAGATATTTATATGAGTACATTTTATTTGAAAATCAATAGTAATTGCTTTTCTTAGAAAGTGCTTCTGCAAGCAGGTAAGAAGAAATATTAGGTGATCAGTAGAACTCTGACAGTTATTTCTCTTTGCAATAAAAATGGAAGGACCGTCTTCCCCAGTCAGGCCTAGGAACATTCCCATTGCACCTTTTTACATTGCTATTTTAGTAATTACAGTATCATATTTAATTATTTACCAGTCAGTGTTTCCCCTGACTGAAAACTCTGTGAAAGTAGAATTGCCTTTCATTTTTATAGCCCCGGGTTCCTAGTATAGGCAGACACTTTTCAAGTGAAAAAATAAATAAATAAAAGATCACTGAGATTTATATGCGTTAACTAGGTCTCCTCTCTTAAACACTGTAAGTCCAACAAAAGCAGGTTGATAGTCTCTTGTTCAGTGAAACTCAGATCCCTTAATTGAATCAAAATATATCCATTCCCTTTTATATCTCCATTATCTGCATGTACTATAAGTATATCAAATCATTACATTAACTACTGTATCTTAGGATGATGAGCTGCCTTTCAAATAAACTGAAAGTATTAGAATAAGCTCTCTTGCCAGTGCACACCCAATGCAAACTCATTAAAACTCCCAAACACCATTGAAGACGTTTCTCTTCGTTAGTAAATTTAGACTAAATAGCTAATACTGTGTAATTATGATAATTGAATATTCCAAGTAATGATTATTCAGAGACTCGGATACATGCTTGATGAAAAATGATCAAATATAGTGATCTATTTTTAACACGGGCCTTAAGAGGGTTTATTATTTTGAAATCAAATCTATTAGACTTCTTGAATACATTACTCCTCATTAAGATTCCTTTTGAATTCATTTGACGTGTCAAAGACAGGGTATCAGTGAATAATTTATAAGTAAAAATCATTTATAATATTTATCTTAGAAATTAAAGTGACTAGAACTTAAAAAAAAGGAAAAAATACATGAGTAACTGATAGGGAGGGTGAGACTATACAGGAGAATCTCAAGGTTAATTTTAACACTTCTAGAACACTCTAAGCTTATCATCTAAGTAATTTTACCAAATACTTTATTTTATAAAATATACTGGTTAACAAATCAACTCATGTCATAAGGCAGCTATTATTGTGATTTAAAAATTACTTAAAGAAAAGCAAAACAATTATGTGCTCTTAGTTTAATTGACACAGTACTGAATAAAATGAAGTGATATGAACTTATTCCTGGTGATCCATAAATCATTATAAGAATAAATAAATAAAAAGCATTATTATTACATGTGTAAAACATTTTGCCTAATAATCAACTTTTTGTTTATGGTGGCTCTGTGCAAAATTCCTTCTACCATAAAGTGACATCAAGATAAGATGGTGGTTTTTAAACATGTTTGTTTGTAGGCCCGAAGGAGGTTTCCTTTGAAACAAAATTCCCAAATAAGTTTATCACCCCAAAAAGTCCAAGGACATGTATACTGTTCTTGAAACAGGAAAAGAGAAATGGCTATTTTAAGTCTGAGAAATGGCTATTTTAAGGCAGAAAAGGTAGTACGGAGAGCTAAGAGAACAAAAATTATTACCAACCATGGGAGTCACCAGTTTTCATAAACACTAACCAGTAGTTAGCAAATAGTTTCTTAAATCTTTTTTAGGTTGATTACCTGATTTTCAATAGATCCAATCTGATTTGTAGAGGTGCTAGGTATATCTGTATGACCTGCCTGACTATTAAATGAGCTTACTCTCAGCCCACAATAGTTTAAAAATTGAAGTCCCATTCTAACTGTTCACTTTATATTTTCACTCAGTGAAATAAAGAATTGAAAATATGTGCAATAATTGTTTAATCTAAGTGACATAATGCCAGAAAAAACAAGAGAAATTTGAAAAACTCAATCGTATACGAAATTGTGCAATCATGGTGTTTATTTACCAAAAATATTTTTATCTGGCTACTTAGCATTATGTATATGCAACATTAAATATTCATTGCAATATGGCATCAAATGTAATTAGCAAAGACAGTGTTACCTAGTCATTTAGCATTATGTATATGCAACAATGATTATTGCAGCAAGTCATCAAATATAAGGTTTTCCCTAATTTTAATCAAGTTCATATAACTTTTTAATGATAGAATACAGCATTTTCTTTTTACTTTTTCTTCTTGTAAATACCAGGGAGCACAACTGTAATCCAAACAATCACATTAATATATTTTCAAATCTTTTACTGAAATATAAAAATAGTTTAAATTTACATCTATTTATTTTCCTACCCTAGGTTCCAGCAATCATATCACAATACTCTGAAATATCCAGAGTTCATTTTGTGCCATTTTTCTCTAGTTACAAATATTCACACGCATACCCCTGCTTAAATTTGGATCCATCTTACTCTAATTGTAGTTTGAAAATATCTAAATACTCTTGTTTTTCAAAAAGCAATAGTAAGTTATTATGTGAAATAGTTATGATGGAGGGAATTCAAGCATTTTTAACATAAGAAATGTTATTTTCTTAATAAAAGAATTCCAGAATATAAAAGCATACTTAAAACTGTTTTTGAAGGGAACTGTTTCAAAGAGCAAAATCATGTGATGAGATTATTGTAAACTCGTGTGAAATTTAGACTACAGATTTTAAATATTTTTTTCAGTTCATTATTGTAGACCACAATAATTAAGTGCTGTGAATAAGGTTATGCTATGTAACAGTCAACTGAAATAGCAATCTCATTTTATTAGTTTTTCAGACAGAGATCTTCCCCCCCAAGCAGCATGTATCCAAATGAAGACATTTCCTGTAACCATTAGCTGTCATAATTTTTAAAAATTAGAAAAAGAAAAGATAAATTATAATTACATACTCACCTTTTGGTGTCTTGAAATAATCTGGCAATATTAAAATGAATGTGATCACTATTGCTAAAAGTAATTTAAGGAGAGCTGTTTTTGTCATGTCTATTCACATGACACATGTGTTCCCATCCAGTACATCGATGGCATGTTTCTTCCTGCTTTAAGTTTCATTTCTGTGGTACTATAAGTTTACGCAATTTACCTCATACTTCCTTTTGGGTAATACTTAAAAAAAAAAAAAAAAAAAAGAGGCCTTGAACTGAGACTTCTTCATTTTGAGTCACTTGACATTAAAAAATACTGCGAACAAGCACTTTTAAACTATCTTCTAAACAAGATAAAGAAATTATATCAAGAAGCAAAGGGGGTCTTCATCTAAATTTGAAGCTATTTTCTCTTGTTTACCAATCTGTGTGAGTAAATATAAACCCACAATATACTCACCAAAAATAAAATGATGAATGTCAGTAGTGTCCAGCTTGTATGGACATCATTCATTCACTTACTTATTAAATGATTGCTGACCACTTTTAAGTGCCAGGCAGGCACTGTACTGGAGTCCAGTGTTCATAAAACAATATGTCTAAAAGACAGTAAACAGTACAAAATGTAAGGATAAAGACACATGCAAAATTTTAGTTCTACTTTATTACCCTGTATGAAAGTAGTAGGATGGGAGTCATTATCATTATGTCTATAAACATTGTGGTTATTGTTGCAGAATCCACATTTGCAGTTCCCATTTCAAAAAAAGATCTTTCATTATGAAAATCCCAGTGAAATAAAGTGCTTTGTTTTAGAATATAAATGAAGAGTAGGGAAAAGTCATGGTGAATAAAAAATATGTGCAAACAAATATTTTTATTTCTTTGTTCTTGTTATTGGGTTTAAAAAAAAATAATGGTACTGGGTATCTCCATTTTCTCCCTGCTCATTCTCTCTTATATACCCACTACCCATCTATTTTTATTTATCTTGTGTCTTGTTCTTACCCACCCCACCCTGGGCTTTATGAAACAATGGGTGAATGGGGAGTAGGAGACAGGGGTATATTGAATATATTGTGCGCATGTATTGTGGGTATAAATTAACTGTCTTTTCTTCTGCTTGGGTGTGGTGATTTGACAGACAGATGAGAATCATGGGTTAAGAGACTCTAGAACCTGAGCCTAAGAACAGTTAAAATGGGAGTAGGGATTCAAACATTAGACTTATTTTATGAACAACATTAAGAATCATTCAAAGGAAGAGAAGAATTGATGAGATTCATTGTTTGCACCGCTTACTGGACTGAGATATTAGAATAAGGTCCATGCGTCTTCAGTAGAGGTGCTGGTGGGGAAGGGTGGGGGACCTTGTCCCTTAACTCTTGCCCATCTTACAGGTGTCACTGAATGGTCAGTGGATCCTCTACTCCCCATTTTGACACGATTTTGATTCCCTCGAACATTCTAACTCTTCTTTATGAATGCAAACATTCCAACCATAATTCTATCAATGAAGATGAAATAGATCAAGGAAGTTTTTACTTCATCTAACACTTTTAAGTCAGTTTAATTCCTCGATCAACTGTTTAAAAAGCAGTTAAACTACTTCTACTTTTTTCCACTTTAATTTTGGTTTTATTGACATGAAATTTGTTAGTATCTTTTCTTTCCTATGAACATCCGTGCTTTGGTTCATTTACTAATTATTTTGTCCATACCAAGTTTTATTGATTTGTGAATTTTTTTGTGATAGTATTTCTTGCAGGCCTTCTTCTCCGCTTCCCATCCCCTACTACCCAATATGACCTCAGACTGCTTGTTGTATTCTTGAACACCTGGAAGACAAACTTTCCCAGCAGCTCCATGGGTCCTTTGTCAGTCATACGCTGACCCAAGCATTCTGTGCCTGGCTTCGCTGGTGCTGCACAGATAGATGATGGGTGTCAGGAGACCAGTCCCTAAGTCCCAAGCTACTGCCCGCCTGCCTAGAGGATTTTGGGGACCAGTGTCTCACAGCTGGCCTGAAATCCACTTGCTGGACACCATTGTGTCATCTTTGATTTAGCAAATCATGAGAAAATTATGATATATCTATTATATTTAAATCTAATTTTTATAAATACTTTTGATCATTCTGACTACAATTACTAACTGCTTAAAGCGTTAGCAGAACTAGCTAATGACAAGTTCCAAACATCTCCTGGGTCAAATCCCCTAAGATTCAATGGCGAGGATTAAAATCAAAGGGTCAGAATATCTCACTTTTCCTGACTGTTATAATGCATCCACTAAAATGTTTTCTAACTGAAACTGCCACAGGAGGAACATCGTTAAATATTTGCCTTTTAAACACTGGCAATCACTAAGATTTAAGCATTAAGCTGCAGTTTCTGTAGGTAATTCAACTTAAAATGATAGTGCCTTAGAAACAAATAAACGTAGGTTGTGCTAACTCTTGATTTTACTTAACTTCTAGCTTTATTTTGAAGATAGAACTGAAGCAACAGAACAATTGGAAACAAACCTGGAGTAGACAAGCATCTAGTGGTATGTAAGAAATTTTCTTTAACAATGTTACTTGTGGTTTTGATTTATATATTAAGAAGGACAGAGATGTAGCAAGCTCTAAACCGTTAAGTGTGTGACCCTATTAGAGCTTAAGGTGAATATTTCCCCTGAGGAACTGAAGAAGCCAAGGCCGCTCCCAAAGCTTGAGAAGTGGGTGAGGGTTCTCCTTGCTGCCTGCTGCTCTTGCTTTGAGGTCCCTCCTTGCATGTGCTCTCCTGTCTTTCATACTCCTATACCATCATCTCTCCATCAATGAAACATGGAAACGCTACAGAATAAGTTCTTTCTAAAGATTTCATTTCATTTTAAATAGTCCATACAAACATCATAATTCATTTAACCATACTCCAATTATGGCATTTAAAATTTTTTTATATAGAAACACAATGTGAATATTCACGTACATAAACCTTTGTGTTAATTCTGATTATTTAGTAGAATTACTGAGACAAACAGTATAAAGACTTTTGAAGTCGTTAATTCATATAGACAACTGTCTCCCAGAAAAGTTGTGTCAATGTACACTATACCTACAGTGTATGAGAGTGCCCGTAGGTCACCAAACTAAAACACTGGTCATTTTATTCTTTTAAGCTTTCTCAATTTGAAAGGGAAAATAAAGTAACTTTTTTTTAATTTGCATTTATTTTATTGCTTGTAAGTCTGAACATTTTTCATATTTGCTGGCAATTTGAAGTTCTTCTTTTATGAATTGTCTGTTCATGTCTTTTATTGGAGCATTCATATCCTTACTGTTGCTTTATAGACCTTTTTCTCGATAGGGAATATACGTCCTTTTCTATGTATGTTGCAAATATTTTTCCCAGGTTGTCATATTCCTTTTTGTTTTGTATATGGAGGGTTTTTTTCCTCCCCAACTATTTTATGACAGAATATAAAATATGTACTTTAAGTAGATTATGTACTTAAAAGTTTATGCCGAGAGACACAGTTCTTCCTCATTGTATTTATAACATTATGCCAAATAATTCATAGTTTACCAAGTAGTTTATTCTTTAATGCAAAATTTACTTGCAGCCTGATTTTGTCTATCTGGAATGTATAATAACAAACTAGAAAGCCTGGCCATTTCCCTAACAATGGAAACATCTGACCCTTGAATAACTTGTTAGAGAGAGTTGATAATAATGGTAATGACCCACATATGCATAGTTCTGTTCTACAACTTGCATAGCACCTTCACAAATATTAGGTTATAAAAGGAAAATGGCTCCAAATCTGCAATTACTCACCCACGATGGGGATGGGCTTCTCCTTCTTCTCTCAATAAAGGAATAAGAGATTTAGACTAAATCTAAAACACAAGGGATTGTTTTTACTGCATTAGTGTTTAACTTGCCTAAGTCATGTATTTCATATTGGAGACTCAGGTTCTCAAAATATTTTAATGTATCTGTACTTCTAATGAAGACTGTAAGTCTTGTTTAAATAATTCTATATTGTGTGCTAAATACAAATTCTTAAAATTAGAGAATCCTTTATTTCAAAGAGCTGCTTTACCAGGAAAGCAAGAGCAATATACTTTAATATATATATTTTATATATACATATATATGTATATATAATAACAACCTTCAATTATATATATAAAATTAAATGTTATACATATATATATATATATATATATATATATATATATATAAAATAACAGCCTTAAAATGATGGTTGTATCTCATTTCTATGAAGTTATCTCTTTATTACATGAAATATATACTGGTATGTACTTTACATGAGCAATGTATTTCCTTCTTTTTTCCTTGTTGAAACTATCCCCTATATTCTGTACAAAGATTTTTTAGGGGTCAACAAAGCTGTGGTGGATGACATTTATTGAGTATTTACTGTGTGCTATTGCACAATATGGACTGTCATATATGGATTATTTTTTTCAATCTCCCATTAACTCTCTGATGGAGTTACTATTGTTATTCCAATTTTATAGGCAAAGAATGTGAAGCATAAAGAAGTCAAGTATGTAATGTGCTCAAAATCACACAGTTAATAAAGGGTAAAGCTAGGCTTCAAAGAATCTGATTGAGACTCACTCCATCCTCAAACTGTGTGATAACATCAGTTAAGAAGGGTCACTTATAAAACAATAATAGCAAACACAAATATAGCCCTTACCACATGACAGACACTGCTCTAACTCAGGGTATCTCATAGGTGGTTCTACTGACATTTTGCTCTAGATAATTCTTTGCTTGTAGGGGGCTATCCTATGATTGTAGGATGTTTAGCAGCAGATGCCAGTAGGAACCCTCCCCCACTTTTGACAACAACGACAAAATGTCTTTGGCGATTCCCAGATATCCCTGTGGGGGCAAAATAGCTCCCAGTTGAGAATCATTGCACTAAATGCCTCATTTACATTAAGTCATTTTATCCTCACAACCCTAGGAAATAGATACTATCATTGTTTCCATTTTACTCACTTCAGACCAGTTCTATTCCGGGTAATCTAATCATCCAGAAAGTGACTTTAAAAGACAATTCATAACCGGAATCAGCCTAATTACTTCTAATTGTGTTGCTTGCTGATAAACTGTCTACTTTGGCAACACAGAGATGCTTGGATTAACACATTTTGCAGGGGTGGGGGGAAATAATCTCTTATTAATGAGGTCTGCCTGGTATGGAGAGGGTTTGGGAAGTTCCAATGTCCTCATTTCATTTTGTGGCTTGTTCAACAAATATTTGCTGCATACCTGCACAATGACAGGCAGCGTTCTGAACCCCAGAGATGAAGTAGCAAAGGAAGCAAAGTTCCTGCACTCAGAGGCTAGCGGGAGTGTACATTCCAGTGACAGACAGGAGTCAGATAATGACAATAGCTTATTTTCAGATAATGTTAAGAGTTCTAAAAAAAATGATGTGCGAAAAGAAAGTCGGCAGAGCACATGTAGGTTTAAATAAGGATGTGAGAGAAGGCCTTGTATATTCCATTTACAAGACATGGGGGAAAAGGCAAAACCATAGGGACACGGAAAACATATCAGTGATTGCCAGAGGCTGGAGGTAGAGGGAGGACAGGGGGGAACGTTTAGGGTGATGGAAATGTTCTACATCTTGATTATACCTTGATGATGGTAGTGGTTACACAACTGTAAGCATTAGTCAAAACTCTAGGACTCTACACTAAAAAGAATGGATTTTACTGTAGATAGATTATAACTCTATAAACATAATTCTCTGCACATAGGCTTTTCTTTGCCATTTTAGAAATGGAGATTGTTGAGAAAGGGGCTGGGGTGTTGTTTCTGAGGTCGGGAGTATGCTCTAGAGCTTGAACTTCATTGAAGAGAATTCCAGAGAGAGCCTTAGGCCCCTCAGCAGGAGACCACAGCAGTGCCCCTGCTTCCGCTGTCAGTGGCTGTGGCTAGGTGGTTGCAAAGAAACCCAGGGCACGAGGGCACGCAGGAGGTCACCCCTTTAGCAGCCTGGTCAGCCAGGCCCACCTGGGAAGTACAGTCAGCCTCTCAGTGAACCAGAAAAGGTGCTCAGCTTTGCTCAGACCACAGGCGGCTGTGGTTCACTGAGCTACTTTCTCTTTGTTTACCTCTCCTCTGCGGAGCATCTGGTTTGCTCGGCCACCACTGTGCAGAACACTCACTAGGCAGAGTTCACCTGAGGCCTTCGCACACAGGCTTCCTCAGAGGTGTCTGGCCTTCTCCTAAGCAGCCCGTCCATGGCTGCTCTGCCTACACTGTCCCCACCCTAATCACCTGCAGCAAGCAGGGTAGAGTCTTGTTTTCACTAACACTAATGGCTGCATTGAGATAGCAGCCTATGCTGGAAAGAACCCATTGGGGACACTTTCCTTAAAAGGAATATGAGCCAGGTTGTCTGCCCAGCCAGTATACTCAGAGACAGGGAGGTTGGGCGGGTAGGGGTGGGGGACAAGAAGAGAAACCACCCTGGATTGGATTCCTAAGACCATTGAAGTATTTCAGCCTCTGGGAACAAAGTTTCTGACAAGTAGTTTGACACTGAAATGCATTATCATGTTAATTCAATGTATAGACAGAAAAGCACAATCAAAACATTCTTCAAGATACTAGAATATAACAACCTGACTCTAGGAAATTGAGCAAAATCGATTGCTCAGTCTGAAAGTATTCAGTGCAATAGGTCCAATCTAAGATAAAAAGAACTGACTGCAACGAGAAGGCATTTCCATATCAAATTATGAATGCATTCCATTCCCCTCCCCTGCATCCCTAATAAAATCAAGAAATAATATTACCCAGATTCAGAAGGATCCTCTTGTTACAGCCAGTTCTTTTTATCTGAAAGTGGACCTATTTGACTTAATGCTTTCAGACTCGGAGCAATTGATTTCACTTGAGTTACTCAAGAATCAGAGGTTGTTCATGGATGGGCCTAGAGGGTGTTATGCTAAGTGAAATAAGTCAGACTGAGAAAGACAAATACCATATGATCTCACTTGTATGTGAATCTAAAGAACAAAATAAACAAAACAGAGAACAAGCTGATGGTTACTAGATGGAAGGGGGTTGGGGAGCTGGTTGACAAAGGGGAAGGAATTAAGAGGAAAAAATTGGTAGTTACAAAAGAGTTAGGGGATATACAGTATAGTAAAGGGAATATAGTCAATAATATTGTAAAAACTATATATAGTGTCAGATGGGTACTAGACTTATTGGGGGATCACTTTATAAATTCTATAAATGTCTAACCACTGCACTGTACACCCGAAACTGATATAGAATAATATTTAATGTCAACTATAATTTTTAAAAAAATAGTCATGGGTATATCTAGTACAGCATAGAGAATATAGTCAATAATATTGTAATAACTGTGTACCATGTCAAATGGGTATTATATGTAGACTTATTAGGGTTATCACTTTGTGAGGTATATAAATGCCTAATCACTATGTTGTTTTCTATACCTGAAACGATGAAAAAAGAGTCGGAGGTTGTTATATGCTAAAATCAGGAAGAATGCTTCAATGGTGTTTTTTGTCTCTTTATATGTATAACCTGTAAGTAACACTGTTTCTTGATTTTCTTGGGGATGGAAGGGGGAGGAGAATGAAATGCTTGTCCTCTTTCCTCTGTGTACTGCTTAGAGCACTGACTCTGGATGTCTTCGAATGTGTATAGTGCATGCCGCCTTCCATTCACCCACTGTTTCTCTCAGGCCAGCTGCTTGTTACTCAGCCAGAATGTTTCCTCAACAGTTCTGTGCTAAGTATAGTCACTGAATATAGAATGCAAGTGTGAACACCGAGGGATGTGTGCTTTGCAAAAGAACAAAATGGAGGAGGAATAGGAAGCATAATGATCGATACGAACTTTCTAGTTTATGTATCTGTCTGATTCATCTCTGTTCATTTTCTCCCCCATAACCACTAGCACCATGTCTTCTATGCTGTAGGCCTCTTTATAATATTTGGTAAATTTTGCTGAATGAATATTCTATAAAGCAAACCACCAGCACAGTGACAAACCTGAGTGCTTAGCCTTATAGAATGGTGATAACCATTCTCTGAGAACATTAAAATGAAAGCCAGATTGAGTGGTTCCTGTCTGTTAGACAGTGAATCAGGAAGTAATATATCAAATATGAAGATACATTTTGGAACATTTTTTGACTCATAAGAATTCAACATCAATAAGTAGTCTTGTAACTTTTATTTTTAAAAAGCAAAGCAAGTACAATTGAGATGCTGGAAGAATTTTTTTTTTTTTTTTGCATGGAAATAAAGACAAGTAGTTGTGTTCATTCCTTGCCTTGTAAGTTTATGGAATCCTAAATTAAGGAACTTCTAAAGTTTTATGAAACTGGTAGTATAATACTACAAATTAGAGGAAAGTTCCTGTCTGTAAATACAATAGTGTGTGGGAGGGGGGGGGCAGAAATGACCATACTCTAACTGTTGTTAATTCTCAAGGCTTCATATGTGAGGGGTGTTTTCATTCGTTCATTCGTTCGTTCGTTCATTCATTCATTCATTCATTCATTCATTCATTCATTCAACAAGTATTTGTGAGTGCCTGCTATCGTAGACCCCTCAGCTGGTCAGAGAGATAGACGCGTTAGCAATGTTTGCAGCCCATCAAATACCTGCTGCAATAGAGGAGAACGCAGGGTACTACGGGAACCCAGAGGAGGAACACACTCAGCCTAGAAAGTTCAGGATAAAGATTGCCGGAGGAAGTGACCCTTGAGTTGAGTCTTGAGGGATTTACACAAGCAGAGACTGGAAAGGCAGGGCATTCTAGATGCAGGAAACATATTTAAAGGTAGAATTATGAGACAAATTATACATTCTGGACACTGAAAACCATCTAGAACGAGCACAGGCCTGGAGAGATAGAGAGGGGTTATAAAGGATCTTACGACCATGCTAAGATGTTTGAATTTTACCTTGAAGGCAACAGAGAGGCACTGAAGTGCATTAAGCCGTGTCCTGAGGGATGAACAGAGTTAGGTTTGTATTTAAGAAAGATTAGGGAGACTGGTAGGAAGAGTTTAAATACCTAATTTTTTTGCCAGTCAGGGGGTGTGGTCTGATTATAGGAGGCCTACTTATGAATGGGTGGATAGAAATAGAAAATGCACATTCCTTCCCCATGTCCCCAGCACTGTGTAACTGTGTAGGGCAAGATTTTTTTTTTCAAGTTGGCTTAATCACTTTATCTCAGTTATGCCATTTTGGTGTCCACGGTGACAGTCCCCTGGCAGCTGCTGTCAGCCCCCTCCTACCCACCATGATTATTAACCATAGAGCATGAGCCAAGCCTCGCAGGACTGCAGTGAATGGTTATAGGCTGTAGGCAGGGCTGTGGGGCAACTCCCACAAGGCCCAGGGTCCTCCAGTTCATAGCCCATGCTGCTCTGCCTGCCAGAGGTCACAGCTTTCCCATGGGGGTGCCAAGCAGATTTTTGTGGGGAGGCCTCAGGTCTCTGCTCAGGACCGGGTCTGACAAGGCCACGTGTGATGTGGTGCTATACACTGGGCTGTGGGTGGACACACCTGCAGGGGCCATCTGGGTTCTGTGGCTGACTTTCTGGGTAGCTTTAGGCAAGTCACTTCTTGTTTCTCAGTCTGTCTGTTTCCTGATTAGCATTGCTAGTGAGGTCCCCAAGAGTCCCTCCTGACACAGACAGGTGCCAAGCTTGCCACCTATACTAAATCATGACTATAGCTCTATGCTTCCAAGGCCAAGGTGTGCCTGCTGCTAGTGGGGCATCTCTCTCCACAGGGATGCCCCTTCCCCTAGCGATCCCTTATTAAAACTGGGGCGTTCTCCAGCAAGAACCCCTGAGGCTATCAGGGCCCGACTCTACTGTCCCTGTTGCCAAGCACTGCCAGGTACCTGTGCCCTGAGAGGGGCCTCCCTGAAGGCCTTAGAAAAGGTTCCAATTCCTAAGATCTAAGTCATGTGTTATTGTGAACAGAATTTATTTTAGAAATAATTGAGTCTTTTTTTTTTTTTAATCTTTGAGATAATGCATTTTTAAAAAAGAAGATTTGACAACATCGGCAAGTCTGTGGTTAAGAAATCAGGTTGGAAGTCAGAAGAGGCAAAGAGTCTTTTTATATTATAGGGGAGTTCTTATGTGAATACTCTGGGGACTGAGAAGAGTGATCTGACAGTGGACTTGTAAGGAACTTTCCTTCATGTGTAAAGGGAGTTGTACTTAAAGAAGGAGGTTTGTGTCAGTCCCCAAAGTCATGTGATTGTACTGGGACTATGACATATCTCTGTTGACCAGAAGTAAGAATTAAACAGGAGTACAAATGAGGCTCTTAGCCTTGATAATGATTGGAATAAGATGGATGGCTCCCATATCAATGACCCTACCCTGTGGAGCAAGAAAGGGAGTGAAGAGGGAAGGAAACTAGGCAGATTGCCTGCAAATTTAGACCTTCCCTTTGGGGACGGAAATTTGTTCCTGGAATAATGAAAATTGTAGAAGACTAGATGAACAGAAGAATGGAGTTACAGGTGTTGCTTATATTTTCCATAATAATTTCATTTTTAGTCTCCTTTAAATTTTAGTAAAGTTCATTTTGAAAATTCTAGATTGGCTTGGCTGTGGTAAAGGAAGCCAAGGAAGCTTTCTTTTTTCTTTTGAACCAAGTTAAAAGGGGGAACAAGTTACCGTGGGGAACCAAAAGAAACCAGAATGAGAAACTGAGGAGAATTCAAGGGGACAAATTTTGGATTGGATTTATGTTGTCACCTAGTTCTCCCAACCTGTAGAGTCTCCTTCCAGGGGTGTGATCTGCTCACACCTTTTAAAGCTCTGTATATACTGTGTTTCCCTGAAAATAAGACCATGTTTTATATTAATTTTTGCTCTAAAAGATTCATTAGGGCTTACGGTCAGGGGATGTCATCCTGAAAAATCATGCTAGGGCTTATTTTCCGGTTAGGTCTTATTTTCCAGGAAAAACAGTCATAGGAGGGTGTTTTGTATCAAAACATGGATGGATAGCATCAGTACAGCTAAAAGTAATCTTAAATCCTTTAAAAAAGATCCCATTCTTGCGATCCAGTTTTGACCACAGATACTGTACATAATGATATTTAAGCCTTTAATCCTCCACACCCACACAACTGGTAATAAGGGCAGAAAATGAAAAGTCAAGTAAAGAAAAGTCATTTCTTTATTAAGGGCATCTACACATTAGGATTAAGTTCTGCTTGCTACCTATTAGAAAGATGAAAACATTAATTGTTAACCTCACCATCACGATTGTTGTCAACTAAAATCATTTGAGCACTCACAAAGTAGAGTCATCAAATTTTAGGTTAATTTATTCCACTTCTGATTCATGCTGTATTATTTCATCTTAGGGGGAAATATTAAGACTTGAACAGCATTTATCGATTCATCATTACTCTCCGATTCTATGGATCCATTTATCGGCCAAATAGTAAGATCTCAGCATAAATTCTTAACTGTGAATATTTCTTCAAATTCTATTCCTTAATATAATGCCAGAATGAAAGATTAAAAACAGCCATTTCAAAATCTAATTTTAAAAATGGGCTGTAGTTTAGATCTTATTAATATTCCAAGTCATATGACTCAGCTATAAGATAAATTGTTTGAAAGCCCTTTGGCCATTACGAAGGAGACTACAAGCTACCTTTCTTATGTGAAGCCATTCATTCCTTCAAAAAATATTTGTTGCGTATATACTGTGTGGCAGATACAGTAAGTAATAGACACTGCAGATGTAACGGTGAACTAAACAGACAAGGTTCTGCTTTCATGGAACTTACATTCCAGTAGTAGAGAGATGATACATGTCTGGTGGTGCTAAGTGCTGAGAAATGAGGAGATGGTGATGGCGGTGGGTTTGCAAATTTACATAGGATAGTTGGAAAAGTGACATGAAGGAAAAGAGAGACCATCCTATGAAGAACTAAAAGCATTCCACAGAGAGGGACATGCAAAAGCTTCCTGGCAAGCGCTTGGTGTGTTGGCAGAAGAGGAAGGCGTCCAGTATGGGGAACAGCCTGTGAGCAAGCAAGGTAGGAACTGAGGCCAGCAGTAGGGTGCCAGATCACGAGGGATGTTTTATTTGATTTGCTTTTATTGGGGCTGATAAAGCAAATAAACTGAAAAATACTGATTAGTAAATCAAAGAGAACAGATTTTAGGACAGTACAAACAACATACTTAATGTGAAAAAGAAAAGGGTGCATGGAAAACCCTATTTCTTAAATTAGGATTCTTGTTTTATTGCAATTGCAACGTGATTTTATTGCAATGCTTTTCTAGTCTTTTTCACTGTAAACCCAAAAGACTGAATTAAAATTCCAAAACTGAATGACAAATGAGGGGGAAACTAGGAGGAGAATGTCATCTGTTGTTAATGTGTATAAATGTTGACACTGAAAAATCAAATGAGGGCTGAAAAATGTACCAAATTCCAAAAATTCAGGCCATGGTTTTATACTTTTGTACTTAAAGACAATGCTGCTGAAGTAATTTTTACCTATGAATGTAGATATGATTGCAAAGGAGGGATGCAGCATCTCTTCCAGGTGGCTCTGATAAAAAAAATAAAAAATGTATCCTGTGCTTTGTGGTTGGAGCTTTCAGTGATAGATTTTGTGATGTATCTCCTTCCTGATGGTGACAGTTTAAAATCACCCCTTCCTCTTTCCTTTGAACTAGCAGTCCATGTCAATGCTTTATTGTTTTACATTGTTGTTGTTTTTTCTAACCACTTCCCCCAGTGGGAGTGTACAAAATAGATCCCTAAGTAGATCTCCCAGCCACTCCAGGTAGTTGCCCCAAGTTGGCTGTATTATTCTGCTGATGACTTGATCCATCAGACTTCTGGATCACTTGCTTGTATTGGATTTTCATTATGGAGATGTACTGAAAATATCCTGAGCAAATGTCATTTTGGGGGCAAGGAATGACCACATTCAACCTTGGTGGACAGCATACTCCTAGCTCAGAGTAACAAACACTGAATCTTCAAGTAATAAACATATGCATTACTTGGAGAATCAAAAGCAGGTGGACATTTCATATGAGCTCCATGGGGGCAGGCACGTTAGCTATTTTGCTCTAGCCTGATTATGAGTTAACATACATATGTAAAGTGCTTTAGAGCTGTATCTAGCGTATAGGCGCTGAGTAAATTGGTTATTTTCAGCACCTAGTAGAAGTTTAATATATGTTGGGTAAAATAAACAAGGCATCTACTTTTGTCGAATTCCTATTATCCCACCATTCGAGAACGATGATTTATGACCACAGCGTTGAGGATCATAATTGCTATGGCACAAATCCATACCTGGAGCACAATGATTATCAGACTGGGGAAATCAGTCTGATAATTGCAAGGGCAAGGCTTGCAAGGGCTGGAGGAGAGGCAACTCTCGGTGAGTTTCTTCAAAGCTCAAGAACAGTATACTCCTGTTCACCAAGGAATCAAAACCCACAGGCCCGGTCTCTGATCGCTTTCCAGCCCTGCAGAGGGACTTCTTACCAAACTTCCACCCCCAGGAATTCCCCAAATCCCAGTTTCAAGCGGCGGGGAACAACCGGAACCTTTGTCAGATTCGCCGCGCCCTGTCCCGCCCCCTCCCCCCAGAACCCCGCCCCGAATCACGTCCCCCTCCCCCCACGAGTTTCCCAAACCACAACCCGCGCCCCCTCCACTTCTTCCCCAGGCCCCGGCCGTCGGCCGGCGCCACGCTGGGGAAGAGAAACCGCCAACCCGGAGGCGGCGCCGGTCTCCCTGCGCTCGCGGTGGGGAGAGGAGGGGCGGGGCCTGGCGAGAAGGGGCGGGGCGGGCAGCCGCTGGCGCGGCGCCGGGACTGACAGGCGAGCGGGTCCCCGACCCCCACCCACCCACTCGCCCACCCGCCCCCTCCGAGGTTGCGGGAAGAGCTTGTCACCCCTGGGACTGGGGAAGCCTGACGGAGGGGGAGTGGCCCGCCGCGGGCCGACCTGCGCCGGGGGTGAGGCTGCCAGGAAGGGGTTGGGGGTGCCGGAGGGACCGAGCATCCCTCTCCTCAGCCCGCCGGCTCCTGCCCCCCGCCGGCCCTCCTCCTCGCTCCCGGCCGCCCCGCCGTGACCCCCGGCGGTCTCAGGAGCCCGACGCGGTAAGTGCGACTTCCTCCTCCGCGTCGGAGTGGGGGCCGCGGCGGACCGGCCGCGTGACGCGGCCCGCTCTGCTCCCCCACGCGACCCTCTCGCCGGGCCTCGGCGGCCCGAGTCCCGCTGGGCCCTCCGGGAGGCGGCTCCACGCCAACTCTGTCCCAAGGGGTGGGCCAGGCGGGGACTCCCCGAACCGCGTCCGGGGCTCGAACCCGGGGCCAGCCTGGCCGCGCTGCCGAGAACCCTGGGGAGGCATCGGGCGGCTCTCGAGTTGTGCAAAGTTAAGCCTGCTAAGGCGTGGGCAGCTGTCCAGAGTCATTGCTCTTCCCCGTACTGTTCTAATAAAACAAACTGGAAACCATTTCAGGTTTTTTCCCCCCATTGTTACCCGCAGACTATCATAATCTAAGTTTTAATTTTAAGTAATTGCCTCATCTGGAGCGTGGAGAATCAGAAAGGGACGTTATTTCCGTTTAAACCGGCGTCACTGTTTGAAACTTCTTTTAAGCTTTTCAGTGTATACTTTGGGATCAAAAGTTAAGGAAGGAAGTTTGCTACATCAAGGAGTAAAACATTACTGCCACCTTTATTGTTCCGTTTGATTTTGAAAAATATATTTGAGTAGTTGATACTCACACAAAATTCAAAAGGGATAATATTTACAAAGTCTCTCCCCGCCCACTCCTGCACCCCCAGCCAACCAATATTACCGGTTTCTTGTGCATCCTTCCAGAGAGTATGTATGTGCAAAGGTTCCTTAAAAAAATGAAACTTTTGTATATTAGTAAAGTGTCTCGCAGTTATTGGTGCCCAGTAAATGTTCATTTTCCTTCCGTTTAGAAGACAGTTTAATAAGTCTGGTTATTAGACCACTGAAAAAACAAGGACTTTTTTTTTCTGGTTTTAAGCATTTGCTGATTTGAATATATGTGAATGTCTGTGTCCTATTGGCTTGCCATAACTCTGTGATAACATTTACACAAGGTGAATACACTGATATTTTTGGGTAATGGGGCAAGAAGGAAGAAATTGATTTGAAATTGTAATATAGTTATTAGTATATTTCCAAAATGATTTGTAGCAACTTAGTGTCCATATAGTACCATGGAAGGAAAAAAAGAATACAGTTTCTGGAAAAGGTAATACTATCGTGTTTCCCGGGAAGTAAGACCTAGCCGGACAATCAGCTCTAATGCATCTTTTGGAGCAAAAATTAATATAAGCCTGGGTCTTATATAATAAAATACAATATAATATAGTATAATATAATATAATACCCGGTCTTATTTTACTATAAGACAGGGTATAATATAATACAGTATAATATAATATAATAATAATAATATAATATCAGCTCTTATATTAATTTTTGCTGCAAAAGACTCATTAGAGCTGATTAAAGCTGATTTTCCGGCTAGGTCTTATTTCCGGGAAAACAGGGTAAGTGCATGCTATAAGATCCTGTACTCGAGGTGAGTCACAGTATTGGCTCTGGGCTTCCTAGCAACCAAGAAAGAGAGAGCGAGAGAAAGAAAGTTTCAGTGAGGGCTGAGAGGAACATTTTCTCACAGGCCCTCATAAAAAGGGGATTGTGTGGTGCAGTTAACATCTTTAAAATATCCCTACAGAAAATAATGAATTTTGGACAACAATATTCTTCAGTATTGGACAATAGTAAAACTCAAGTTCTCTGAAGGCTTAATTTGAACCATTTATAACATTTAAAATGACCTAGAACAATATTTCCTAAACTATGTCCTAAGAAATGAGAAATCAATAGTTTATTTCTTGAAGTAACATTCAGAGCTCAAATACATTTGATGTAGCTGGGTTAGACAAATTTCAGTAGTTTTTTTTACTCAATTTCTTGGCTAATGTTCAGATTTACTCTTTTAAAGGGGGATATGTTTTGTGACTTTTTCCAAATTTATCTGACTGTAGAACACAAATGGAGAGCCACTGAACCTGTAGAAATGATGGATTTCCTATACTTCAGGCCGTTCTTCATGAGTATTTCTTACAACTGAGGTTTAGTAAAAATTGGAAAGCAAAGTGTTTGCGATCAGCCAATTTGGTAAGAACCAAAGTGAAGATAATCTAAAAGTCAGTTTTTAATATATTACATATCAAAGGTAAAGGCTATTTTACCCCTGAATTCTTTCATAGTTCTTCATTGTTCTGCAAGTTGCCTGTTGGAACAAATGATCTATAGAATCCTATTCTGTGTTTCAGGGTACTCAGGATCTTGTATTAGACTAGGTTTCAGCAAACAGAATTCCTTAAAGAATGACTTCAATTATTCTCTGATGTAAACACGTGATTAACGTGTTCTTTTCATCACAAACACTATTGATACTATTTTCTATTAAATCCTAGAATTCCGTAGTGGTAGGAGACCTCAGAAAGTATGTTACATAGTGGAAAGGAATTTGGAGCCAGAAAATCTCGGATTCTGCCACTAATGTGCAGGGTTGTTCCTAGCTAGGGTTTCCAGGCGGGAATTCCCACCCGTTCTTGTGAATTTTTTTGTTCTGCCGTTCCCGAATCCCGAGAAAAGGTGGTTACAAAATCGGGAAAATCGGCTCCTTGAACCCAGCAATACCCACAATGGTAAATAAATGTACTACTCACAATGTATCTCTTAGACATTTTTCCTATTTATCGCTAGGGTTTCCGGGTGGGAATTCCCTCCTGTTCTCCGGAATTTTTTTCGCTTTTCCATTCCTGAATCTCGAGATAAGTTGATCGGGAAATTGGGAAAATCGGCTCCTTGAACCCAGGTGGTTGGTGGTATCGGCCGTCACTTTGTGGAAACAATTTATCGTGGAGAACAGAAAACAGTTTATATCTCGGGATTCGGGAACGGGAAAGTGAAAAAAAATTCCTGAGAACGGGTGGGAATTCCTGCTTAGAAACCCTATTCCTAGCAAGTTTATGAACCTCTCTGAATCTGTTTCCTTATATGTAAGATTAGAATGATGACAGCATCCAATTTATTCAATAGATGTTGAGAATTTATTATCTAGGTACCAGGTAGTAAAAAAATAGCTTTAAGGTGCAAATGAAATAATGTATCAAGAATATTTTACTGTCTAAATATTTGAGTGGATGGCAAGAGTTTGGAGGGCAAGGAATATCACCTTATCCAAATGTACTTGGTTCCTGAGTTTCAGCTAGCAAGTAGTGTAAGTTGAGAGAATGAGGGTTTAGTCCAAAAGTTTCTTTGAATCCATTCAGTTTCTATGTTTGGATTTTGAGAGTTTGGGAATGAGGGACACTTCTATAAAAATATTTTATAAATACTGCAGTACTGTACAAAATGTTACCATTCTGAAGATAAATAAGGACCAGAGCTATTCAGTGTCTTCACTCCACTTAGGAGAAAAGAGTTTGCTGAGTAGATCATGTAGGGTAAATTATGCTAACTAAGGTGGTAACAAAGGACCCTCACTCACATCCTAGTGGTTTAAATCAACAAAGGTTTATTTCTCAGTCACAGCACATGTCCAATTAGGGTCAGCAGGAGAGCTGTGTTCCAGGTAGTCATTTGGAACCCCAGGTAGTCAGAGGTCCCATCTCAACACATTCTTCCACAATTGTTAGGACAGGGGGAAAGATGTGATGGATTGTACATTGGCTCTTAAAGGCTTCCACCTCGAGGTGACACATTTAATTCTCATTGCCATTTCATTGGCCAAACAAGTCAAAATACTACAGTTAATGACTTCAAAGAGGCGGGGGAATGCAATTCTATTGTGTTCCCAGGAGGAGAACGAGGATAGTCCGTGGACAGTCTTGATGGTTACTACACTAAGCAGGCATTATAGTCCCATGAGTTAACACAAAAGCTGAATAAATCCAAATTATGTTTTTCAGCATTCTATTTAGAAAATAGAAAACAGGATTTCTTTGTGTGTGTATATGTGTGTTTAATCATAGAATTATGCTAATGAGAATTATAAAGAACATCTTTTATTCATTAGAAATGAAAGCTTTTGGAAACGCCACAATTAGATGTACTATTTTGACCTAGTTGATTTCATTCTTTTTGAATTCTATGTCCATTCAGTAAACATTTGTTAAATGTGATGTGCGTAAGGCACTGTGTTAGATCCTATGAGGATAAAGATGAACGGGAAGTTTACAACCCGAATAGAAAATAGCTGTAATTAAGTTCTCTCTCTTTTCCTTTCTCTGTAAAACAAATCAACAGAATCTTTCAATATGATAAAACCTGATTATGTATATATACTGTGACACATTGCCCCTAACCATCTTTTTTGGTTTTAGGGATTATTTTGGTGACAAGTTACAAAGTATTACTTAAACTAGCTTAAGCAAAAAGAGTGTTTTGTTAGAAGAGGGATATCGCTTTATGTCACAGAGCCCCATGGCAGGAAGTGCAGCTGCGTCTCAGAGGCAACTGGTGTCAATAACAGAAAGTTAGGAGCTGGGGCTGCTTTTCCTCCCAGATCTGTATAATTTCTTGCCAGTGTCTCCCCCTGTGTATATATACTTCATTCCTCTTTTACTGTGTTGACTTGTTTTCTCTGCTGTTAGATGGGTGTTTAAACCCAAGAGTTCACACACTTAAACGAAATTAACTAGAGCCTCTAGCAATTATAGAAGAACTGTATTTTCTCTAAGTACCACATCTTGGTTACTTCTTAAGTTAACCACGATCAGAGTTTGGAAATAATGGAGTTGGCCCTCAGGTATAACAAGTTACGGAAATTGGCAACTTTGTAATAGAGAAAGAGGCAGTTCTAATAGTTTAGGATTAAAAAGAAACCTGTGATGCCAGTTGAAAGTTTGACACAATTATTACCAGTTCGCATATTCCAGTGGGACAGGCTAATTAGGATAATCAGGATACAGACCTGAAGCTGACTTGTGGCAACAATGTCCCCTCCCTAAACCCTGACACACGCCATCTCGCCATCTCCATTGTGATCCTTTCATCTGTCCCTTCTTCCCCTCCCTAGGTACATAGAAATTACTGAATTGTCGAACTCTTACAAGTCACCTGCTTTTGATTCTGTTACAGGGCTCCCTGGCTTCTCCCCATGGCTAATAATGCGTGAAGAAGGGAACACTTAATATATACTGCTTTGCTCTGGACTTTTCTACCATCTAAATTGGTCTAGGCACTCTATCTGGACATTTTGTACTTTAACGTTCTATTGCCACATCTCTCCATCAACTTAACCTATATTTCTCAATAAATTTCCATTCTTTTTCTGTCAACTATAGTTAGCTTTTCTAGCAAAATTCCCTTGCATTCTTTACCTACCGTGTTTCCCCGAAAATAAGACCTAGCCAGACCATTAGTTCTAATGCGTCTTTTGGAGCAAAAATTAATATAAGACCCGGTCTTATTTTAATATAAGACCCGGTCTCATAAGACCGGGTCTTATATTAACTTTTACTCCAAAAGACACATTAGAGCTGATTGTCTGGCTAGGTCTTATTTTTGGGGAAACAGGGTATGCTGTAAAACTATCTATAGTTTCATCTCAACAGATGCCAGAAGGGATGCAATATAGGAGGTAGTACATGTTACCTGGAAGAGAGGATTCCCAGATAAAGAATAACAATAGAAAAAGGTGAGACAAAGCCATGTGTGAGGTTAGGTGGATTTGTCAGGGATATATGTCAGACTAAAAACAGACAAAAAGGGGAGGGGTTTGGGTTCAAATTGTAGCATGTCTGGACTGTCATTCTAAGACATTCTTATACTCTTGTTGCTATGCAAATAAAAGGGTCTTCTTAGGTTCGACTAAACATCAGACTCACAAAACTACCATAGGCTTGTTCACTGAGAAGTATATCGCAGAGGAAGCACAGTGGGCCAGCAGGGCCCCATCAAGTGTTCCTCAGAAGTGTTGTGATCCTCGCAACAGTAATTGCAAGCAGTCCATGTAAACAGTTCATGTAGCCATCTGGGAGATATCCTTTCAAGTGAAAGCTCAAGAGAAAGGAGACAAACCTCAGCTCAGGTAGATGCAGGAGCCTCCTTGGCTTTAAAAATCGCATGTCCTGTAGGAGACAATATCTCTCATACAGATCTATAGACTTCGCTTGCAGGGTCCTGGAAGGGGACATGTCAATTACTAGAGCCATCACAGTCAGGGAAGTCAGACCTGTGGCGGGCGTCCTATCGGGTATTTTATAGTTTATTTGTAGTACCTCTGAGTCCAGATGCAAATGTATTAATTATTTTTACTGTAAGAACAGTGTTGCCTAGTAGCATATTTGGCATACCTACTTCTATCAGAGCTAAGAGAGTTAACTGAAGGTTAAGTACAGTAAGGGAAAAGGTTTTCTTGACTCCTATTACCCACAGTGTCTTCCATAATCCTTTTTCATTTGGGAAGTATTCAAGAGCCTTTATTTTGCTTCCTTTGATGTGTAGTGTTTTTTAACTCTTTAGGATGGAAAAAGTAAAATAGGAATGGGGTAGTGAGGAAGGTATGGCTGGAAAGAAGTAGTAAGGACTACTAGATTGTTTAAAAACACTGAATTTCATACTAATGATCTTGGATTTTGTTTATCTTTTAGGTGATGAAGAACAAAAAAAATTAAAAGTTTTAAATAGAGTGATGTGGTCAGGAATTGCACTTGGTTGGAGTGTGGAGAGTGGATGGGGTTTTAGATTTGAGGCTGGTTGGCTCATTTCTACTTACTATTTGCCTTTCTTTGGGGAGCTATTTCTCCAATAAGCAGGAAAAAGGACTACTCAGTTCTATGCTTCACAGGAGTTCAGAACTGCTGGACAGATTCAGCATGGTCCTTTGGAGTGACCTGAACCAGTCTGTCCTCCATTTGTCGCTCACCCCCACTGCCCGTTGGAGATGGAGAGCTGTCTCCTAAGAACCGTGGATTCACACTAAGAAATTCTGGCCTCCACTGATCTCCGTTTGACTCACTCGCATGCCTCATTTTGCTTTGTGCTGGAGTTAAAGTATAGAATAGTCTTTTGGTGGATATTTTGGCTTGTTTTTAGGTACAGTTTTAGAGCAAGCCAGGGAGTTTCTTTAATGGTTAACTGGGTTAATTAACATTGGTAGTGATTGACTATTTCTAATTACAAGTAGCTGAGAAACAGGGCCTCACATTTTTCTCTTATTGCTTCCATTGCCATTCACTACCCTTTCCTTACCTGACTTACGCTGTTCTGTATATAATATACAATCAAGTTGATCTGCGATTGGCTCGTTATGTGCGCAGAGAACCCAGGCAATTTTGCTTGATTTTATATGTGTCTGGAGAGTACTGATTAATTGCTTTTCCCCCTCCATCACCGTAAAGCTGCACAGAGAACAAAGGCTTACTGGATTTGGTTCAGGTCAGTACAAGACAAAATTATGGTTGTCCAGACTACTGCCTTTTATGGCACATGAGACAGTTGGGTGTCTCAGCACATGCCACACAGGAAATTTAGCAGTGGTTTGCCATCATCTTTGTGCTATAACAGTTCTCATCCTTGTGCCACAACATATATGAGCTTAAATTCACAAAATCTAAGGAGTGAGTGTCAAGGAAATCTTTCTTTTTTAAACCTGTCATCAAGTCAAAGGGTATTTTAAAAAGTACATCTTTTGTTATAATCATGCTGTGGTTTTCACAGTATCCACTGTAATATCTTTTATAAATGAGTTTGGGCATTACAAGGCACATGTTATTAATTTAGCTGATTTTTTAAATGTTGCTTCCTCTCCTACCAGGAATTAGTACCGATAGGCATTTGGGGGATAAACAGTTCTTCGGGTGTTTATGTGGGTCAGCACTTTGCCCTGTAAGAACAGTGACAGAAACTGGGGGGGGGAGCCAAGTGGGGAGAAATCTGTGAGGCTCTTGTACTTGGTGAATAACGCCATTTTGACATTTAATTGCAATTATGCTGAGCTTAACAGTGTTTACTATATTAGGAGTCGTTTTCCTTAAGTAGTCTGCTTTTTTTCTTTTCCAGTGCCTTATTTTGCTTTAAGTTTGGTCACTCTTATTGATAAAGCATTCAAGTCTGCTCTAATACTCTCTTCTAGGTATATAACCTAGTACAAATCAGCTGTACCCTGAATATCGTTCCTGATTCAGACGATGGGGGTAAATTACCTCCTTACAAGGTAGTTGTAAGTTGCAAATGAGGATATTTTGAAAGTAAGAAGCAGTGTGGTGTACTTGAAAGTGTACGGTCTTTAGAGCCAATCGTAGATTCAAATTGAACCCTGCTACTCACTAGATATGTGTAACCTCATTTCACTTCAGTGCCCTTATCTGTAAGAGGGGAGGGGAATGACCCCTGTTGGCCAGAGTTTTTGTGACAACTAAATGCCTCAGTGTAAAAGTATTTCACATATTATCTTGCATGTTTAGGCATTTAGGAAATAATAGCTGCTGTTAAAAATCCAGGGTTTTATTCAGTACTTGCACGTGCTACTTACTTTATCTCATTTTACTGAAGAGTAAACTAAAGATCAAGAAAGTGAAATGATTTGCCCAAATTACAGAGTGAGCGGGTGAGTGATTAGCTATTGATTCAGGTGCTTTCTGTTATGTCCCTTAGGCTACTATTAATAAGTGACAGTGTGGGGAAATAATAGCAGAAGCACCCTCCGCCAACTGCCTGACTCATAGTGTTAACCAAATGCACTCTTCCCTCTAAAATGTTCTTGCCCATCCCAAGAGTTAACTGAATGCTCATGGCTGAGTAGGCTTCTCTGTCGCAGACCAGCTGCTCGGTGCTTACCTGTGGAGTTGGGTACTTACTAGAAGTTAGTGTTCATTCAGAAACCTGTTTTTAGTGGTTATGCTTGTTATAGTACCGTGTTTCCCCGAAAATAAAACCGGGTCTTATATTAATTTTTGTTCCAAAAGATGCATTAGGGCTTATGTTCAGGGGATGTCATCCTGAAAAATCATGCTTGGGCTTATTTTCCGGTTAGGTCTTATTTTCGGGGAAACATGGTAATTATAAAGTGTTAGTAAACATGTAAATTAATGACAGTGTAAAGAAAAGATAATTATTTCTTTTAAAATTAAGTTGAATGCTTTGGGACAGCACAATATATAAATGAGTTATTAACAAATTTGCTATCAATTTGGATAAAGGATGGATAACTGTAAAAGATGAGGGTGGGTAGGGGGAAGTCATCAAAGTCTAAAGTAGGGCCTGTTGAAGTGTCAAAATCCGTGGGCCAGCTAACTGGGCTTTAGACTATTAGCGGTTCTCAAGGAAATAAGGAGCTCACACCGGAATGTAAATTAACTACATCACTAAGCACACTGTTTAGTTCAGCTGACATTTTTTTTCATGGTAAGACTTTCTCCTTGAAAGAAGCAGTGCATTAATTTACATCTGGCACAAGCTTTTTATCTCACGGTGGACAGGCCAGTGGTCTAATGGATTCTGTATTCATATTCTTTCTGAAGTGCTTTTCAGTTCTTTCTCCATATATAAAAACCATAAATGGAAATCATAGATGATGGCTCATTGCAGTCATGGCGTATACAAGAAAGAGGACCCAAACTCAGTAGGAGGCCCATATCAAATATACACCATTAACTATGTGAAAAGATTTGTGAACAAATGTGCATTTAGGTGTTTAAGTTAAAATAAAATCTTTAATAATATGTAAATATAATTTTTACGATTACAGGTTTTCCCCACTGTCTGAAAGTAGAGCTTTCCTATGGAGCCTTTTGTAAGCTGAAATGGAGTAAAGTGAAGAAGCAATTACCATTCATTTGTATGGGAAAAAAGTTTTAGTGTTCCCAGACCTGAAAAATAACAAAATCATACCCCCAAAACCCTAAAATAACACTAACATATAGTAAAAGCAGGAATGCACAAAATAAATGGAGATAAAGCACAGATGCTCTCAGACACCATTCAAAGCTCTGGCTGCTTGGTGCTGAGATGCTGAGTGTGGTTCCTGGGGAGGGAGCTTGGCAGTGCCACTCACTGCTCAGGCTTCCACTGCTGCTGTCATGACTCTCTGCCAAACAAACACTGAACACTATTTTCACTTTTCCTCTTTTTTTGTAAAAGCGAAATCCCCTTCACATTTCTTTTGATTAGCAAAAATAGGTTCTATTGTAGGTCTTTTGTCAAAGCGAAGTAGCATACCATGAACTTTCAAAAAGCGGGGAATACCTGCACTGACTTTTTCATTGAATGGACCAACTATTGGTTTCATCTGACTAGGGGGCTTTTACTATACTCACAGTTCCAATTTGGAAATAAACCTTAGACGTCTGCACCTATCTTAGCACCCTCTTCATGCCCCGGTATATTTTTAGGATGCTATATTGTAATTTTTAAATTGAATGTCAGTTGCTATATTGTAAGTGCCTTGAAAGCCACAGTCCTTTCTATAAACTTCATAGAGTTTCTAGTCTAGGGGAGAAGGCAGACATTAAATGAGTAATTTCAGTGAGATTATTGAATTATCTGAGCAAGTAGTTTGGGGTGCTGTATGAGCATATAGCAAGGAGACATAATTTAGTTTAAAGGTTAAAATTTGCCCCACTGTTTTCGCCTTGATCTATCTTATGCAAGTATACATCACATTGCTTTTAGGGTACACAAAGAAATAAAATTCCTATGTTAGTGGCTTTTACTATGAAAATGTACTAGTGTTTTCCTTGTATATCAGAGTTCTTGACTGCTGAGTTTTCAATCCACCATGTAGCTTACAAAGCTTAAAGCTCTTAGCTTGTTTCAGCTGAATTTAAATTCAATACTTATTTTTAATTTTTGTTTACTGATTAAATCAGAAATAGTACCCCATTCCTTATTTTGAAAAAAACAACAACCACCATATCTCGTTCTTTTTTTTTCTTTTTTTTAAAGATTTTATTGGGGAAGGGGAACAGGACTTCACTGGGGAACAGTGTGCACTTCCAGGACCCTCCCCAAATCAAGTTGTTGTCCCTTCAATCCTGGCTGTGGAGGGCGCAGCCCAGCTCCAGACCCAGCTGCCCTTGACTGGGGTGGCGGGGTCAGCCCACCATCCCTTAGGGGAGTCGAACCAGCAACTTTATGGTTGAGAGGAGGCGTTGCAACCAACTGAGCCATCTGGGAGCTCAGCGGCAGCTCAGCTCAAGGTGCCGAGTTCAAACTTAGTTGCAAGGGGCAGAGCCCACCATCCCTTATGGGAGGGAGTGGAGGAATCAAACCGGCAACCTTGTGGTTGAGAGCCCACTGACCCATGTGGGAATCAAACCGGCAGCCCCCGGCGCCAGGAGCATGGAGTTCCACCCGCCAATTCCTTTTAATAAAGTTGTTTAATATTGTGCTAATTTGGGTTTCAGAATGTATTCTAAGTTTTTTTTTTTCATTACAAAGAAATTCTGATACAATGTGTTTATGGTAACTAGTAGTTGAAAAATGCAAAGATAAAAGATAACCAGTGTTAGGAGCTCAGGATTCATCTATCCACACTTTAAATTTCTGATTTCTTAAATAGATGGATTTTTAACTAGAAGCTAAATATAGCTCTAGCCCCCTATTTCTAGCTATTTGGTTGCTAGATACATACCGTAATTAAAACCAAATTTGTCTAAAGCTACACTCAATCCTCTTGTAACTGTATCCTTCTTACTTTCTTATTATGTTAATATTATCATTCTTCCAGATACCCAGGTTTGAATATGCCGTCATCTTTGACTTCTGCCTCTCCATTTGCCACAGACATTCTATAAAGTCTGTCCCTGTAACATCTAACCCCCTTTCAGATCTCATTGCTTCCAGCCAAGATTAAACTATACATACCTCTCACCTTGAAGAATTTCCTAATTTGTTTCCCTACCAATAGTATCTTCCCTCACCAATTCATTCTTTACTGTTGTCAAATTAATTTTTTTGTACCATACCTCTAGAGCTGCAGCTCAATAACCTCATCCACTCCCAAATAAAAGACATACTTACTCTTTGATAATTCAGTAAAGTTTTCATTCAAAACCCTTCTGTTAGATGTTAAGATTTTCCAAATCAAGGTCTGTGCCATTAATTTATTCATTTATTCTTTGATGTGATGTCAGTAACTATTTGAATGCTGTGTACTGTACAAGTTGTTAGAGACCTAGTGGTCCCTGCCCGCCCTGATGGATTTTACTGTCTCGTTTTCTCATCTTGGCGTTCTTTCTGCATACAGCACAAATATTTATTGAATTTACATAAATACAAGTATTTTTTTGCATTTAAAAATGTTTGCTTTTTATGAGATTGGACAGGGGTACAGAACATCGGATAGATTTCTGTAATTAAAGTTAAAATTAAATCTCAGATCTTTTCTAATCTGAGTAAATAAACTGATATTCTCTGCTATCATACTTTTTTCAATGTTAGTGAAATTTAAATCTTTTTGGAATTATATTAGTTTTCAAAATTTTAAAGTAAGATATTTTGATAAAAGTCTTAATTTGACAGAGTTTTAAAAGTATCCTTGTATATCTGAAAGTCAAAGGTGTTTCTGTTGTAACTGTAGACAAACTTATCCTAAATGTATTAAAGTGTACTCTTGGGTACTCTGTATCTTTCATTCCCCGAAAACCTGAAGGCTAAATCCAAACCCGCGTGTTTTAGAATATTCAAGAAGAAAATAACTACTTTTAATACTAGACTTTTAGATTTCATGAAGATTTTGCTGACAAATAATAGTGTGTGCTATGAACATTGACACAACTTGAGAGTTCCTTTCTATAAAATTAAAATACTCAGTATCTTAATCCAAGTCGAACATGGAACATCAGTATTTAAGATGGGATGTTTTGTGTCTTATATTTATATTATAATATTCAAAGTGCAAGTATAACATTTTAGTATTTGTCAACTTTTACAAAAGTAAATCTTGAATTACTAAGCCATAAGAAAACAGTATCCCGGGATTACCAAACTTTAAAGGTTTCTTCTAAATCATGTGTTATAACTCATTCCTTAAATAGTTGAGGGAAAACTTGGGGAAGTGAAGTACTGCTGGGTTAGTCAGTAAAATTAATTATTGATATGTTTATGTAATATGTATTACACACTTAAAACTATAGGAATGGATTCATTAAAATTGACTACTCATGAAACAAATACTGTTGTCTTTAAAACTCTATATGAAGAGAGGTTTGTATAATAATGGTTACCCATATAAATCAGTTACTGAATAGCTGTGATTTAAATTGTTGAGTGAAGCTGTTGAAGTGAGCTCATCTGTATCTAGCTTAATGACATTTCAGTGTTGCTATTTTAGTACTGAATAGTGTCATCTTTTCAATTCACAGACTAACATTTGAACAGATTTGAAGCAGAAATTGTATGTGGATTCCTTGACTACATTTTGAAAAATGTATTCATAATTGATACTTATGTGTTTTAAATAGTGTGTGAGCTTTTGTATCTCAAGTTTAAGCAAAGTTATTACGAGAGAAGTGCAGAATATAATTTGATAATCAGCTTGAAGAAAGTGTTGTATCAGTCTGAAAAGACATCTGCTATTTAGCCGTTAGATTTCAAAGTGATAAAAATTTTATGCCTAAAGAATGAAATAGGAAAAAGAAATTCTTGGAGTAATATATTGTGATTTTTCTCCTTAAGTTGAAAAAATACTGAAAAGGTTTTGTCTCCAGAAGTATATCTTTTCTAATATCTTTATTAATATTAGGTTCTTAATTTTATTTTATAATTTTAAAATGTACATTATAAGTGTATACTGTTTACTATCATTCTTATAATTGGATTCATTTGCTTATTGGAGAAATATTTACTGAGCACCTATGGTCTGCCAGGTATTGTTGTAAGTGCTGGGCCTACAGAGATGACCAGTTATCTAATATGCCAGGTAGTGATAAGTGCTATGAAAACCATTAAGAGGGCCAGGGGGATGAGGGATCTAATTTATATAGAATAGTTAGTGAAGACCATTTTGATAATTTAACAATATGATGATGTTTAATATATACTGATCTTTTATAAATAAAGAATTCTAAGTTCTTCTCATCAGAGCTGGATATATTTTTGAGCAAAATAATTGTATGCTGTTTGGCAAAAGTCGATGGGACCAAAGAAAAAGTGTTATTTAAATAAATGCTGAATTTCATGCCATGAAAAGCATCAATGCTTAAGCTTACTACATGTTTTTTATAAAGAAAGTATTTGGCCCAGGAATGCATTTAAAGCGGGGAGATATTTCTGTACACTGCTTTCTAACCTGGGGGCTATAACAAGCTACTGTGTCAACAAAGTCACTCAGTCAGATTAGTGATCAGAGAAATGTGAAGAAAAACCAAATGGGAAGCTACCACACACCCATCAGCATGACTGAAATTAAAGACTGACGATACTAGTGTGGGCTGCGCGTGGAGTCACTGGAATTCTCATATGCTGCTTGTGGAAGTGTGAATGGGTGGCGTCAATCAAAGGTGAACATACATATACATACCTTGTGATCTAGTTTTGTTTCTGGATACGTATACTCAACAGGAATGCATACACAGGTGTACACATGTACATGTATACCAGACAACTTATACAAGAATGGTCATAGCGTTATTTGCACAAGTCTACAACTTTTAGAAACAACTCAAATGTCTATTGGCAACAGAATGGATTTTGCTTGTCATGTATTCATATATGGGATACTATATAGCCATGAAAACCACAATCAGTTGCAGCAGACAGCAACACATTAGTTTCAAAACAGTGGTGAAAAAAATGAATACATTTATGTGACGTTCAAAAGCAGGTAAAATGTATGCTAAAGATGATTGGCTACCTTCTGAGACGAGGCATGAGGCAGACCTCTTGAGTGCTTTTCTTAACCTGGATGGGGTTCATATTGTGGTAATTCATGGAGCTCTCCACTTGTGATTTGTACACTTTTCTATTGTATGTCAAACTTTAATTTTAAAATGCTTGTAAAGGTGCAGGCACTAGTTGCTATCCATTTGGAAAATTGATTAGAAAAAAATATTTGCAAAATGAGACAGATAAAGAGTTAATATCTATAAAATACAAAGAGCTTCTAGATAGTGATAAGGAAAGACAGACAGCTCAAGAGAAAAATAGTCAGAGTATAAATAGTTCATAAAACTGGAAGTCATATGGCCAATAAGCATACGAAAATATGCTCAAACCCAGTGGTCATCTGGAGTTAAAAGAATTGTAATACTCATTGTTGAATGCTGGGCTGATGAAAATAGAAGGGTACACTCACTTTTCTTTTGAAACTGAATTTTAGCAAAGTAAACCATGTATTTAAATATAAAATGCACATAACTTCAACTCAGCAATTCCATTTCTGGGAATAAATTCCACAGTCATAAAAACTTCACATGTATTTTTTATTTCAACATTATTTTAATAGCATAAAACAAAAACCTGAAATCAACCCAAGTGCCCATTAGCAAGGAGATAATAAATTGTATTTTACAATTATGAAATATGCAACTATTGAAAAGATCATTATTAGTTCATATATGTATATATGTAATTGAGAAAAGCAAAATGCCAAAGAAGATACATACAATATGATCTCTCTTACAAAACAATAGCAAAAACTACTATATATGTACGTATAAGTTTGTATATGATTTTATAAACATGGAGAAAGGTGAGATTACTGGGGAGAATGAGTGTAGAAGGATTGGCAAAATGAAGGTCTCTGTAAAAACAAGCATGCAATGTGAGTCCACTGATACAAAAGGTTTGGGTTTTGTGGGGGGTGTATATATATATATATACATACATATGTATACATACACACATAAGTATACACATGTATACAAATGCATATACACTATGTATATACATGTGTATGCATATGTATGTATATGTATGCATGTGTGTATGCATGTAACTAAACCCATGATCATGACAGCAGTTGTTAAATGCAGCTGCTTGGACTTTGTCAACCTGAGATCCTGGCATTCCTTTAAAATCAGGGAGCCTATTTCAACGGCTGATTTCCCACCTGCATCTCTAGCTTATTCAGACAGCTACTACGTTAAGGAGGTATATATTTAATGTATATCTTAGTATCTAGGTGGAAAGGATCTTTGGGCCCTCTTGGGAGTGGGGGCATGGTTTAATATTTTAACATTCACATCTCCTTAAGGTTTTGGATTTCTTCTCTGTACTATATTGAGATGTGTCTGCCATCTCAGTGGTCTTTAATGAAGTCCACTCTTGAGTTCAGGCTTAAATCAGTCAACCAAACAACAAAGCAATTAAAATCACTTCTAGCTATTGGAGCTAGCACATTATAAGTAAAATCTCTGATAAATGCTCTCACATTGATAGATTGAATCCAATTTCAAATTATATTTATATAAAATTGTATTTATTCAAATATATTCTTCATGTGTAATGTTCATTTAATTATCTTACTCTTTTCTCTGCCTGAGTGTAAGTTTAAAATCTCTTAAAAAATGATCTGTTTGTTTTTCATCTTTTTATTTCTTGTCGGGCCTTGTACACATAAATGCTTGGTAAATACTTATTTGAATGAAGATAACGATGGCAAGATCATTATGAACTACTTCAGTGGCCATTCTTCATTGTGTGGGCCTGTACCATGCATTGCAAGGTGTTTACCATCTCTGGCCCCTTCCCACTCAATGCCTATAGCACTCTTTGGTCATTCCAAGAACTAAAACTCCACCCTCCCAACTTCCAGCACCCTTTTTGGGGGTGGTGGGGATGGTGGTGTTGGTGCTATCCTTCTGGAGAATTACAAGGCTGGAATAATTGGAGATGTCTTTCTAAGGGTTGTAGTGCCTGTGCTAAATCATGAAGGATGAGTAGGATTTCAAAACTGTAGAAATTGGGACACAAACCGCATATAAAAGAGGGAGCAACATAATGTAGACTCTGCTTTGACTGATGAAGCAGGACTTCTATGTTGGAAAATAGAAATAAAGTTGGACAGATAGAGTGGAGTTAGAAGGGTGTTGATAAGGAGTCTGACAGAGGTGAGAGGAGAGGGTAAAGTGTCATTTCACTCTTTAATGTATCTTGCATACTACTGCCAAATTAATTGTCTAAAACACTACTCTGTTCAACAGTCCACTTAATATTGCCGGCTAGTCTATGCTTTGTGCTCAAGACATTTAATATCATCGTATTCATCCAACTTTCTCTCTTACTACGCCTTAAAATTAGTTAGGTATGTCTGGCTGGCTGATTAAAGTAATATTTCCCCCTTTCTTTGTCAATATGCTCACTTCATGCTTTTAAAAATATCTTTCTTCCATTATAAAATCTATCATTATTCTGCCTGTACAACTTCTTACTATTCTTAGAAGCCATCTTCCTCATAAAACTTGCCCACACCATCCTACATCATCCTGATATCTCCATTCTCTTTCTTATTTATGATTTGTCCTATGGTATTTAGCACAAAATTGTATATAGCTTTTCATGCAACTCATTCTTGTTTCTCTGAATAATTTTTATTTTCCTAAAGAGCTGTGTGAGGTTAAGATATATAGAAATATGCCTCACAATATATTTCATGCCTCCAAAGCAGCTTTTTTTTCTTGGTCAAATGATAAAAGGCATTGCCTTTTGAGTGAAATATTTGGCATATTATAGTATTAGATATTGAGCACCCTGAAAAATTGTTTTTGTTTTTAAATTATCAAATACTTTTGTTTTGATAACTAGATGTAATTATTTTTAAGAGTAGGAAGCAAGATGTGTATATTTGTGTCTCCCACAATGTCTAGTAGTGTCTTGCTCACAATAACTACTCAGTATGTTACAATTTGATTGCATTTGATTGATTTTTATTTGCTTTATCAATTTTTATTAACTGTAACCATGTTCAGACCATCGTTTTGTTTTGCTAACAACGTTTAGGGTAACTGTACACCCAAGAAATAGTCCTATTCCAGTCCTTGGTAGCTTTCTTGAGCCACACTTTCCTTTTTCTAAGTGGTACCATAAAAATTTGGATATTATACTAAATTGTAGCCCAATCCTAATTATAGAGCAGTATAGAACAGTATTGGCTCTGTAGTTCATGTTATTTAGTTGAAGAAGAGTAATAAGTATTGCCATATTTTGATCCTTTGTAGTTTTCAAACTTTTTCTTCTCCTTCTTCTTCTTCGCTCGAGTGAAATCATCCCCAGGATCTTATTGTATTAATATAACACACTCCTTTCCTGAAGGGAGAAGGCAGAGGTGGGAAGCAGCAAACCGAAGCCTCACCTTTGTAGCCCTCCTCCCTCCTCCTCCCTCAGCTAAAGAGCACAGCTTGAAAATCACTATAACTCATTTAATTTAAAAAAAAAATGTTTTTTTAAAACTATTGTTTTGTGATTTCTCATCTAGAAACTTAGTATAAAAATAGAAATACTTTAGTTTGACAGTGATCTCTAAGTACAAGGAAAAAGCTCTGGAATAAATTTCTTGTTTCAGCAATAAAAGAGTTAATATACTAAGCAGCGGAGGCTGAGATACTGCAAGAGGATGGTGCTGTCGGTCTCTGTCATTTGTGGTTTAAGGAAAGGGGGTGGTGTTCTGCATTTGAAAGGACTTTAATGAATGCTGTCAGTGTTTGTGAGAGCTAATGGTCAGTATGGGAAAGGAGAGCTGGGGAAAGTGGGCTAGCTGCTTCAGGATAGGTGGATTAGAGTTTGCTCTGATTGAACGGAATGTTCCACCGTGTTTCATCTTTATTCGTTATCCTTTGTTCTTTATAATCTGATATATCGGTTCAAAAGTAAATGCAGATATATATATATGAATGTGATTTTCCTTTCAATCTGTTTATTGTGTACAGCAGGGCATATACTTGTCTTGCCTGGATGCACAAATCTGTGTGCCGTGCTTTTTGCCCGTTGCCTAGACGATCACTTGGTTTCTCTGAGGATGTCTGGTTCTCGTAAAGAGTTTGATGTGAAGCAGATTTTGAAAATCAGATGGAGGTGGTTTGGCCATCAAGCATCGTCTCCCAATTCTACAGTTGACAGCCAGCAGGGAGAATTTTGGAATCGAGGACAGACTGGAGCAAACGGTGGGAGAAAGTTTTTAGATCCGTGTAACCTACAATTGCCTTTGGCTTCAATTGGTTACCGAAGGTCCAGCCAACTGGATTTTCCGAGTTCACCTTCTTGGCCAATGGCATCCACCTCTGAAGTCCCTGCACTTGAGTTGACAGCAGAAGATTGTGGCGGTGCACACTGGCTGGATAGACCAGAAGTGGATGATGGCACTAGTGAAGAAGAAAATGAATCTGATTCCAGTTCATGCAGGTTGATTATTTTCTTACTGTTAGAAATGGGGCGTGGGGTATATTATCTATAATGTTTTAAAATAATTTAGTACTGTTTAAAAGTCTATGAATATGTATATGTACCTCTACGTGCATACACATATATAATGTCTTGGTATGCATATGTAGTACTTTTGCTAGGATTTAAAAATATTAATTTTAATTCTGTAAAATTATAAGGACAAAGAGAAATAACAGAAATAACAAACAGCATTCATTTTGAAATATCTTCTGTTCCATGTGTAGATCTAGTTCCACCTTGAAAATAACACATAGTAGCAGTTTTATGCATCATTGCCTTGAAGTTTGCTTCATTCATTTACCTTCCTTAATCATAGCAAAACTATAGAAGACATTTCTTTAGTATAAAATTTTTATGACATTATAGTTTGCGACAGATTATGGACTCCCTTCTAAACCTTAATGAAAATGAAAGGTTTTACAAGGAGATGCACATTGTAGTTGTCAATAATTCTTTCACACCACTGTAGTTGTCAATAATGTTTTTCTTATGGTTATTTCTCTTTGTCCTGTCTGTGTTGCAGCTCTCCAGACTAATATAGAGAATACAGTACTATGTCTCTTTCTAAGATGACAGCTACTGATTTTGGTTGGCCTTCATTTCACTGAAAATTGTGCTATTTAGGGAAGTGAAGAACATTCCTTCAGGAGAGTTTGAGAGAACATAGAGGGGCTAGGTGTGGTCAGCTGGTGAAACGGGGGCAAGAAAAAGGGGAAATGAGTTTGGGGAAAGAAAATAAGGATAACATTGGTAATTTCATAATGACTTTATCCACATTCACCCTTGGAACCTGGTTTTATCTTTGAAATGGATTTTCTCATTCCTCAGTTTAAACTACTGTAGCATTTTATGTAACAAGTTAGAGCATGAAAGTCATCTTTCTGATTCATCCACTCTCAAATATTTCAAAATATTTAAAGGTACAGATAGCTTAGCATTTGTCTAGTTTGATTGTGGAGCCTTTTCCTTTAAAATTTCTTTGCAGGTTTTGATAACATTTGTGATTATTAATATAGGCATCATAAGAGATGGCGATAAAATGAGTTCATATATTCAAATATATCTTACTTGGAGATATTCACCACCTTCTCTTCTTCTAACCTTCAGAACATAGAATTCTGAATTGTGTTGGAATAATAATAAATATAGACCAGTCATCTATAATCATTTCTGTAATGGAGAGAAGGGAATAATATCTTTACATATGTAACTAATGTATTTAATTAAAAATTTTTAAATTAGTTTGTGACTTGGCATTATCTTAAGGGAATGGGAGCCACTAATAATTTTCACATGGAGATCAATTGAGTTAATGTGGTTTCATTGTTTTGTATTTTCTTTGGAGACTTGTTGCCATAGAGAATAATTTATATAGCAAAAGGTTCAGGGTTTATTATTTTTGTGGGAAACCAATGAGTAGTGATCTTTCCATTCGAATATCAATACAGTATATTAAGAGTATTTTAACAAAATTAGACAAAACAAACCATTTACCAGCAAAAATTATAACAATCTTAACATGTATCTACTACCTGGAGAGATTATACATATGTGAGTATAAAATTTATATACATGTATAATTTTGCTAAATGTTATACACACATTGGTTACATAATTTACTTCCTTACAACAAAGGTAGTTTACATAGCCAATGATTACCAAAATTAAATTGTTCTTTAATATCCATATTGAAATATCATCTTATTGGGATATTCATGATGAAAGAAAAAAAATTTCATTTTTTGACTGAGATTGCTGTGTGTATACTTCAAGAATAAAAAATTGACATATTTATAGGAAATATAAGAAAATGATATTTGAAAAAATCTAAAATGTAAACCAAGAAGGTTAATAAAGTAAATAATAAAATGGGAGTAAACAGTTCACATCTGCAGAGACCAAAACTATTTCTAAAATATTATTTCAAAAATAAAGTGTGCTTAAAGTATCTCTGATTTTTAGATGGAAGAGGGGAAATGTGTCAGAGCAATTTAATATTCTCAGTGCTTTGAAATTTCTCCTTTAACATCTTATTGCAAAAAGGAAAAAAAAAAATTCTAGATTTTAGAAATGTCTTTTGTATGTATACTTTTAACTTATTCTTTTCTAAATCAAATGTACCTAATTCTCACATCTTCCTTCAGTCCTCCTGCTCTGAGTCTTTTATCTTTGTCGTGGGGCTGGATATATTTATTTGCTCCCAGTTTTTTGATTAAGTGAGCAGTCCCTCTAGGTGGTTGCCCGTCTACTGTAAACAAATAAAAAACTATCAGTGTTAATGTCAAAAGAAGCTACAGTGACATTCATCAAATTGTTGTATATAAATTAGTAACAGTTCTTTTCTATAATATTTGCAAAGAATAAACTAGTAAACATTTTATTTGAACATCTTAATAACATTTTAATTGATATCTTAAAGTGTTAAAGACAATGGGAAAATACATATGCTATGTGGAGAATTTCTTATTTAGGCAGTTATAGTATTTATATAGATCTCAAAACTTAGTCTGAAAATTTCAGTTATTAGAAAAAGGGGAAGATAGCTGAAATGTTTTATATACACTGAATCGTAACACCTACAGTGGATCTGGACAATTTAAAGCAGGGGTAAGAGGTGTCATGTTGTTAATGTGTTTGATCAGTTGTATTCTAGCTAGGGGAAACGTCTGCTTGGGCCTTAGACTTCTGGTAATTTTTGCTGCCACACATCTAAGTGATTTATAATACAAGTTTCTTTTTTTTTTTAACTTTGATCTTGGATGTGTAGCCTAGCCACCTTTTCTCCATGGGAATCATCTAAGTCTTTACTTTGGTATTAAAATACAAACTTTGTTTTTTTACCCCATGAGGAACTGTAGGCCCTAAGTAACAGAGCTGTCACCTTTTATGTGGACAATAGGTGCTAAGACCTTAATTTGGGGTGAATTCTTACCAGGTTCAGCAAGGTTTACATGCTAGCGCTCCTTGTGACCATAGTATAAACACAGTTTATTCTTCTCTTGATTTGCCAGTTTTGGAATTATGTACTTTTGACATTTTTAATTGGGGGAAATTCATTATTTCAAATTTTGTTTATAAAGTTAGACTTTAGTATTTATGTCAGACTATTTTTAGTCAATATGCTATACAATGTTACTACTATACAAATATTCCAAAATAATAATACAATACAGTTAATACTGACTGGGTGCTTCTCAGTGAAGCAACTGTTCTAAGCACTTTAGTGTATTAACTCATTAGTCTTTACAACAAATTTCTGAGTTACATTGCTACTGTTCTGGTTTTACAGATGATGCCAGTGAGGCACAGAAAGACTAAGTAACATGCTCAAGGTTAGTAAGTAAAATAAAATTGCAGTTTTAAAAATAAATTTTTTATTTTTAGAACATTTTTAGATTTACAGGAAAATTATGATAATAGTGTATGGTGAGTTCATATATAACCCACACCCAGTTTCCCCTATTATTAATATGTTAGTACGGTACATCTGTTACTATTAATGAACCAATATTGATACATTATTATTAACTAAAGTCTATACTTTACTCATATTTCCTTAATTTCTACCTAGTGTCCTTTTTCTGTTGCAGGATCCTATCCAGGGTACCACATTACATTTAGTCACTGTGTCTTAGGCTCCTCTGGGCTGTGACAGTTTCTCAGATTTTCCCTGTTACTGACGACTTTGGCAGTTTTGAGAATACTGGTCAGATGTTTTGTAGAATGTCTTATTCAATTGGAATTTGTTTGATGTTTTTCTCATAATTAGACTGGGGTTGTGAGTTTTGGGGAGGAAGGCCATAAAGGTAACGTGCCATTTTCATCACATCATATCAAGGATTCCTACTATCAGTGTGACTTATTATTGTTGATATTGACCTTGACCACTTGGAGATAGCTGCAGTTTGAACCCAAACAATTAATACGGAGATTATGCTCATATACCAGGAGGCAGTTCTCTGTGACTATTCATGTAATCACTGGGTTCAACTTGGATTAACATAATACTTAATGATTCATTCTAACCTGTTTCACCTTCTCTCCTCAGCTAATTTTCTTGAAATTGCCAAGCCTGGCTGGTTTACAGGTTTAAGCTCTTCAGGTGGCTGCAACTCTTTATCCTCAGTCATCTGACACATCTTATTGGCTGCTTGCTACTTTGTTCCAACTGCAGATATCCTTCAACTGTTTCTTGGTCAGATGATTTGCTATTTCTTTGACTCAGCGTTGAGGCATTTGGGTCCTCCTCCTCTCCCAACAAGGGCGTATCTTCATAGTATTACCTTTTCTCCAGAGCTGTCTTCTTTTCTTGGCCCTCCTTATGTTGTCGCCACATCTCATTGTTTGGACTAGTCTATTAATTCTGGTTCAATGTGAAATTAAAATTTTCTACATTTCCACATGAAAAATGTTTTGTTTCCATAGATGGCAAAGAAGTTCAACTATAATGTACTTGTATCCGGGAAGGACGCATTGCGTTGTCTTCCTTTACACATACATACCCAAGTCCTATCATGGATTTCCTTCACATTAACTGTGGAACCTCTCCCCAGAAAACACTGTGTGTGTGTATGTGTGTGTGTTTGTGTGTAGGTACATGCCTGTATGTGTGTTAAATATCTTGTATACAGTTCAAGGAGTTCATTAACCTCCTAAAGCCTGTCAGTACGCTATATAAACTAGCATTCTTATTTTTAAGCAACTGAAATTGACTGGCTGATTATATAAACAGAACAGGAATTTATTGGAGTCATATCAGTTCCCAGAACTGCTGGGAAAGCTGAAGAATCAGCTTAGGAAAAAGGATAGGCACTACAGTTGCACAACTGGTCTTTATAACTCCAGACTTTTAAGGCAGATGAAACTATCTTTATGCCACTTATTGCTTATATTTTATTTGTTCCTTTGTAACTGGATAGTGAGATTTTACGTTTCTAGAATTGGCTATATTAGGCATGAAAACAATCACACACACACACACACACACACACACACACACACACTCACTCTACACATATACTCTATGAACCTTGCCATAATATTTGGTCAGTAGCGATTAGGCTACGATGATATAACAAAGAGATTCAGAAATACAGTGGCTCAAATAAGACAGAAGTTTATTTCTCTGTCACCTAACAGATGGGCACGTGGCCCAGGGCAGATAGGTAGTGATGCTTCACAAGTTCACTCAGAAACTTAAGATTCCTTCCATATCATTTCTCATCTGTAAGATGTTATCCTTTCTTTATGGCCAAATCTTACTCGGGTTCCCCTGTGCAATCTAGCCTGTGGGAAAGACCAAACTAAAAAAAGGAGGACGTTAAGCAAATAACACAAGTTGCATTTATCAGCTCTGCTAACATTCTGCTGTTGAAAACCTAGTCACATGGCCACAGCCAGTTGCATGAGAGATTCAGCAATGGTAGAAATGAATAATGGTTTGGGGGTTAAAATCAACAGGTGCAATAGGTGAAGACAGCTGAATAAAATTCTTCAGTTTTCTGGATCTAATTTTTCTATTAGTTTTTTTCCCATGTTACATAATAGTTTTATCATAGAGACACTGGAAAATAGAGATAAGGAAATTGTCCAAAAAAAAATTCACTAATTAGCCTGCCACCCAAAATAACCATTAACAATTTGGGGAAGTATCCTTCCAGTATATTTTTTATACATACATAATAAAAGTATATGTTTTTAGAATAAAAATCTGGATCTTATTTTACATGCTATTGTACATGCTTATTTTACATCCATTCCACTCATCATATGAGAGTTCCCACTGGCGCTTCCCCTTCAAACTGGTTATTATGTAAGACAATTTGAGTCTTATAAACAACATATAAGTCTCTTCACCACAGATAGTCTGGCCATGGGATCAGGAAAAATAGCCCTTCCATGCCAAAATCAAAAAATATTTGTCTTGAGAAAGGGAGAAGAGAAGGTATTCTTTATCTTTACTTATTGTCATTTCTTTTTATATTTTGGAATTTGATTTTTTTGCCCTAATATAAATATTAAAATTAGAATTCTGGTTGCAAAAAGCAGAAATCCAACTCAAAGTGACTAAAACAAAAGCTAGAAATTTTTTTTTCGCATAAGTGAATAAAGAGTCCAAGAATAGAGCCTCGCTTTAGACATGGTTGGATCCAGATGTTCAAATAACTCCAGGAATCTATTTTATTCCCTCTGTAGATTCTGTTTTCCTTTGTAATGGCATGTTCTCATGTGGTAGCAAAAAAGCCACTAGCAACCTTAATTTTACTTCTCATTAGCTTAACAAACTAATGGGAAGAGAGTGACTCTTTTTTTAAGAGTGCCAACAGACATCTTGAAATTGATTCTGATTGGCCTTGTTTGGATCATATTTCCACTCAAACGAATCAGTGCTGCCAGGAGATAGGATACTCTTACTGGCCATGCCTCAGTCCCTTGCTCACTTCTGTTCCGGGGAAGATTTAACTCTGCCCAAGCCACGTGGACTGAGGTGGGAAATTCATGGTTTCCCAAAAGGCAGAGATGGGTCTGTTCTCATAAGAAGGAATTCTGGATAGCAAAAACAATTAATGTTTGCTAAAACAGGTTTCCACGTCATTAAATATTCTCTCATATTTTTTTAAATGGCTGTATCATTCTCCCATGCACAGGTATAACTTTTGCTTTTTAAACTAGTATTCTGTTTTGTTTTGGAATTTAGGTGGTTTCCAATATTTTCCTGTTGGAAACAACTTGTGATAAACCCTCCCTGTCGCCATATTTCTGTACATACAGATGATTATTTCCTCTGGATAAAGTCCCAAGAGAATGCACATTTTTAGGGTTTTTAATTTGTATTCTCAAAGTCATTTCAGGAACATCATTACTATTTTAATTCTCATCAGCATCGTATGAGAGTACCCACTGGCGCTTCCCCTTCAAACTGGTTATTATGTAAGACAATTTGAGTCTTATAAACAACATATAAGTCTCTTCACCACAGATAGTCTGGCCATGGGATCAGGAAAAAAAGCCCTTCCATGCCAAAATCAAAAAAATATTTGTCTTGAGAAAGGGAGAAGAGAAGGTATTCTTTATCTTTGCCTATTGTCATTTCTTTTTATATAAATGCCTTTTCCTTTCCTTGAAGGGGACAACCCCAACTCTTTTTCCTCCTCTCTCATCTAAACTCTAAGATATTTCAAATCTCACGGGCTACTTGTTACCTTTTCAAACACTCGTCCATACTGATCTTTCCCTTCTCTATAGCAATCCCACTCCAATTGGAGATGTGCAAGATAATCAGTTAGAGAAATGGTTTAAAAAAAAAAATATATATATATATATATATGTACATATATATGTGTATACACACACACATATACACACACGAACACATATATACTCATATATATATATATATATAAGAACTATATTTTGTCTTATCCTTTAAATCTCTTTTTCTGTGCTTTATACTATCAATAATGCTTGTACAGTGGTATCTGTATATCTTCTATAAATTAGTAAATATTCATATATTTGGGCACATGCTTTAAAGTATACTGAAAAAGGCATGCATAAAAATAGAGACTGCTAGCCTATACTAAGCAATTTACATTCTTATTTTACATTTGTGGTTTTGAATATTTGTAAAAGATACCCAAAGATTAACAACATAATAATTTGCACTTTTGTGAAAGCATGAATTCAGGTGTCTAGGACTAAATCACTTACCTAGGGACTGATCCAGGCAGAACATTTAGAGTTGCAATACAGCTTTGTTTTTTACTCAAAATTATGTACAGTATAAGTCTCATGAAGTTATTTTTTAGAACTTTTGAAAAATTACTCCATTGGAAAAACCTAATGCAAATTATGGTGTTGAAAGTGAAGAAATCTAAATAGTTTATAATGAAAAAGGTAATATTGGTCATGATACATATTGTGTGTGTACACACGTGTGTGCAATCTAAGGAAATGCAAGTGTTAGGTGGTGTTGCTGTTTAGATTTTTCCAGTTTATGAAGCTTGAGTCTTCAAATTCGAAGTCCCTTCAGCAAAGAATCATTTTTCTTTGCATCCCCACAGTTTACTGCATGTTAGGAGTTACTCTGTATATAGTTGGTGACCTGATTCTGCTTGAAACTTGCATCTTTTCTATGTTTAGGCATTTTTCTGTCTTATAAATTCATTGCCTACTGCAGAGGGACAATGAGCTAAAAATTAAATGTTTCCTCGTAGCCTGGAAATATTCAGCAATGTATAGTTGATTACAGTGACAGTCTGTTAGAAAAGATTTGAACGATCTCATGCAATTCTTTGAAATATGACTTACCATCTTAGTAACATATAAATAAAACTAAGCAGAGATGTTAGAGGCATTTCCTCTGTTATCATGTAAAAGATCAAGTAGAAATCATGGAGAAATATATTTTACTGCTCCATAAATGGTCTATTCCCAGATATTTGTATTGTGGGTTAGGCTGTCTACTGGGTTTACTAAGGCCATTTTAATTAGGAGGTATGAAATTTAGTTATAAAAGTTGATAATGCTGGGATCGATTTTTAAGAAGACAACCAACCAACCAACCATACAATCAACATGTAAAGACAAAAGAGGGAGATTATAGGCCTTCCCATTGGCCATTGAAAAATGAGATCCTGCTAACAGTAGCTTACCTTGATTGTGTACTTATTTTGTGCTGGATTATTTTTATTTCATTTAATAATCCTCCCCTGTGGGATCCTCTAAAACAAAGTACTATGTATTATTTATTCCTGTTTGGTTATTGAGAAAGTAAGCCTTAGAGAAGTTAAATAACTTGTCCAGAGTGATACATAGTGAGAGGGAATTGAATCAGTGGTGAGGAACAGAACTCTGCGTTGATAGGCAGGTTCTATATCTGTACCATCCAGTTCCGCCACTGGCCCCATGGGACTACTGAGTACTTGAAATATGACTAGAACAACTAAAGACCAATTTTTATTTTACTTAATTAAATTAAAACAGCCCCATGGGGCCAGTGGCTGCTGTATTGGACAGCACAGTTCTAGAACCTTCCTAAAATGCTCTTCATCACTACACCGTACCTCTCTGATTTAACCCTCCAAAGCACATAAGGAAAAGAACTAGTAAGGAAGTATTACATTGTAAATTCCACAGAGCTAGAACAATAAAAACAGTGTGATCTCTGTCCCATGGAAACCTAAAAGACTTGCTCTCGTTGCTAGTTAAGGGACAGTCATATAGCAATAGACTTTTGTCTAAGATCCTTAATTTATTATGCATTTTTTTAAAAGATTTTATTGGGGAAGGGGAACAGGACTTTATTGGGGAACAGTGTGTACTTCCAGGACTTTTCTCCAAGTCAAGTTGTTGTCCTTTCAATCTTAGTTGTGGAGGGTTCTGTTCAGCTTCAAGTTGTTGTCCTTTCAGTCTTAGTTGTGGAGGGCACAGCTCAGCTCCAAGTCCAGTTGCCGTTGCTAGTTGCATGGGGCACAGCCCACCATCCCTTGCGGGAGTCGAAACCGGCAACCTTGTGGTTGAGAGGACACGCTCCAACCAACTGAGCCATCTGGGAGCTCAGCAGCAGCTCAGCTCAAGGTGCCATGTTCAATTTTAGTTGCAGGGGGCAGAGCCCACCATCCCTTGTGGGACTCGAGGAATTGAACTGGCAGCCTTGTGGTTGAGAGCCCACTGGCCCATGTGGGAATCGAACCGGCAGCCTTCGGAGTTAGGAGCACGGAGCTCTAACCGCCTGAGCCACCGGGCCGGCCCTATGATGTATTTTTTTTCTGTTAAATGATCCTCATTCATAGTGTGCCGTCATTTTCCCTTCATACCCTTGTGCTCACTGATGCCTTAGGGTATAGGTGAGCAAGAATTGCCATTCCTTTGTGAGTGGTTGGACCACCACTCTGAACGCCTCCTAATCCTGGCTTTGTAACCAGCTGCCTACGTGTCCTTGGTTGATCATTTCAGCCGCTCGGGGCATCAGATTTTCTCATCTGCAAAATAAGGGTGTTGAATGAAATGATTGCATAGGTTCCTTCTAGATATAAAAATTATGCATATAATTGTTCTAATGCCGAAGGTCCTATACTTGTACGGAAATGCAGTAAATTATTTTTTTCGTAAATTCTTGAATTGTTAAAATGTATATGCAAAGTCCCAAATTTCTTAAAAACAAAACAAGAAATGCTAGAAAGCTGTGCAGCTCTTCAAGTCTATTCAGTAGCTCTGTTCCTTACTCTTTTATGCTCTTTTTGTGAATGGATGCTTCACTTTTCTATAGGATACAAATGAGAAGCCTGCACTTCTTTTGGTCCTTCATTTGGAGCAGTAGAAGTGATTACTGTACCCACAGTGAGTTAATTGCCAGTGACTTAATTGTCGCATTGAAATACGTTTAATATGTGATGGCAGTTGAAGCCTTGAGAGCAAATAACGAAGTTTGAAATTTTCTTGTAGAAGCATAAGTTGTTGTTTTGTGAATGTGTATGTATATAAATAATTGGACGTTTTACCTTTATGCTCATTTTGAAAATAACACATAGTCCATTGAGTTCTAGTTCACTTAAAATATTTTATCAAAGAAATTCAGTTTACATGTTTGAAGTAAAGTATCTATTGTGTAAATCAATGTTTGGAACCTGTAAATTCCTCACATGCTGATTTGTGTAATGTATCCGTCTCTTGCCTGCAGTGCACACCGGTGATCTTCAGCCAGTGATATGTGTCAGGGTCATCTGTATGGCTTTTTAAAAATATGATGTTCAGGTCTCACCTCAGACTTAGTAAATCAGTTTTAGGGAATGAGGCCCAGAACTTAGATGCTGAAATGCTCCCCAGGTTATCCTGATTCATGCCAGAGGTTGACGAACCAACACCCTGAATGTTCTTCACAAGAAAAGAGATTGTCTCTTTATTAATTGGGCAACATCAGTGCTGGCCTATAAAAATGTAGTGGTGATAGCATTATAAAATTCTGTTGTTCTTTCAAAATTTAACATTGATTCGCATTTATGTTTGATGGTGGCAACTCACTGAAAAAATATTCAGCTAACCAATTTTCTTGTCATTACTGAAAATTTAAGGTAAAGTATAAAAAATGTGATAAAATATAGGAACCCTAGGAAAGAAGTACTTGAATTATTTACTTATCTTGTCCTTGGAAGAATTTATGGATTATGAAAATTAGATGGTCAACTTTTCTTTCATCCTTAGATTACTAATACTCTTACAATCATTTGTCAGTATTTTGATAACATAAAACTTCATGTTATTGAAAAATGTTTTAAATCTTCAAATTGCTATTCATCAAAGCCACCATTCTTTGTTTTTGCTTATGTTATGTTTCTCATAGATTTTAAATGGTTTCTAATTCTCATTTATATAAGCAACACATATAGTTATACATTGCTCGGTACATTTTCATGTTAATGATCTGAAATGTAAAGTTGAGTATATTATACTGGATTTTCCAAGTCATTACACCAATAATATTCATAATATACAATACATCCTTTTCAGATAATACATATTTTTCTTCTGTTGTTATTGACAATTATCCTGGAAGAACATTTTTTAGGGCTCATGTAAGTGTGGTATTTAAAATGCACCGGGCTGGGAGGATTTAGGTAGAGATACGTATTAGTCAAGGCACTGCTACCTTCTCAAACTGATAGATCGCAATCCAGTGAGAGTTCTTGTGAGTATAGCCACATAAGGGTTCTTATTCAGTGACCTCCCGTGTGTGTATTTTACAACTTCCTTCATCTAAGTCCTTAGTCCTCTCCCTTCAACTAGTAGATAAAGAAAGAATGGAAAAGGCATTCCTGCTCCTAGCCACTTTAGCCTGGAGGTGACACAGTTCATTCCATCATAAGACCTCACCCATCTTTGAGGGGTGCTGGCAGCATAGCTATATTCCCCAGAAGAAAAGGAAAAGGGTTTTGGTGAACATAGCAGTCTCTAGACAGCCCTGTTTCTGCGCTGAATGAACTCTATGACTCCTGGCAAGGCACTTCATCTCCTTGGCCTCAGTTCCCTTTACTTTAAAAGTAAAAGATCCAAGGACTTTTTTTTTTGGATAACATTAATAGATATTTATATTAAGAAAATTCTCATGAGATATAGTGAAGCTTGATTCAAGAAAGGATTTGTCAGAATCATAAAAACCTTAAAAGTGAATCTGATGAGAAATGAGAACCAAGTTATGGCACAGTAGGTGATTTTGTAGTCAATTGCATAACCACGGGATGTTGATTACTTAATTCAAGTTATCTTGGAGAAAGGGATCTTGGGGGGTGGGGGAGGGATGGATTATGATTTCATTGTTAGTCCTGATCTTTTTACTCTTTTACTATTTTCATCAGTAAATCATATAAAAACATAGAACTCATACTCTTCAAATTACAATGTGGAAATTTCAAATAATTTTTAGGTACCTGAGTTAGGCCATCAAATTCCTTTAACCTGTAATATAAGTTATAGTTTACCTGGGTTTTTGACAATTGGCCAGAGAATCAAATGAATTATTGATAACGCTGCTTTTATGACAATATGTTTCATACTTTAAATATCTTATACGTGAACTAGGAACATAATCCATTTTTAAGTAAAAGATGACTTGGATTTATATCTCCAAAATAGTTTGATTGCTTTCCTGCCTTCAAAAAACGGTCTCTTATAGCCTTGAATATAATGTTAGGACATATGGCTATTATTATGAATATAGCTTGGCTCTTTTTCAGCAGAGATGTTGTGTTGACCAGAGAAGATACCTAACAGACAGGCACTACAAAAAATATGTGTAGCTATTAACAGATGTCACATTTACACGCAATATTTGTAAGACATACATAAGATTTGAGCCATCATTGATTTTGAAAGACAAAAATGATGAATGATTATACATTAATGGTGACTGGGGGCATTGATTATTTCTATTACATTTGAAGGCTTTAAAAGCACTTGATAGGAAAGATCTTTTTAATCTAATATTAGTGTTATTTCTAAACGTGTGTTCTCTTTCTTTTCAGAACTTCCAATAGTAGTCAGACATCATCCTGCCATACTATGGAGCCATGTTCGTCAGATGAATTTTTCCAAGCCCTTAATCATGCTGAGCAAACATTTAAAAAGATGGAAAACTATTTGAGACATAAACAGTTATGTGATGTAATTCTAGTTGCTGGTGATCGCAGAATTCCAGCTCACAGGTAATTGTTTTCTAAATTTCTATATACATGAAATATTTCCTTGACAATTTAATTATGTATATTGAGGTAACTCATGACAATTGACCATTAGGATGGAATGTTTTGGGGAAGGGTTATATTTCATGGAATTTCTGCAGAGAATACAGTGTATATGAAATTATTACACATTAAATGACCCCAAAAGGGTCACTTTCTCTCTGTAGAAGCACAAAACACACCAGCCTCAGATCAGTGAGTATCGTTGGGCATAGATTTCAGGTACTGTAAGCATCATTCACCCCATCTAATTCTATGTATTAAATAAACTCAATGGAAATTAGAGCTGTATTTAGAAACAAAAAAGCTGGTGGAATGGAGTAGCAAGAACTGTTAAGAATTTTTAACTAACCACAGCTACCCCAACTTTTGTTTGCTGACCTCCTAGAAATATGAAAAGCAGTGGTGCTGGGGAACGGAAGCCTTTAACACAAATGAAGTATTATTTCTTGATGTAAGAAAAAGAAAAAAGCTATTTAATAAAGAACAAGTCATTATTTTTTCTTCTGATAATTCCATAATCAATTGTTCAGTGTTAATCACCATTATAACCCGAAAGGGTTTTTTATGCCTGTCAGAATTAATTAACATTCTATCCCAAAGGTTTTGTTACACCCTCCAGAGTGGAAGTAAACTCAGGAAGGATGGCTTTGGTCTTACCGTTTTCAGTGACTCAGCACGAGAGGCTACTACATACATGACAAAAAGTCCATGTTTTGAGCATCCGCTTATTAGAAAAGATATTTCAACCTGAATTTCATAGAGGCATCCCAAATTCTCTATTTCCTAAACAAACTCATTACCTTACCTCTCACGCCGTCACCATGTCACTTAGTTTACCAATGCAAGATACTCCTAACTAGTCTCCTGTCTTTGATTCTTTCCCCTTACATTCTATTTTCTACGCAGCTTTCCAAGTGGTCCTTGAAAATAGAACTCTGATGTGGTCGCTCCTCTGGTCCAACTTTTCAGTGACTCCTCATGTCACCGAAAGCCCGAGTCCTCCCCATGACCTGTGTAATGCCCCGGCCGTTACCTCTGATGCTCTGTCCTACTCTCCTTCCTGCTCCCTCTGCCTGAGCCACACAGACCCTTTGTTATTCCTTGTATGTGCCAGGCATACTGCTCCTGCCGTTGGAATTTTGTATTGGCTGCTCTTCTGCTCAAATGCCATTCCAGATACTTGTATGACTGATTCCTGCACCTCCTTCAGTTCTTTCCCCAGTCGTCATCTTCCAGTGAGACCATCTGTTTAAACCCGTCCTCCACCCCCATTTGCCTCTATCCTACTTTTCCCCCCCATGGGCACTTATCACTTTTAAATGTACTGTAGAATTTATTTCTGCTGTGTGTTGTTTCCCTTCCCTTTAAAATGTAAGACTGTAAGAAGAGGGATCTTTTGTCTGGTTTTTACACCAATAATATCTCAAGTATCTAGAACAGTGCCTAGTATTTATTAGTTCTGCATTAGTATTTGTTCAGTGAATAAGTGAATAGGCAATTCTCAGAAGAAAGCTGAATGACCAATGAACATTTGGAAAGATCTTTAACCTCACTAGCAATCAGGTGAATGAAACGACAGTGAGATACCATTTAACACCTTGCAGATGGCCAAAAGTTTTAACATCTGACAATATTGTGGGGATATATTAACTGTATAGTGCTGGTAGGGGTCTAAATTGGCACACCACTTTGGAGAGCAATGTGGCAAACCTCGTACTTAGCGGTGTGCTCTTGGGGAGGGAGGGGCATAGAATTAGACAGGAACACAGGGAGGTTCAACTATTCTCAGTATTGTAATCTCTGTTTCTTTAAAAAAATGAGTGAAGTAAGTCTATATAAATGTGGTGACATGGAAATACCTTCGAAACATACTATCAAATGAAAAATGAATATTTAAAAATATATATATTTATGACCTATTTTGTCTATATGTAACTATCAAAAATCTTGACATAGAACAGCTAATGTAGAATAAGGTATTGTTATAATAGTTTAGAAGTATTATAACAAAAATATTATAATGTTATAACAAAATATGCTAGAATAATTAAAATATCATAAGAGCTAAAAATAACTTGCTAAAACAATTCTCAAATGTCTCTCATATTCACTACTTCTATGATTAAATTAAAAAAATAGGTTATTTTCAAAAGTGGTAGACAGAAAATAACCTTTCTGTGTTTTCCCTTTTTACATATAGTCCATTTAATTCTGTGGGCTTGTAGCTTTTCTTCCCCTGGATGTTATAAATCGACATCTGAGTAGTGAAAGGATAAATCATTTACCTCAGCAGAAAATTTTCAGTAATGGTAATTTATTATTCAAAGGAAGGAACTAGAGCATAAAGCAATTTGTCAAACTTAAGATGAATTTCCCAGTATCATGCACTTTCTATGTGTAACAAAGTTAAAAAAAAAAAAAGAAAGGAAAGAGAAGAAAAAGCAGCATTTATTAATGAACATCAACTTTACTGTGGTCATTGATTTTTTTCTTCTAATATGTTCTCAGATTGGTGCTCTCCTCTGTCTCAGATTATTTTGCTGCCATGTTTACTAATGATGTCAGGGAAGCAAGACAAGAAGAAATAAAAATGGAAGGTGTAGAACCGAATTCACTATGGTCCTTGATTCAGTATGCATATACAGGTAATAAATCTGAAAATATGAATTTAAAACCTTTTAAGTTTATGTGATATCATTAGATTTCTGATTTCTGCTTTTAACAAAGCCTGCCATAGCCAACAGTTACTTCTGCTATTATAGTCACCACCCCTAGTGATTCCTGGATAGGTTAAAATCTCTACATTAGAAACTTTAAAATGGTTATTGTAATTAAGCTTTTGAATGATATTTTAAAATCTTAATATAATAATTGGATCAATTATATGATGTTTTTAAATTATTGCATTTAAAATTTGAGTTATGTGTAATAGATAAGCTACTAATTAAATTATCCTTTAAAATTCCTGAAAATAAGCTATTAGTTTTTTTATCTTAGCAGAAGTCACAAAGAGATAATTTTTTTTCATAATTAGTACTTTTTATTTCATTTTGGAATGTCTTAAATCATCTAGGTCTAGAATACATGTAATGAGTTCTTATTTAGAATTACCGTTAACACCAATCAGTTTATAAACGGAGGTTAATGTGGTTCCATAGTTAATGGAATTTCTTTTTATCATGAAGGCCGCCTGGAATTAAAAGAAGATAATATTGAGTGCCTGTTATCTACAGCTTGCCTTCTTCAGCTTTCACAGGTTGTGGAAGCATGCTGCAAGTTTTTAATGAAACAGCTTCATCCATCCAACTGTCTTGGAATCCGTTCTTTTGCTGATGCCCAAGGTTGTACAGATTTGCATAAAGTGGCTCACAATTATACCATGGTATGTATTTTTTGAAAAGCGCGAGGCATATGTTCTTTACCTTATTTCTTATTGTTGCAGAATTATCTACATGTTGCTGTTTTCCTATGGTTCTGCCACATGCTTCCAGGCTCAGATTCACTGTCTAATGTGTCATATTTTCACTAAGTTATGACAGAAAAACACTAAGTTATATTTCTCCTGGATATATGAACCTAGCCTTAAGTTACCACAGTCTCTAAGAAGCAGAGCAATGGCCTAAGACTGGTCCATTCAATATGTTCAGATCTGCATTTTAAAGCAGGATTTTCCTCATACATTTTTCTTTGTCACACATGGATGAATTTCAAAATTGCGCACATATTCACTGATGGAAATTGGTGATAGTGATTGTAGTATATTGGTTCAGTGCTAGTACAGAAGATAGGAGGATGAAGGGGAGGTTTTTTTTTTTTTATTAAGGATAAACCTCATTGTATGTAAAAAATGTTTTCAGCTATGTAGAAAGTCGTTCTTATTAGGTGTAGCAAATTATGTGCTCAACATAAATCAGAGAGGAGGTTCTACTTCAGAAGCCTGGAGGATAATGGATACAGATTGATCTAGGACAGCAAGAAAATAAGGTCATGTTGAGGGCATATTGTTAGGACCTGTGTCTGTGGTCTTAATTGTAGAGGGATGTGGGAGAGGGAACGTGTGTAGATTTTTAAGGAATGACCATCTTTCCACATTCGGGTCTTCACACATGGGCAATGATTGAAGGACGACTGTTGCTTCAAATGCTTTATTTAGGGCAATACAGCTTCTCCGGGAAGAAAGAATGTGAACAGTCACATACACATATCCAGTTATCCATATTACTAATTTTATCAACCTTTAAGGGGTATTTTTCATCTACTCTCTTCTCCATCCCCTGTCCTTCCGTTGAGTTGTTTTATCTGTGAAGGATTGACAGGTACTTTAGGAATATTTCACTAGAGAAATAGAACTCTGGAAAAATTATAAGAATACATATTTAAAACTATTGGGAAGATTAATTCTGCCTATTTCATAAACTTAATGTGAGGATTAAATAAGTTAATAGAAGTTTATTACTTAAAACAGTGATGGACACATAATATAACCAGTCAATTAATGACATAACCATCACTGTATAGATTACCTGTTCAACACGGCAGGGATTTATGTGTGCGAACAAAAGCATTCATACAAAAGCACAACCTTTATGATTCGTTTCTCTCCCTGTGCTGTGATTACTTTTCAGAAATGTTCTTTATGATGGTCAAAGTGCCTCCAATGAAAAAAATAGAGATTGTGCAACAACAATACCATATAGACCTAGCGTGGTTAACATCTTTTAAATTAAGTCCTTTGAAAGACTTTTATCCTTCCTTGTAGAGTTCTCACTTTAACCTTTACAGCTCAAGTTCAAACACTTTTTGGAATAACATGAATATGAATAAAATAAAGCTGCATTTAAAAATTTTTTTTTTTTTTAGTTTTATAGTCAGTTCATAATTAAAGTAATATCTCTTTCCTAGGAAGGAGTTTTGTTCACATGAACACATTTGGATACATTTAGGTCACTTCTGTTGTTCACTATTGAGGCACAATTGTTGCTTTTTTAAAGGCTTAAACATAAATTCAGTTTAAATTAGCTCGATGTTTTTAAAGCTCTTTTCATAGCCAATTAGCTGTGGGTTTTCTTTTTTTCCTCAAGCCATTATTTGCTATTATTCAGTTGCAACAGAAACATGAAATTGAATTCTGATAACAGTACATAATTTAGAGGCAGATTGTTTGATTTGAATTGTTGCTATGGGAACTAAATGAAAATGTATAGCAAAATTCAATCTTCAATTTAAATAAATCCCTCAGTAATTTCATTTGCTTAAAAACCATTCCAAAAAGGAAAGGAAGGGGCTTAATGCTAGCACATGTTTGGTAACATGATAGCTGTGTCATAAAATGGACTCAAAATAATGAAGTAAATATAATGCTACTCAGTGAATTCAGTTGTCACCATCGGTAAATGGTGCATGTGCTTGGGGTGTTCACCGATCCTGCATGAATACAAGTAGGAAAGGATGAGGAGTTCCTTCTTGGAATCCTGAAATCTGGAAGCTTTTGTTTTTATTCTGACTGCCACTGAACTTGACCTGGAGCAAGTCATTTAACCTCTACAAAAAGTCTTAGACTGGTTCTGTTATTACAAATATTTAATGTCATTATGTATTTGTAAAATAAAGATAGACATTTCATTTTATTTATTTTTAATTTTAATTTTTTTTAAGGAAGGCACAGCTCACAGTGGCCCATGTGGGGATCAAACCGGCAACCTTGGTGTTATTAGCACCACACTAACCAACTGAGCTAACTGGCCACCCCTAGACATTTCATTTAAAAATTTAAAATTTTGTTTCTCAATTTAGAAAACCTGTAAAAACATTGAATTCTGCTAAAATACCTGCTTCAAAACCAAATACTTTTGAAAAGCACTTTGTGTTTAACTTAGTTTCAGTGGCATTTCCGTAAGTTGTTGAAAAGGTCGATTTTTATTAAATACAAATTATACTAGAATGAAATGGCCATTGTTCTGAAATAGATATATCAACAAATAAATAATCGAATATTTATATACAGTCCTTTTCTCATTGATGAAATGTAATTAATACCATGAGAAATTATGGCAATAGTTGCATCAGTGTTGTAGAAATGTTGACTATATTATACACTATACTTTGAGTGATTAGAAATGTATATTACTTCAATTTCTTCAAAATCTCACCTAACATTTAAAAATAGACATCTTTGCATGTATCTATGTAATCTTGGTCCTTGAAATTTTTAATGCCTGTTTAATAGTCCATTGAGTTATAATCCCCATAGCTAGACATTTAGGCTATTTCCCATTTTTTACTGTTATAAATAATAATACAGAGAAGAAGCATCATTAGAGAAGCATCAGCTTTTTTTCCTCTTGTGGATTATTTAGTAAGGATTAAACTACTAGTGGGATAACTGGTTTGAGAGCCTCAGCATTTTCATAGCTCTTGCTGTGTGTTACCAAACCATTTTATAATGTCAGTATACAGTAGAGTAGAACAGTTTGTTTGAAGCCATTCCAGCATTGAGGTTTTATTAAAATATATTTATGAAAATGATAATCAGTCATTTAAAATAGATTCATTTTGGCATCTTTAACAAATCATGATGAATTGAAGCAATTGAATTTAGTTAATAATTCATGTACGGTTTTCTCTTAAGAATTTCTACAGAAAGGAATGTCAAGCCAAGATATATTTTCGATCACTACCTAACTTGGGTTACTGCAGGCTATATGGAAAATATAATTCTCATTTTAATATAGAAGACAGTTATTGATAATCCTTATTTTTAGCTCTAATTTAAACAGCCTTAGCTATTTTACTAAAACTCTATATGCTGAGACAGCCATAGCACATTACGAAGTATAAGAAAACCATTAAGGGACAATACAATATGTGTATCATTTACATTTATATTTTAACTATGTAAACAATCCATGCATTAAGATTCATAATCTTGTATACCAAAGAGTAGGTTTCCCTTCTCTTCAGATTGTTTAGCATAGTAGGTTAGGAAAGGTCATTATCTCACACCTCAGGGTATCTCTATTTCCCATTTCAAATTACAAGGGGCCTGGTTTTAGTATGCAGCCAGGACTGTGTCATGTTTAGTCTCAGGTCTTAGAGTCCCAGTGCATTCTAGGTCAACACTTGTATTTTGGCTCTTTTTCCCATGAGACCCAAAGAACTTTGTACATAAATCAGATTAGAGGAGATTAAAATTTTCAAAACAGACCTAAAATCTGGGATGGTTTTATAAATAACATTAAAACACCTTTAAAGGCCAATTTGGTTTTAGGATAGCCCTAAGGACATATACTCTTCCAGGGCAGAGTCTGAGAAGACTTCTGTGGTCCAGAGTGGTCCTGGGAAATCTAGCCAGGCTGGAGGCCCAGAAATAGCCTCACAGCTCACCCAGATATTTGGCTCTACTGTTGGCCAAATTCTACAGCAACCACAAATCTCAACTCATGTTTGATGTTAGAGTATCATACATCTCAGTGTCTAATTCATTTTTTTGGTCTTCCTTTGAAAGACTTGTGAAAAGCAGTACCTAAAAGTTGCAGGTCCATTTTTAAAATTAATAAGTGATAGAATATTTTAATTCTACTTACATAGAAATTAAAAGTTTAACAACATAATTGCAGCTTAAATGTCATTTTTACTGTGTTTCTTTCCTAGCAAGCAATAATATATGGTAAAGAAGATCTAAAGTAGAAACTGTGTTTTGGCATCTACCTAAAAACTGTTGATTTATTTCAAATAAACTGTGATGGACAAAAGGAACCATATTGTTTATATGGTATTTTTTTCTGTCTAGGAACACTTCATGGAAGTCATCCGAAACCAGGAATTTGTATTATTACCAGCCAGTGAAATTGCCAAGCTCTTGGCCAGTGACGACATGAACATTCCTAACGAGGAGACAATACTGAATGCGCTTCTTACTTGGGTCCGTCATGATTTGGAACAGAGACGGAAAGATCTCAGTAAACTTTTGGCTTATATTAGGCTACCTCTTCTTGCGCCACAGGTAAGCTATTTTTGATTATTTAAAATTACTGTCATAATTTCAACAACAATTGAATATTCACTTTATACTAATTGCATTAATATGCACTTGTGTTTAGGTTTTCTCTTTGACTATTCAGTCGAATAAAGTTATTTTACATATATTCTTATGAAATGTTTCAGGTGACAAGATAGGGAACAAAAAAAAAAGAGTCGTCTTATGTTTTCAACCAGGAAGGTCTGGCTACCTAAATTGCATCAATTAAGTCACGTTGTTGCTTTAGGGTTATTTTATTTGACTCAGCTACAAACCTATCCTAGCAATTGAAGAATTAGTAGAGCTGTTAACACAAGGAACGCTGGACTCTAGGAACCAGAACATTTAGATTGGTTCATTGACCACACATTTATTAAGTACCCATTAAGTGTTGGGTTCTGGTGATATGTAAATTAAAGAGACGTGATAATAGTTCCAGCTCTGACATTTTAAAACTCTGTGACTTGGTATATTCACATTCCTCAGTTTCTTCATATGTTAAATGGAGGTAAACATCCTCCCTGACCATCTCACATGATTATTGTGAGGATCAGAAAAGTGCTCTATGAAATAAAATGTGCTATAAATAATAACGGTATTCATTATTTTAGAATTGAGAGATATCTAGTTGGTGTTTTCAAGGCAGGCAGTCATAAGTTATTTAGATGCAGTTTCCCTTTTTATAATTTTGACTGGAATATACAAAAATATCCTCTGCATACTCTGCTGCTGATTTTCAGGCCTTGGATAGAGAAAGAGGCCTTGAAAGTAGAGAAAGCGTGAGATGGTACTGCTCAAGGTCAGACTTTTTTGTTTAAAGTTCCATAAATTTTATCTTATTTGTATTTATCTTGAGGATTATGTATTATTTCTAGCTGTTGTGAGCAAAAGTTACTGTTTGCTCTAGATCTACCATACAGAGGCAAAAATCATGCTTTGTAAGAAAGACCTCCCTTTTCAGAGGTATATACAGTGTAGTATGAATTCATCAGAGTGAGACTACATGAATTGATGACAATTCAGGAAAAATAACATCATAAAACATTTCTCTTGAAATCAGATTTAAAGAAGAGAGTTATATGTTTATTGATAGCCAGCAGAATTTTTTCTTATTCTTTTCTAGATGAAACAATATAAAATCTGAAAAATCCTAGTAAACTTTAAAAAAAATCTGTGCAATTAAGAAACCTGACAATTTACTTCAGTTCTGCAGTTTCAAATATTTGTGTACTAACTATATTTGCATGACTCTCAGAGACATTTAAATTTTCTGTTATCCAGGATACTGCAGATAATCATAGCCATAAGGTCGTAGATTTCAAAGGCACTTTGGAGATCATTTAGTCTAACTTGTACAAATGAAGTAACAGACCAAAAAAGTAAAACCATATGTTCAAAGTCACAAAGTGATTGCGTTTGGCCCTATCCTTCTGCACTGCGGTTTTATTCAGCTTTTCTACTTGGCTAACATCATAATGCTAATAAGAGACAAAGGGAGGATTTGAACCCAATTAAAGTTTTGTGTCTTTTCCACTGAATCATTCTGCCACTTGAATGTACTATATATAAAATTACTGGGTGTGGGAGGGATATCAGGTAGAGAAAGAAATCGATTTTAAGATAATCATTATTTACAATATAATGAGAAGAAGGTTGTGGTAGATATATAAACATGACATTATGAAAATCATCGGAGTAGCCCACCCAGACTGATGGTGGGGAAGCTAGGAGAACTTCCTGAAGTGTAACTCAGTCTGTCTCATGAGTTAGCTAGTAAATTATTTAAAGAGATTACAAGTTTAAGGAGGAAACCTTAATGTCATCAGATGCTAAAAAGAAGAATAAGGACGAAAAATCCACTGGATTAGTCCAGTGGTGCTTAAAGTGTGTTCCCCAACTGTAGGTTCAGTACCACATGAAAAATTATTTAAAAGACAGATGATTAGGCCCCACTCTATACCTACTGAATCTGAAACTCTGGGGTTGGGGCCTGGCACATTGTGCTTTAATAAGCTCTCAAGTGGATCTGATGCACACTCAAGTTTGAGAACCACCGTCTTAGCCTGAAGAGTAATGGTCATGGAAGCCACGTTGCCCTGTGTGGAATCATCCCTCTGTGTCTGGGGGTGGTTGTATTTGTGGTCATTTTACCTATGAAAGCATTTTTGATCAAACTTTTCTATTTGATAATATTTTAAATTGTGAATAAAAATACGTACACATATATACATTATTTAAAATATTTGACACTTAAATTCTTAATGGTCCCAATGGTTAGCCTGTATTATAAGTATCTTGCTCTTCACTATTCTGTTCACAATTCTCGCTGTTGTTTTCTACTAAAAGTCAGAAATATAAAGTGAATTTGTATTTATCTTTAGCATTCTTTTAATTTATATGTTTTTGATACCAAAACATTTTCTAAAACTTAGAGAGTTCATAATTATTCACATTTTATTTTGTGGGGGGACAGTTTTAGAGAAGTAGGCATATGGTGAACAAGTATGTGAGTAAAGATAAAAATTTACAAATTGAAAACGTTTCTTCTATTTTGTAAATGCTTTTATTTGAATAACTTTCCATTCTTTTCATGGCAGAGAATGCACATAGTATTCACCTAACATGCAGAGTATGCAAGAGTGTATATTTTATAGTTCTCTCTCAGTGCCTTCTGAATGATTTTTCAGATGATATCTGGTTATCCAGATGATACTTGATTAATCTGATATGTGGATTAATGGCTTCATATTTTCTCCTATTACCTTTATCTCTCTAATATAATTAATCCCATCTATTCATAAATTATAGAGACTGTCAACATGTTAAGAAATATATTTTACCTCAAATTGCAGTAACTATTAAGTCTCCCAAGACTTTACCTTTTACAATTTTTTTCACATTTATTATTTAGAAAGGACTAAAGTAATTATATGTAACAAGAGTAATAATATAAACATTAAGATTAATCTAAATTAGGAGCATCCAGATGGCTCAGTTGTTTAGAGAACAAGCTCTCAACAACAAGGTTGCCTGTTTAATTCCCGCATGGGATGGTGGGCTGCACCCCCTGCAACAAAAGATCGAAAATGGCAACTGGACTTGGATCTGAGCTGCGCCCTCCACAACTAGATTGAAGGACAACGACTTGGAGCTGATGGGCCCTGGAGAAACACACTGTTCTCCAATAAAAAACAAACAAACAAAAACAAACAAAAAAATAAAATAAATAATAAATCTCAATTAGCCAACTCAATGCATCTTCATTAATGGTTTCTGTAGCAAGTATAACTATATTTTGTGTGCATGGAAAAAATACAGAATAATTAATTCCAGAATCCTACCATAGGTCCTGAAACTCTACCATAGGTCCTGAACTCTACCATGGTCTTAATTTGCCGTTTTTGCCTTTAGTATGCTGTTCTCAGTTTTTAAATGCCACAAACTTTTTTGCAGTGAATTTTGTTAGAGACTCTTCCTTCTCTTCCATTATCAAAATATGAACATATTCTCAACATTATTAGTCATTAAGGAAATGCAAAGTAAAACTGTATTTTCCTCCTACTTGAAGGGTTAAAATAAAAGGAGATAGTAACAGTTGTTGGTGAGAATGTGAAAAAACAAGAACCCTCATGTATTGCTGGTGGGAATATAAAAAGGTACAGCCACCTTGGAAAACAGTTTGTCAGTTTCTTAAAATGTTAACATAAATTTACCATAGAACTCAGCAATTCTACTCCCAAGAGAGATGAAAACATATATATCTACATGAAGACTTGCACACAAATGTTCTTAGCAGCTTTATTCATAATTTACAGAATTTGGAAACAACCTAAGTTGAGTGTCCATCAACTTGTGAACAGATAGACAAAAATGTGGTATATCCATACAATGGAATATTAGTCAACAATAAAAAGAAATGAAGTGCTGATACATGCTACACATGGATGAACCTCAAAACATGCTAAATATAAAAAGTAGAGACACAAGAGACCACATATTGTATGATTCTATGTATGCGAAACATCTGAAAAAGGGAAATAAATCTATAGAGACAGATTGGTGTTTGGGACAGAAGATGGGAACAGAAATTAACAGTAAACAGGCATGATCTAATTGAGGTGATGAAAATGTTCCAACACTATTTTATGGTAATGGTTGCACAACTTAGTAAATTTACTAAAAACTATTGAATTGTGTACTTGAAATAGTAAATTATATTATGTGCAAAATATATCTTATATTATCAAATGTAATATGATTAAAAGAATAATACCAAGAAGGTCTTTTTCTAGGAATACAAGAATGGTTGAGTATCAGGAAATAAGTCAAATTATTAATTATGTCAATAACTTAAAGGACAAAAGCCATATGATTGTATCAGTAGATGTATGAAAGGTATTTGGAAAAAATTTAGCAATCATCCTTAATTTTAAAACTCTGAAGTAAAATGTGTAGAGAAGAATACAACCTAAATATAATAAAATGGATTACTAAATACTACAGTAACTATTATCCTAAATAGTGAAACACTAAAACCATATCAATTCAAACCAGAAACAGGAATATTCTATATCACTCCAATTATTTAACATTGCTTTGAAGGTTTTAGCAATTGCAATAATAAAATAAAAATGAAATAACTGGCATACACATTAGGAAAAGATGTCAGCTATCCCTGTTTGGTGATGATTATGATTGTATGCCTAATAGTTAGAGTTTTATAAGGGAATGTGGTAAAGTAGCACGTTATAATACAAGTATACAATAATCAATGCATTTATCTCACTTCCATCAAAAACATATGCAAAATGGAAATTTAAAAATCAATTTCTAATAGCAACAAAAAATAGAATATATTTAATAAAAGGAAGGCATAAGACCTGTAGGAAGAAAACTATACAACAAATGGAAAGGCTTCTTAAGCAAAAAGACTTAATATCATAAAAATTAAGTTCTCCTAAAATTAATAAATAAACTTAATGCAGTTCCTGTTACAACAGGATCAAGATGGTGAAGGGGAATTAGATAAATTTACCTTAAGTTTATACGGAAAGTAAAGACACAAACAAAGCCAAGAAAACTATGAAAATGAACAGTGAGGGTAGATTTATATCACATAATCAGAAATGCTATAAAGACACTATAAAAAATATGGCATTAGAATAGGAATAGACAAATAAGATCAATGGAACAGAGTAAAGAATAAAAAAATAGATCTTATACATTTTAAGATCCGTTTTTTGAGAATGTATTATATGATCAAGGCTCAATTCAGTTAGAAATGAAGGAGATTATTTCATAAATAGTGCTCGTACAGAAATGTCTATCTAGAAGAAAATAAAAATACTCTTCAACTCATACACTATTTAAACATTAATTACACATAAATCAATAGCCTAAATTGAAAAAATAAAGCAATAAAGGAGCAGTGAAGGGGACGGAGAACCAAGTACAAAAGGAAAAGAAAGGCATTTTTTTAAAGGACAGGTGTAACCATATTTATGCATTTACATAATACATAAAAGTACATAAGTAAAAAAGTAGTATTCAGGGAAGCACAAGGAATTTTAATTCTTTTAGAATAATCACCAGAGTTCTTTGCTTCTTAAGAAATTGGCAGATTTTGTTTTGCTGTTGTTCTCTTTTTTTCAATTAAAGTTTATTGGGGTGACAATTGTTAGTAAAGTTACATAGGTTTCAGTTGTACAATTCTGTAATACATCATCTATATATCACATTGTGTGTTCTTTGAGCATTGTTTAGAAAGGACAGGTAAATGCAGTCTAGTTAGTCAACTTGTAATTATTGTTCAGTTAAAATATTTATAATGAATAAAGTAAAATGATTTAATTTAGAAAATCTGGAAAATGTAGAAAAGTAGTAAAAAAGGTTATTAAAAAGGCACCAGTTTACCCACTACCCAGAGATAACCGTGATTAAGATTTTAGGGCATACCACTTACCCATCACAGTTTTTGTTTCTCAATGAAATTTAAAATGTAAATCTTGTAAATCTTCCACATTTTACTTAAAAATAGATGTCCTGACTTTTTTTTTTATAGATATCATTTCCATTTGTGAATGCTATAGTGTATTCTTTTACCCTTACTATTGTCTTGGTCATTCAGTATACATACTCACTTTTTTTTCTAGTTCCTGGCAGACATGGAAAATAATGCCCTTTTCCGGGATGATATAGAATGTCAGAAACTCATTATGGAAGCAATGAAATACCATTTATTACCAGAGAGACGACCCATGTTACAGAGTCCTCGGACAAAACCTAGGAAGTCAACTGTTGGTACATTATTTGCTGTTGGAGGAATGGATTCAACAAAAGGTATTAAATAATCTATTATTTGGGGCTACAGAAAAAAAAAAGAACTTTAATTAGTAATAAGTACAGCCAAAGAGCTCTTTGGAGAAATGGCTGGCTTTAGCACTGGGGTAGAAAAAGTACAAGATAAGCCTAGAACTTCTTGTAGAGCCAGAAAGCAAGGAAATGCTCAGAAAATGAGACAGGTCAAAGAACACAGTTTGTTGGAGCTACCACTGCCAAATCGGGGATAATTTCAGCATCAAAATAAATAACGATAGTAAAAGATTATAACCTATGAATCAATAAGAATTCATGAGTCCACACTGATTCAAATAAAGAAGAGAGGAGGGAAAGCTCTTCCTTAGAGGAGAATGTCAGCTAATAAATATAGAAACAAAGATGGGGTTAGAGAAATCACCATTTGGCAACCATCACAATAACTAATTCAGTCAAGAGTCATCAATGGATGCTGAGACAAGTGGGTAAAAGTTTTGAGAACAAGATATTTAATCTCAAGTATCTCCCAACCACTTGCTTATTAGGTACAAAGGGTAAAATAGTATGTTTACAGTGGAGAAACCTAGCATATAGCACCTTAACCAAATAATCAAAGGTCGTATCGCTGGTAATTAGACTAACCAGCAGCACATGCCTTTTATAAGATGCTCAGAGAGGAACTCAGCTGCACATGTGCGATGTTCCTGCAAACTATAGAATCTGAGGAAAAGACAAATCCAAGTTGAGAGACATTTTATGAAATACTTTGTCCGTCTGTATTCCAAAATGTCAAGAAATACAGAAAAGATTCAGGAACTGTTTCGGATTACAAGACACTAAGGAGACCTGAAAGCCATTATAATGCATCATCTTGGATTTCCTTTGCTATAAAGGACATAATAGGGACAAATGACAAAATCCAAATAATGTTTGTAGATTAGATAACAGCATTGTGTAAATGTTAAGTTCCAGATTTTGATGATTGTATTGTGGTTAAGATAATTGTTTTGAGGAAGATACACTGCAGTAATAGGGATACAGGGGCATCATTTCTGCAAGTTACTCTTAAATAGTTCAGAAAAAAACACAGACACACATACGTACATACAAACATACGTACATAGAAAGAAAATGTAATAACATATAAACATTTGGGAAACCTGGGACAAGGTGATCTGGGAATTCTTTGTACCATTCTTGCAATGATCGTTACTCATAGTAACAATAATAGCAGCAAATACCATAGCTACTGTCTACCAGTGCCAGGTATTGTGCTAGCAGCTTTCTGTGTATTACCTCTCAGTATACATCGATCTCATCTTCCTCTGAATTCCTGGTACTAACAGTCTGCAATCCCCTGACGACATCTCTCTGACTTTGACTCCTTCTCTGATCTCAGTTCATTCTACTTCTCCCCTCCCTCCTTCTGTTCCAGCCCCATTGGCCTCCTTGTTCATCTAACACACCAAACATTATCCCTCATCAGGGATATTGCGTTAGCTGTTCGCTCTCACTAGGATGCTCTGTGCCTTGATACTGGAACGCCTAGCAGAAATTGTCCACTCAGATCTCCTCTCAAATGTCATTTTACCAAAGAGGACTTTTACAACCATTCAACTTCTTGCCCATCAGTTTCTCATCTTTTGCCTACCACTTTCTCTTTACTCTGCTTCATGTTTCTTCATAGCATGTGATACATGTAATTTATGTATCTTCACCCCAAATAAACTCCAGGACAGCAAGGATTTTTTTTTGTTTCTTTAAGAAATTGGAAATGGTTATTGTTCTTGGGGAGGGAGACTAGGGGGCTGGAGTCAGGGGAGAAGGGAGACAACTTTTATTTTTATTTTTATTTTATTGGGGAAGGGGAACAGAACTTTATTGGGGAACAGTGTGTACTTCCAGGACTTTTTTTCAAGTCAAGTTGTTGTCCTTTCAATCTTAGTTGTGGAGGGTGCAGCCCAGCTCCAGGTCCATTTTCCCGTTGCTAGTTGCAGGGGGCACAGCCCACCATCCCTTGTGGGAGTCAAAACCGGCAACCTTGTGGTTGAGAGGACGCGCTCCAACCAACTGAGCCATCTGGGAGGCAGCTCAGCTCAAGGTCCCTTGTGGGAGTTGAGGTATCGAACTGGCAACCTTGTGGTTGAAAGCCCGTGCTCCAACCAACTGAGCCATCTGGGAGGCAGCTCAGCTCAAGGTGCCGTGTTCAATCTTAATTGCAGGGGGCAGAGCCCACCATCCCTTCCGGGACTCGAAGAATTGAACCGGCAACCTTGTGGTTGAGAGCCCACTGGCCCATGTGGGAATTGAACTGGCAGCCTTCGGAGTTAGGAGCATGAAGCTCTAACCGCTTGAGCCACTGGGCCAGCCCCGTATTTTTTTTTTTTTTTCACTAATATATTCCCAGAGCCTGGAACAGTGCCTACACATAGACAATATCAATAAGTATTTGTCAAATGAATGAAGATTGCCCTCTGCCATCTCTTGAATTACATGTATACTAAAGCACTTGATGTATTAATCATATCTGAAGGTTTCTCTTCTATGTGGTATCTTTAAGGAATCTAAAAATATGAGCTCCAATCTGGCCCTGTGGTTTAACCAACTTTATTTCTGAGTCTTTCTTAACAATCAAAAATTCTGACCTTTTGTCCTATTCAAGCTATCTTTCTGAGCCTTATCTCTTTCCCAGTGTCTTTGTAATGAAGAGCAATCTGTGTTGAATGGTAGTCTGATCATGGCGTTCTTGCCTCCTTCATGTATCTGTTTAGTGTAGAGCCCAACAAATAAGCTGGGACTTGTTCTCCATACAAGCTGAGACAATGTTAGAACATATTTGTGCCTACCTTTTTTTAAAGGTTAATGCTTTGGTATAAATTAGGGAAGTTTCAAGTTTTTATATCTAATTTTGCAGTTATTAGGATTTTGTTATTTTTGATATACATATTCTAAGGTATATGTTTCACATACTGTTTTAAGATTTTATAAGAATTGTTTGATATTAGCAAAATAAATTTTAGTTACCAAGTCATAAAACTATGATACTGCTTAGTGAGCTAGATGTAAAAGAAATAACTTAAAATTCAAGTGAAAAAAATATTCCTTAAATTCATTAGTGAGGCAAGATGATTGGCATTGCATTTTTATTTGAGGGAGAAGTTTTTAAGATCAAATTTAGAGTGATGAGTCAAGTATACTGTTACATGAAATAATCTGAGTGTATGAGTAAATCTTATAGCTAAAAATTACAAAGAAATATCAAAATTCAAAAATATTTTTGAACAGCTACTATGTACAAGGGTATCTATTATATGGTGCTATGAGAATACAGAGATGGAAAAAGAATAGGTATTTATTTCAAATAACTTAAAAGTTTTGCAGGATGAATAAGAATAATAAAAACTACAATAATGAGAAAATTTGATTATTTATATATAGCTAAACTATTTCTAAATTTTGGGAGAATATCAATAGTATTAGTGATCTGATGACCTAATTGTAATAAATACTTTAGAATAAACATTTGTCCTGATTGTAATTCTGTAAGAATAGCACTGATTGTATGTTGTATTAGAAGCTTTAAAGAGGGAAGTATAGTAGACAGGAATTGAACTCTTCTTCATAACTAGGGGGTGGGGCTTTTTTCCCCCTTAACTCTACTGATCTTACATCATAAAGATAACAAGAGTTCTTTGAATCTTCCAATTATTAAAAAAATGTAGACACCTCAGGCAATTACTCCCTAAACTTCCCACACTCAGTTCCCAAAGCCCACGATCCACACTTATGCTGTTCTCTTTCTTTGTCGCAATAAACTGTGCATCTCCTCCCTCCTGTGAAGCCAGCCCCTCCCTCACCTGTGCTGATGCTGCCCTTTCCTGCCTCTCAGGAGCCTAACACCGTTAGTTAGGATCCTTCCATCTCTTGTATTTTCAGCTTCTTCCCTTACATCTAGATCCTTCCCGTTAGTGTTTAAGAAAACTCAAGGTTTTTTCCCAATTCTGAAAGCCAAACAAGGCAAAACCTCCCTCAAACCACCTAGAAATTTCTACCTTTCTCCTCACTTGTATAGCCAAACTTCTCAGAAGAATCATTTGAGTTCACTGATGATTCTCCATTTCCTCACCTCCCAATTATGTCTCCACCACTCAAACGAGGGACTCTCCTGAAAGTCACCACTGACCTCCCCATATTAATCGCTGTTAGACACGGCCAGAATAATGAGTCGGGGGAGACCAAGATTGGTCTATTAGAATTTATTTGGTGGGACGTCAGGCTAGAAAAGACCATGACGTCTGTGAGCAAAAGGGGTATGGAGTTTTGTAGGAGGGGGTAAACGAGGCAGTTCCCCCTTCAATGCTTTGGGGGGGTTTTCGTTGACAAAGAGTTTCAGGGCATGACAAGCCCTCCAGCTCCACACCCTGGCCCCAGGTCGCTGTGCTGACTGCCCAGGCCTGCTGATCACAGGCCGCTGGGAGATAAAGCGAGACAGGATCAAGACAAGATGGCTTTTAAGAAAAAGTTTCTGCTCCTGGCCTAAATATGGCTTAACAGTAGCTAAATCCAGGAATGCTTTTTAGTCTTTATCTTACTTGACCCTCTCAGTGGCATTTGATACCATTAGTAGTTCTAACTGCTATAAACTCTTTTTCCTTCGGCTTCCATGACACTAAACTACCCTCACACTTCAGCTATTGCTTCTCAGCCTTTTCTAACAGATAATCCTTTTTCACTTGACCTTTTAATTCCGGAGCCTGTATGCTCTGGAGCATGTTAGCAGAGATATAAGCAAGGGCCAGATCGTGTAGGAGTTTACTAAAATGTGATAAAAGTATTATTGTCAGTGCTAATAAAATTATACTTTGTATAATTTTGTAAAATGCTCAATCATGGTGAAATTTTTATTTGTGTAACTTTTATATATTACCATTAAGGAGCAACAAGCATTGAAAAGTATGATCTCCGCACCAATATGTGGACTCCTGTAGCAAATATGAATGGGAGAAGGCTACAATTCGGTGTCGCAGTGTTAGATGACAAACTGTATGTGGTTGGAGGGAGAGATGGACTGAAGACGCTGAATACTGTAGAATGCTACAACCCCAAAACGAAAACTTGGAGTGTGATGCCTCCTATGTCCACACATAGGCATGGCCTCGGTGAGTAGAGCTGCAGACTTGTTCATAATATCGTATCTTAGGCTTCCACAGCATTTTTACATTCTGTACTGGGCAGAGGAAGACCAGTGTGGCAGCTGCTGAGTCAGCAGCAGTCACCAAGCTTTCCTTCCCATGCTCTCTGAAAAGCAGAAGCAGAGGAAACAAGCATGTACATAAATGTGTATGTACTACAAGCACAAGGGGAAACATGAATATTTTAGTGTGGCATAGTGGACTGACAAGCCACCTTTTCACCTCTGTGTTCTGTGTTGACAATTACCTAATTGAAATGCTTATTTAAAAATTGTTAGCATTACTATTTTTCATCTGTATCCCATGGTTTTTAAGCAGAAATGAGTAAAACCCAGAAAAATTTGGAGGTGACACAGAGAATGTAATGATAGAGACTTTTCATCTTTGCATTCAGTAATTCACTGAGCAGACATTGATTAACATGTCCTGTGTGCCATACTCCTCTGCTCTGCAAAAATGTGGAAGACGCTATCTTTACCCTCAAGGAACTGGTGGCTCACTCTGAGATGATTGAAGAGAATTTAGGGATCTTGTATCCCATGGTCTCTCTTTTCTCATAGGAGAAAGAGTAGGTAAAATAGAAAGCATTGTTTGGTGAGAGAGGAGGCAGAAATTAAAATTAAAGTTAGATGGGGCTTGATACATATTTTGCATCACCCAGGTTTTGCTGCAGAATAAACTACTCTGAAACTTACAGGCTTAAACCAACAACCATTTTTTTGGCGCATGGATCTGTGGGTTAGGCTGTTCTGGTCTGGGCTCTCCTGGGTGATTTCTGCTGGGGTTTCTCATGATTCTGTTGTAGGCTGGCAGGTTGGATGGTTGATGGTTGATGAAGGATGAATATGAATATCTCATCTGGCCATAATTTCTCAAATTAAAATATATTTGTATCACAAAATTTGTATTTTGGCCCTCAAGTGTTTCATATTTACTTCTTACCTGACTATGATCATGTCATACCTCTTCTTAAAACCCTCCACTGGCTCTCCATTTCATGTAGAATAAAATCTAAAGTCCTCCTAGGAGCCCAGCCACTGCGTGATCTGACTGCACACTCTCCTTCATCGCCTCCTTATCCCCCTCATCACCCTGACAGCCAAGCTGGCCTTGGCTGGACCGCAGACACACTAAGTGTGCCTTGGGACCTTTGGACTTCCAGCTCCTTTTACCTCATCTTCTCTTCCCTCAGGTATCCCCATAGCTGGTTTCCTAGCTTCGTTCACGTGTTTATTCAAATGCCACTTTATCTGAGAGGTCTCCCCTGACCCTCTCTACTCTTATAGTCAGTTCTGTTTTCTTATTGGCACTTACCAATACCTGAAATATATTTTATTTCTGTGTGCTGACTGAAATATCCGGTCCATGAGGGCACAGCCCTTATCTGTTATGATCTATTTAATACCAGGCATTTAGTAGAAATTCAGTAGATTTTTGTTGAATACGTGAAGCAGTAAGTCTGGCTCAGTTCCCTGGTGATGACTCACATCAAGAGATCGTGGTATCAGCCCTAATTACAGTAAAATCTTGCGGATTTGAATTAATAGGGGGAAAGGAATAAAAATGCTGTTTTCAAATATATCTTAAATCCATATTGTTGAAAAGTGTTTTAAATATGGGAATATGTGCATCTTGTGTAGTGTTTAGTATGCCACTGTTAGACCTCACAACACTGTCTCAAACTTTTAAGACCAGAGCTACAATGCTTTCCTTCCTTTACTCACCAACTTATCTACCAAGATGAGCCATGAGAAAGCCATGTCATAATTTTTTGCTTCATTATAGTTGCATGTTTAAGATTCATTGTACTTATAGTTCAAGTAAAATGTGATTTTTAAGTCATTACTTCTTTCCTGTCTCCTTGTAGGTGTGGCTGTATTGGAAGGTCCCATGTATGCAGTCGGAGGGCATGATGGCTGGAGTTATCTGAATACAGTGGAAAGATGGGACCCTCAGGCTCGCCAGTGGAATTTTGTTGCCACTATGTCCACCCCCAGGAGCACAGTAGGTGTGGCAGTATTAAGTGGAAAGTAAGAAAATATTTAAAGTTCCATTTGAGACACAACAAAGTACATTTGTGAGGTGGCATCATTTCCAACTCTAAAATACACATAAATAAATCACAAAAGAGAAATACTTTGAGTGATATAAACAAACTAACTTTTAAAATAGTCTCTTTTTATGATAGTTCTAAATATAAATAGTTGAACAGTAAGTTAGGCTTTCATTCTAACCTGCAGATATTATACATGTCTAGTTTTTTTTGAGTGAAGAAATGTTATTAAATGTTCAATAAAGTAAAAATCTTGTCGTTTATATAGCTTTAAAAGCATATGGTCTTTTAAAAATAGGATAGTCTCTCTCAGTGTTTGCCTAAATAATTCCCTCCATGTCTTTTACTGATTTATCTTTACTTTTACTTCTTTCTTATCTCAGTAAACCACTGAAAACTAGAGTGGATTTAGAAAGAGATGCTCTCTTGCCTCGTGTGTGCTCTAAATAGAGTAAACAAACAGATTTGGATAGAGCTATTACCAAAGCTCTTGGTAACTCAGAAATTAAATGTGTATCTTTTTCAGGCCTTTCTTCCATAAAAGGAAGCCCTAAGTGGTTATTACAGTTCTTTGTTGCATGTCTTTACTTACTTAAAAGGCTTAACATCATTTCCAGAAAGAGGAAGGAATCAAGGTTAAAATACAAACTTAAAATTATTTGTAGAATTGTGTTATTATTAAAAGAAAAATGAGAAACTATTGGTACTATTTTATGACCTAAGGTCTTGTTTTCTCAGGACCTATTAGTTATATACAACTTTTTATTTTTTAGCACTATTACAAGTGATAATAAGATAGAGAAATAGAAACTCAATTTTTAAATGTATCTGATCTCCATACCCCTTCCCTCATTTGTTTTAGCTAAAGAAATAACTTCAAAATTCGTCACTACATATCTTTCCTAATTCTTTGGTAGAGGATTCAGCCTCCAAAGAATCTAGTAAGTGAGAAAAAAGAAAGAAAATTAAACAGTATCTTCTCAGTTTTGACCCTTTGGTTTAAACTTTTGGGATTAGTTCATTGTACTAATTCTTGTTCAGTGGCATATTTCTTAGCCCTTATTTCTGGCTAGAAACATTTATTTCTAAAAGAGGACTAAAGAATAACTGCCTTCTCAAAAATCTGATTTCTAGACCTACAGTAGCCTGGAGTTGTACGCATAAAAATATCTTATTTTCTTACCTTTTCTTGCTCTCTTGTTAGAAATAAACATTTCAGTTTAATCCACCTAAAGTACAATTTATTGAGTTCTGAGGCAACCTAAGAATCGTACAGAAGCTAAGGATGGCTTATCTACTAAATATTGAGACATTTGATTTTGAAAGTATAATGTATCTACATTGTGATTATAACTGGTCTTTCGGGATATCTCCCAAACTTGTCACTTTGCCCTTAACCTTAACTCTCTCTCTCTTTAGTCTTTCATTTTAGAGACTTACCTAGTGTTGTACCTAAAATACAAATAGGACCATGTCACTTTCCTGCTTAACACCGCTCAGTAGCTTATCTGACCAAGCCTCCTTTATGATCTTGCCTCTGTCCACCTCCCTAGACAACTCTCTCCTCTCCTGGTGCATATGACATTCCAGCAGAACTAACCTATTTGTGAAAAACACATTTCACTTCACACTCCTATTATCTGTTAACCCATGCCATCTCTCTTAGAATGTTGTTTCCCCCACCTTCCTACCTGGCAAACTGAGCATCCTTGAAACTTGTTCAAAAATCATCTCCAGAAAACCTCCAAATCCCACTCCTGTCTCCTCATTCTGCCTCTGCTCATCATCCATTCCTGCCTTAGCATTTTTACTGTACATGATTTCAGTATAATTGTATTGCAGCATGTGCCACTGTTATTGTCGTTATTTTCTAGTCCATCGCCTATAGTAGATCATGGTCTTGTGTGACCTGGTCTGACTGTTTGTTCCTTACATCTAGCGTAGTACCCGGCACATAATGTGAAGTGTACAACCTTGTTGAGGAATATCCTGCTACCACTTAGATGCAGTGGTGCTGTAATCACCCCAAGAAGAGTATGTGTCAGTTCATCAACCAGCATTTTTCTGAGTTTGCTTTAACAAAGTAGCAATGTTTTTAACTATTTTTGTTGGTTTCCGTTTTTAGGTACATATCCAGAATCTGGGGGGGGGGGGGGGGGGAGGGAAGAAGCTATGCTGTTAGTCAAAAAACATATGCAGCTGATTGAAAAAAAATTAATTATGCATCTTCTCTCTACCACTCCTTTGTGATTTAGAACAAATCATTTCTCTGTGCCTCAATTTTTTTAATCTAAAAAATGAAAAGCCTGGATTAATTTTGTGTTATTTTAACTTTCTTTATTTTATAATGCTTCTTGCTGCAAAATATAGTTGTTTCTTTAGGGAAGAATTATTTCAATGTCTTATGAGTTACATTCTGTGTCTTAAAAATTTCAAAGTGTTCAAATTTTATTTCTACGATGTTTGGCAGAAAGAAACTTTATTTAAACTTCTAATTGCTCAGGCTACATTTAAGCCACTGGCTGACAAATATTTTTGGCAGTAGAATCTCTCTTTCAAATGAAATCTTATAAAAACCTCAATACTTAAGGCAAATGGAGGTTCAAGTTTATAACTTTATTTTAAATGTATTGTAAGTTCGAGTTTATAGTATTTACTTTTTATGAAAATTAATGTAGAAGAAGAAGTCTGTTTTAAAGAACACCCAGATTATTTCTATGTTTTGTTTTGGTTGTCCAGCATGAGGAAAATCCTGATTCACAATTAAGAAGCTGAAAATGGTAACAGTTATTTTAACTACTAGAGCAATTTAACTGGAATCTCAGGAAACTTCAGTTAAATTGTTCAAATAGCTTGCAAGTAGGAGAAAACATTTTTTTAAGTTTAATCTTAACAATATCTACTAATCATTTGCACTCTTGATCATAATTTTAAAAGTCAGGGAAGACCTAAATCTTACATTAAAAAACATATAATATGATATTGTCTCAATTTGACATTACTATTTCTCTTTTTATTGTAATGGATACTGTCCTAGGGAAGAAAGATGAATTCTGAATCTTGCATGGTATGTAATTGAGCCAGGTGATCTCTTTGAAAATTAAAACTTTTTAAAATTTGAATTTGAAATGAACCATTTTTGGGGACTCCCTCAAGTCCTCCACAGAATCCTATTCTTAGAAGACCATTGCTTGAGATAATGATTTTCAGAAAGTGTTACCAATACATTTTAGCCCTTAATATTAGTGCAGTATAAATGTTGTTTGTCTATTTAACATCTCCTAAAAATGCCATTTTCTAAAAGAAAGCAAATAGAGACAGAACTAATTTCTCCCCTTAAACCTTTATACCACGTGTAAGGTACTGTTCAAAGTACTTTAAATTTGATCATTAGCAATCCTCTTAGGCAGGGCTTCTAGACTTTATGGATAATGAAATTCAGGTTACTTAACCTTTATGGAGGTTAAGTAACTTGTCCACAATCACAGCGAGTGGTAAATGGCAGAACCAGGATTCAAACCTAGAGTCTGGCTCTAGAGTTCATGCTCTTAATCACTGTGCTGTACCACTTCTGACAGTGAAGACCCATGAATTCAGTGTGAAGAGGGTAGGATGCCTTGAAGCATACTGTAGAGTGTGTGTGTGTGTGTGTGTGTGTGTGTGTGCGCGCGCGCCTGTATTTTTAATTACTGATCTTTTCTAGTTGTTGATGCCTTCTAATATTCCGTGATCAATATTTAGGTAATTATTCTGTCAAGCATTGGTTAAAGGTTAGAACAGTTAATTTTAAGTATAGTAACACAGAAAAGTAGTTTTTAACAGATAAAAAATGTTAACAAAGTTTCAAACAAATTCCAATTTCTATCTTATTAATATACTTTAAGTTTGGAACAAGATATTGCTACAACTTTAAGTTGCTGTTTAAAATATGGTCATCTTACCCCAGGGATGATGTAGATGCCTGATCACTGCACTGTACACCTGAAGCTGAAGCTGAACAATAATGAATGTCAGCTATAATTTTATATATATATGTATAGTTACAAGAAGTGGAGTTCAGCATCAGGAATAGAGACAATGGAAATGTAATGGCTGTGTGCGATGTCAGAGGGGTAGTGGATGGGGGGAAGGGGGATTGACACTGTGTGAGGGATATAAATGATAAATGTCTATTACATTGTTTTGTACACCTGAAACTAATAAAAACCAAATAAATAAATAAATAAATAAATAAATAAATAAATAAAAATATAATAAATTATGGTCATCTTATTTAAGAACCAGTTTGAACAGCATAGTGTACTTTAAATGATGAATTAAAATTATGAAATCTGTCTTTAAAATATATTACCACATACAAATACTTTAAATTTTAATGAGCAGAAATTTGGTATAGTTCACATGTTATTTCTTGAGAACAAAATGATAGTTAAATATTAATTAAGGCATCTATAAATTAAAAATGTGTGATCTTTTATATAAGCAATTAACTGAATATATTACTTTTTTAAAAAAACTAATAGAAAAATATCTATGAAGAACTTCCCAAGAATATAGTAAATGCAAGAAGATTTTGTGCTTAATAAAAATATTTAAATGTTCAAATATGTAAAATATTTTATATGTATTTAGAGTAAAACATTCAAAGTAGTGCAGTATATTGATTGGTAATGAATTAAAATTGATCTACTAGGCAGCATTTAGGCCATCGATATGTCATATTTATTTTAGATAACTTGCAGTATCCTTTTCTGCAATTATTTAAATTAATGAAGGATTACTGTTTATACATAATATATAATAAATATTAATGTATATACCATTGTTTCCAGTTACCCATTTATTCTCCTATTTCATTATTATAAGTTTGTCCCATAAGACTGCTGACTGTACAACTGCTTATTAATGTAACTATGTGTCCAGGTTCTGCTTCTTACTGGGTGACCCCATTCAAGTCTCTTAGTCTCCATGAGCCCCAGTGTTTTCAGTTGTGAAACACGGATACAGATGGCTTCTTACAGCATAGTTGTGATGATTAGATTAGTATAGGTAAAGTACCTCGCCTGTGGTAGGTGCTCAGAGAAAGTTTGTTAATTTTCTTTATAACGAAGTCCTATCTTCGTTATTTAAGAAATAAGTCATGTTATATTTATACACCATACTTTCTCTATTCTAAGACACACTGTAACATCTCTAAAAATTCAGTGCACCTTACAATCAAGGCTGACTTGTCGAACAGATGTCAAACAGATGCCAGCTGTGAAACAGTTGTCAATGTTTTCATTTGAATTCATTTTCTTTTTTATGTATGCGAAGTGATATGTAATGTATACATACATATGACACATACATATGTCTTATAATTGGTAGCATATCATCTTTCTAATGGCACTTAAATTGACAGTGTGTCTTAAAATCCGTGGCACCTTAAATTCAAAGAAATACCATAAGAATAACCTCCTTGTCTTAAGCATAATAATAGAACTACTTCTTATTTATCATTCTGTTTGTTCTTTTATAGACTTTATGCGGTTGGTGGTCGTGATGGAAGTTCTTGTCTCAAGTCAGTAGAATGTTTTGATCCTCATACTAATAAATGGACACTCTGTGCACAAATGTCAAAAAGGAGAGGGGGTGTGGGAGTAACTACCTGGAATGGATTGCTGTATGCTATTGGAGGACACGACGCTCCCGCATCCAACTTGACTTCCAGGCTCTCAGACTGTGTGGAAAGGTAATTTCCTGAGAAAGAGAAAACTAGGAATAACAAAAACAAATATAAGCCCCTGACACTTCCAGACAAATGAATCATTCTTTATTGAGTATCAGCTACATGCAAGGCAGTTCCTTAGGAGCTTTGTAAACATTGAGTTGTCTGCTGTGGCCATCTCTCATCTGTCTCCAAACTGCCTCCTCCAATTCCTCTCTCATCATATTCTGCCTACTTAACTTTACCTTAGAATTGATTATGTAATTAATTGAATCATACGACAAATTTATTGTGTGCCTATTTTGTGCTGGACACTACCTAATAAGAAAAGAAAAGAAGTTTGGTGAATTTTAGAGAGAATGAATTAGGGGCTGGGGGCTAAATGAGAAATGAAAAGGAGCGGGACATTTCTAACACATTTTGATATAAAATGAAATAATATGAAATAAAACAAAAGGCTAGTAAGGCTTAAAAGCTTCAACAAGTCATCCATACTGGCCTCACGGAACTCAAGTATGGTGCCAGGAAAAGAACTTACCATCAGTGGAAGATTTGGACAGTCGTTCAGGCTCACATCTATTGTGTTTAATCTAGTTCAAGGAATGGAAAAATTGAATGGATTTAGGAGGTAGAGTTAATAGGAGCGTGTATGGACATTCTAAAATGAAAGGCATATGATTCATTCAGAACCCGAAAGGCCGCCACTGTAGCTAGAGAACAAAGCGTAATGGAGAGAGTGGCGGGAAAGAGGGGAGCACGGGGTGGAAGTAGGGGCAGGTCATGTAGTCTTGAGCCCTTATTAAGGATTTTGGATTTTAAAGAGCAATGAGAAGTTAATGAGAGAGGGGGACAGGAGAGAGAGACAGAGTCATTTAATAAATTATAAATAACTAGAAGAGAATAAAAAGTGAAATGAAGATTTGTTGATGACAATGAGTGCTTTCTGTGAAACAATAAGCATAGTTGACTGGTATTTTTTTAGAAAGCAGGAATGTTACATCTGCATGTCACCTGTATTGGGTAGAAAATAATTCAGACTATGCTTGTTACATGTCATAATCCAGGAAAGTAACATGGAAGTCTTTATACACTTTATCCCATAAATTACTGCCGGCTCACTGTGTTACTGCACCCAGTGAAAAGCTGTTCATTGATATAAGAGGTATTAAAAACAAAATAGGTCATCTTAGCATGCTCTTATATTGACAGCTTTAGGCAGTTCTAGGTAACATACTTCATGAAAGGAACAGGAAGTTCCAAAAATGGACAGCCACCGTGATTGAGACTATAAGGCATCTTACGTAGATCTTCACATATTGATTTCCTGAAATTTTCAATAGGCAATTCAAAATCTTGAAGCAGTTTTCAGTATTTCCATTTGCTCTTTTGAATAGTTTAATTGTTATGCATCTGCTAAATGAATCTATACTACTGTAAGTTAAAAATTTTCAAGAAAATATTGATATTGTTCTTTAAAATATGTTCAAATATGCTTCACATGGCAGATAGTAAGACAAAAGATAGGCTTAAAGAACAAAACTATGTTTACATAAATTATTGTGAGAACACTAACAGCTCCAGTTATAAAATTTTCTTTCAGATATGACCCTAAAACAGATATGTGGACTGCAGTGGCATCTATGAGCATCAGCAGAGATGCAGTGGGGGTCTGTTTACTTGGTGATAAATTATATGCTGTTGGAGGGTATGATGGACAGACTTATCTTAATACAGTGGAGGCTTATGATCCCCAGACAAATGAGTGGACCCAGGTATGGCATTTCATTATTACGCTTACTCTGTTTTTGTTAAAATAATTCTTTGGATAAAACAAATCTTGTCAATCTTTTCCAGTATCGAAATGTATAGCCTCAACATGATAAATTCATCTCTTATTTACATATAAGAAAACGAGAGAGTGTTTAATTTTATAATATAATGAAAATCCAAAATTACCTTTGAAGTGTAACTTAATACCACTCAACAAATTATTGTTAGTCGGTCTGCTACCATTCGCTTGCTGGAAATTGATGAGGTGTCCTAGCATTGATAGAGCTGATAGCACCACAAGAGGGCTGTATAAAAAAGGGAGGTGAAATTGTGGGAAATTAGAAACAAAGATAATAGAAAAATTTGGGGGCGCCAGATGGCTCAGTTGGTAAGAGCCCGAGCTCTTGGTGGCAAGATTGCCGGTTCAATTCCGACATGGGATGGTGGGTAGGCTGCACCCCCTGCAACTAAAGATTGAAAACCGTGACTGGACTTGTAGCTGAGCTGCCCCAGCACAACTAGATTGAGGGACAATGACTTAGAACTGATGGACCCTGGAGAAACACAATGTTCCCCAATATCCCCCCCGCAAAAAAAATTTGAACCACTTACCCATACGTGAACAATAATTTTTCAGTACTCAAGCCACTGATATTTGGGAGCAGATCAAATGTCTGGTCATAACTTAATAAAGATGGCAATCCTAAATTATATTAACATGTAAGACATTTGACCTGGCAAGCTTATTAACAGAAACAGTTCCAACAGTGTGTATTTCTGGGAAGACCTAGTACTTCTAAGAATGATCTTTTGAGATCTTTTTTTCCGTCATCACCAAGAACAGAATCAGGAATTCTGTGTCCCAATTCAGTATCTGGTGCATAAAAGACACTCAACTGTTTAACTGAGCCAAGTTTTTCTTGTAAGAAGCAACAGTAAGTACTGTTAAGAAAACAAAACTTATGAGAATCCCAACTGTCATCAAACTTAACTGCTTAGGTAGGTAAGATCTGCGTGTGTAAGAGGAGAACCCACAATGTAGAATGGTTGATAGGAAGTATCTGAGGGTAGAAGCATGGAGTGGTATAGAAAATCAGAGAAAAAAGAAAATGGTTGTTGAGAGGGCTTCAGTGAGAAAGAAGTTGGATTTAAGCTGAGCCTTAATGAATTGATCCAATTCGGAATGGTACAAAGAAAAGGGAAAACATGAAAGCAATGTTACTGAAGCAGAAATATGTAGGCTATATTGAGAAAGTGTGGCTGGTTATAGGGATCCATGCTTGAGAAGAGTGGGAGTTCATATTGGAGAGGAAGGTTGGGGTCAGGATGGAGGTCTGCGAAGGTCAAGCTAAAGAGTTTGGTAATGAGAAGCCAGTGGAGACTTTTAACCAGGGAGTGATACAATAATACACAGTTCACGTGGCAGCAGTTGGGGACATTCCGAAGATTGCTTCAGTTGTAAGGCTTGAGGAGTTAAATGTATAGATGGATTCAAGAGATATTATGTCTGTTCTTTTCTTTATACACTTACTGGGTTGGATTGAGAGATGCAGCTTCTGAACAAAACAGCAAAGAAATGATCAGAGAGTGTCTAAGAAGGTAATGGAATAGAGCCTTTAAAGAGAGAAGAGAGAGTTTCAACAGTATAAGGAGAATGGAGATGATCTGTCATTCATGAAGTTGTAGGGACCTTTGAGAATGTGACAGAAGCAGAAGCCACCACACGGTATAAAAAGTAAAGAGAAGAATAAAAGTAAATGAGGGAGTTTGAGGGGCACATAATTTTAAACTAATGATGATAGAAAGATAGCATTTGTTGAGCATATTTTATATGCCAGCCTCTGTTCTAAGCACTTTAAAGAACTTATTTAATCCTCCCAACAACCCTATTCGGTACGTACTATGATTTCTCCACTATATCGGATGAGGAATATGAGACAGATAGAGGTTGAATAGCTGACCCAAGGTCACACAGCAGATAAATGGTGGAATTGGAATTGGAGCCAGGGTGTTTTTCAAAATAGAGATGAAATCAAGAGAGTAGAGAGAGTCCAAGGCTGGAGGCAAAGATGTGAATATGAATGTAGAAAGATACAGAGTTTTTAAGAGAGAGATAGAAAAAGGGACTTAGATTGAATGACCTTGATCTTATTTTCTAAGTAAGTGATTAACTGAGATCTCTTGATAATTTGAGGGCTTGAGTTAAAGCTATGGGAAGGGTTTCATTAGAAATTATGTGATTACTTCCCATCAGCCTCCACCATGGCAGAAGTAGTTGTGAATGATAACCAAGGAGCCCAGAAAGACGTAGAAGAATCTCTTTCTCTGAGATGTATTTGATTTAAGCCCTTAGGCCAGTTATAAGGGAAATCTATTGCCCAGTATTTGAGACTTGTTATTACAGATAATACTTGATCATGAATCACTCTGTATCACTATTAATAATCTATGACCACATAGTTATTTTGTGTGCATGCCACCTCTATTAATATTTTAAAGCACTTAAATGTGAACTTATAACCATAGTATCTGGAAAATAAATGTTTTTCCATTCAGTGGTCCACCAAATGGACAAGAGGACGTTTGTCTGGGGAATGAAATGAGATTACAAATTCTTAAGCTACCACCCACCCCACCACCAGCCTTGATCCAAAGTAGGAGGCAACTGAATTGTATTTAATAAATTATATAACCTAAACTCTCTAGCTGGCTGTCATGACATCCACTATTCACAATGTAGAGAGTGTCTTGGGTATTTTGAGAAAATCTGCTAATTATAAACAGATGCTTTGATTTAAATGATTTAGAGGTCACACCTAGAATATTGTAAGTAGATATGATTTTTAATAGATTATTTGTTCAGTGAGATACAATAGTGATCAAAACCACTGATTCAAATTGAGGACAACTGAGAATTTTCTTACAATTAAAGCCTGCTATTTTCTAAAAATATACTCATTGGTCTGGGTGTGGAGGTGTCAGACTGATTTGGAAGTCATTTTGATGTCATGTATTTGACAGAAACACTTTATGACATACTCCCACGTATGTAAGTACAAAGCAAACTTTCTTAGTACTTTATATTAGTCACCCCTTCCCAGATGCTAATGTTTAATTTCTCTTAGGTCAAATGCAGAGTCTTACTGTGTTCAAAGTATTCTTTCTTTAAAAGACTTTTGTGTTCAAAGTAGTCTATTCTTTCCACACTTTTATTTCCACTATTAATTGCTCAGTGTCTAGAGTAAGTTAAAAAAAAAAGGCCAATAAGTGAAAGATTTAAGAGCTGTTTCCTTATCCGTGATAAGATTATATTCCTTCACCCAGCACCCCACACTTCTATTTCACTGTCATTGAGTTTGTTCATCAGGTTTGTTTCCACTACGAGGGAGTTAAATGGATGGTATTTATTATTCAACTGCCAACTAAGAAGCAGTAGAATGGGCTTAGATTTTTCAGCCATGCACAGAGAAGGCAGTCGAAAAATGTGAAGTTACTGTTTCCTCTGGAATAAGCAGATCTCAGGCAGGCAGTGTATTTTGTGCACTCTGAGATAACACTTCTCTTACAGGGCCTCGCTAGGTACTACTTGATATGTTCTCCATATTGGTCACCGAGTTGCTTTTAAGTATTCAGCATTTCCCCATATTCATGTTGTACAGCATTTTGCCCAAAACATGATGTTTTATGTAGGACAATTCCTGAGCTATAAAAGAAAATACCTTTTGTTTTTGCAAAATATACAAATAATGAATTATTATGTTGTATACCTGCAGCTAATACAATGTTATACTCGTATGTCAATTATGTCTCAATTAATAAAAGAAAAAAATCACCTTTAAAGAGAAGTGAATAATACATAATCATGTGATAAACCCAAAACTATGAGAGTTTGACATCAGGAGGAGGGTTGGGGGAAGGGAGCAGGCCGGCGGGGGCCCCAGGCTTTTGGGGCAGCGGCTGGTGCCGACAAGTACGGACTACTTTAATATTTCACCAACTGGCCTAGTATTGTCAACATGTTTACCTGCAAACGTAACACACGTCTTTTTGTTTCTTTTTTAGGTTGCTCCACTGTGCCTAGGAAGAGCTGGGGCTTGCGTTGTGACTGTAAAATTGTAATTTAGTGCTTTGTTTTCTAAATGAAGATGTCCTCTTCTTTTATGAATTTAGTACATTTATTCTACTACCAACAGATAACATTTGAAGTAAATTTGCAATGCCACATTCCTGGGCACAGCGTGCCTGATCTCAAAGTGAAGATGTTAAAACAAGGGAGGACGAACCAGGATTATACACTTTCATTTCTTAGTAACTCAAACTACAGCTGGTAGATTATGAACACATGTGTCTGATAGAAAATATGAGAAGAAACACACTGCTCGTAAACACAGCTCAGTATTAACTGGGAATTTCATTTCTTAATAATCAGGCACATTTTACTCACATTATCCAGATTTCTTTTAGTACAGTACAGACATGCCAGATAAAACTTCCAACATTTCGCTTTGTAACTTTATCATACGTGAGTTGTAGTAATTTCTATTCATTTGTTTGCTTGTTTCTTTAAACACAACCACTCTTTTAATGACATAATAAACACTATGCTATATAGTTTTTTCAGAAATAGCTGTATTATATGTGCTTTGGTTGTGGATTTCTAAAATGGGGTCAGTCTGATGAATACAGAAATACATTGAATTAAAACAATAATGACCACATAAAAACTTGATATGACCTTTGGGGTCAGTTTAAATATCCATCCTATTACATCTAGTTACTTCTAGATTATTCAAGAACTACATGTTATGATATTCTCAAATTGGAATTGAAACTTGATGTTTTGCATTAAATTTAAGATATGCAAATTTATGTCGAAAAAATAAATGTTATATACCCTATAATGTTCTTTCATCTAGTATTTAATTTTATGCATTTGTTGTCTTTTATAAAAGATATTTTGATTTTCTCTTTTGATATTGACAAAATGGTTGGCTATTCTTATGTTCTCATCTGTGTTTGCCTCTCCTGCCGTGTTTCTTACGGTTTGCCACAGTTAGTAACCCTTTGTACTTCTTTGTAATCAAACAATTTTGGGGGGAATGGGCTTATTGAATGTTTGAAAAATAAGCTTAAAATGTTTATTACCCAAATTTTTGTACATTTGTAAACTCTAATTACATATGTGAATGTTAATAACTCTCAGTGAATTGTTTATTGTTTGCAAAAATACTCTGGGCAGTAGCATTTTATGATAAATCCTTTAAGGTATAAGTTACTAATTTATATCTTAATATAAAATGAGTATAAACTAAATGCTCATCTCTTAAAATACAATGTTGTAGTTAGTGTGTTTTCACATTTTATATCAGGGTAGCCTTTATTTTAGCTGCTTTCTTTAAAAATTGAACAAACTTTTTTTTAGCTAATTTTGAATGCTCATGAAATGTTTCCACATTGTTTCTACTTTGGAAACCAAAAAAACTGAATATTTCTATTCCCAAAACAAAATCCTGTAGTTATTTTACTTGTGTGGCCACTGACAAAATAATAGTTATAGTGACAAATAAATTAATATTTAATATATTCATTATATTATGGATATGAATTCAATTACATTCCTGATAAGGAGAGATCAGCTGTAGAGTACATTTATATATTTAGGGGCAAGGGGAGAAGAGGAAAATGTATAAGAAAAAAACAAAATTCCTAAAGCAGAAACGTTCAGTATGCCATCTCTTGTGGAGGCTTAGACCTGTGATTTGAGAGGAAGTGCTTATATTTATGATCATTCCTTAGAACACTCATCGTCCACTGTCTGGTTCCCTATGCCCACAGTGGAGCCAGACTCATGTTAAAATAAAGGAACTGATTGTCCTCTCTGAGGACCTTCCTTCTTTTATTGGATTCATTAGAAGAACAGTCCCTTTGATTTTCTAACCCACTAGAGTGCCTCTCTAATGAGTTTTATAGTCAATAGGATCCATTTTCCTGAATGCTAGTAAAGAGAACCATTTCTATTCTACTGACAAAGCATTTGCCAAAATATTTATTTTTCTCCTTGCCTAGGGTCTTATAAATCTAGAGGAAAATATGGCTCTTTTTTGTATCCATCATCCAACATTGCTGCTTTGACTTTTACTATTAGTCTCTCCATTGAGATGTCTATCTGGTCTTTATTATAATTGCAATTAATGATCACCTTATGAAAAATAATATTTTCTAATAATTATTGAATGCTTATTATGAACTAGGAACCAAGGTTTTGCATGCATGAATGCAATTAATCTTCACAACAACCTTAGGTAGGTTTTATTGTTATTCTTTTTACAGAGGAGGAAACTGACACACAGAGAGGTTAACCCTAAGATTATATATAGCAAATATATAGCAAGTAAGTGGCAGAGCAGAGATTTTTAATGCAGGCAGTCTGGCTCAGGAGTCCACAAGTATCATTCCTGTTTCTAGTTAGAAAAAGAAAGGTTTCATTTTATGTGGGGAATCATTTATTTTAGTCAAAAGAAAAATGAAGGTTTACACTTTTTAGAAATAAATTTATACCAGTCACACTCCTATCAGAAAATATTGGCTCCTTAGTATTGGGGGGAGATTTTGCTTAAATCTCTTATGGAATTTTATATACATTTTGCTTTAGAGAAGTAAATGTAAGAAAACATGATATATGTTTCAAGTTTCAGAAATACTAGCTCAATTATATGGTATTTTGGGTGACTGAGCTATAAACAAATTTATTCATCAAAAATGAGCTTTATTGCCAACAAATTAGATAATATACATGAAATGGACAAATTTCTAGACACAAGCAAATTACCATAACTGATTTTAAAAAATCTAACCTGACCTATAACAATTAGAGGTTTAATCAATAATTAAAAATTTCCTAAGAAAAAAAGTACAGAATTAGATTCACCATAAATTCTACCAAACATTTAAAGAATTACCACCAGTTCTTCTTAAACTCTTCCCAAAAAGAGGAGAGGAACTAGCACTTTCTAATTCAGTCTATAAGGCCAGCATTATCTTGATACTGAAACCAGACAAAGGCAGATTATACACCCGGACAAACCAAAATTTAATTCAAGAATACAGGGATGGTTCAACATACAAAAATTGATCACTGTACTATAGCACTTTAATAGAATGATGGGAACAACAGCTAGAAGAAACTATGTGACATGAAAATAAAGCTTTTTATTATTAAAAAAATAAAATAAAGAGGAAAATATTTGTACCACGATCATCTCAATTGATAAGAAAAAGCATTTGACAAAAACTAACACCCTTTCATGGTAAAAAACACTCAGCAAACTAGGAAGAGAATTGAATTTCCTCAACCTGTTACAAGGCATTCATGAAAATCCCACAGCTAACAACATACTAAACAGTGCAAGATTGAAATCTTTCCTTCTAAGATCAGAAAGAATGCCCACTTTCACCACTGCTCATCAACATTGTACCAGAAGTTCTAGCCAGAGCATTAATCAAGAAAAAGAAATAAAGGGAATCCCAATTAGAAAGGAAGAAGTAAAACTTTCTCTCTTGGCAGATCATCTCTCATGTATGATCCTATATATTAAAAGTCCTAAAGAATCCACACCAAAGAAAAAAGAACTATTAGAGCTAATAAATTCAGTTATGTTGCAGGACACAAGATCAATATACAAATGTCAGCTGATTTCTATACACTGGAAAAAAATCTAAGAAAGAAATTAAGAAAACAATTATATTTACAATTCTATTGATGCTATTTACAGTAGCATCAAAAAGAATAAAATACTTGGGAATAAATTTAACCAAAGAGATGCAAGGCTTGTATACTGGAAAGTACAAAACATTGCTGAAAGAAATTAAAGAAGAACTATGAGGTTGGACAATTAAGTTCGCGAACTTGTTGCAATGACATTGCTAACCTTTTTTGATATCAGAGGGATTATTCACTATGAATTGGTACCAATTGGACAAACAGTTAACCAAGTTTACTATTGGGAAGGGCCAAAAAGCCTGCATGAAAAAGTTAGACGACCTGAACTTTTCACCAATAATTCATGGCTCTTGCATCACGACAATGCACCAGCTCACAGGGTGCTGTCTGTGAGGGATTTTTTAGCCAGTAAATAAATAACTCACATGAATAACTCCCTACTCACATGATCTGGCCCCCAATGACTTCTTTCTTTACCTGAAGATTAAGGAAATAAAGGAAGACATTTTGATGACATTCAGGACATCAAGGGTAATACGGTGACAGCTCTGATGGCCATTCCAGAAAGAGTTCCAAAATTGCTTTGAAGGGTGGACTAGGTGCTGGCATTGGTGCATAGCTTCCTAAGGGGTATTTTGAAGGTGACTGTAGTGATATTCAGCAATGAGGTATGTAGCACTTTTTCTAGGATGTGTTTGTGAACTTAGTTTTCCAACCTCGTAAATAAATGGAAAGACAGCCCATATTCATAAGTTAATTATGTTAAGATGGCAGTTCTCCCCAAATAAGTCTATAGATTCAAGGCAATCCCCATCAAAAATCCAATGGCCTTTTTTTCTTGATCCTTTTTCTTTTTTTTGCAGAAATGGAAAAGTTGATCCTAAAATTCATATAGAATTGCAAAGGACCCAAAAGAATCAAAACTACCTTGAAAAAAATAATAAAATTAGAAGACACTTTTCCTGATTTTAAAATTTGTTAGAAAGCTACAGTGACCAAAAGGATAAACATATAGGCCAATAGCATAAAATAGAAAATCCAGAAATAGGCTATGGTCAATACACTGTGGTCAACAGATTTTCAACAAGGGTGCCAAGACCATTCAGTGCAGAAAGAATAATCTCTTCAACAAATGGAGGGAGTGGAGAATGACTGCTAAATGAGTAAGGAGTTTCCTTTCGGGATGATGAAAATATTCTGGAGCTAATTAGTGGTAATAGTTACACAACAGAGTGAAGGTATTAAATGTCATTTATGGTAAATTTTATGCATATTTTACAACAATAAAAAGCTTTATTAGGTACATTACAAATTGTTATTTAAATGTCATAACAATAAGTATATAAATATAAATATATATATCTCACTAGGATTTAAACTGCATTTATATTCATCCCAAAGACAAGTTTTCAAAATGTAATTTGTAAGTAAATGAATTTAAATATCTGACAGAAAGGCTCCTTAGATCTTAATTCTCATCTGAGAGTGCTAAACAATGACAAACATAAGGGGAAAGTTACTGGGAGCTCTTCCCCAATGCCTGGTACACAGTAGACATTCCATAAATGTTTGTTGAAAGTCAAGATAGATATTTTTTCATAAACTCTGCATAATATTTGGAATTGTGGGCAATAATGCTTACTCAGGAACAAATATTAAGTGATATATAATTTTACTATGACTAGATTATAAATTTCCATGGACTATTTTTATCTATTTTATTTTGTAATTGGAGTAAAAAAATCAAATGCCATGAAAAATTAAAGCCTACTTTTGGCATTTCATCCTTCTGGATATCAGATACTTTATAGGAATGCACCAACTCTCTCATCAGAGACTCTGCCCTTATTCGTAAGGTCTAAGAAAGTATTTATTTTGTAAGGACCCCTGGGCCTGAGCAACTCTGACACCTTGTGAATCTTGAAGAAATGCAGTATTGGCTGATGTGAGTATTAGCATCATGGCCAGCCTGACTGCCAGCCTATTTTTCCCCAGCCCTGCGTAATTATTTCCTTTGGGCTAATGAGGTGCATCTAGTGAGTGAAATCAGGGAAGCTTGGGAACCATATTCAGTGCCCTCGTTCTTTGCTCAGCCTGAAGTTGGTTCCACTTGATGACATTTCTTTGTGGATAATACACAATTATATTTAATTGAGATATTTTTAAATGGTTTTATATTAGAGAATGAATATTACTTGTATAATGTTTGTGCCTTAAAAATAACTACTATAAGTTGGGAAGGCAAACAGTGACAAAATGACCATTTTATTATGCTGTAAGTGATGGTATGCTCAAGGCATTAAAGCTATTGTGACTAGGCTGTTTCAAAACTAGTCATGTTGTATTTTTCTGAATGAATCCTCCTCAGAAAAAGTCTATTTTCAGCTTTTAAGATAGTAAAAATATTCTACTTGAAATTAAGAAAGAAAATCAGCTCTATGTAAAAAATAGTTTTCCTTAAAGTTATGCCTCTTCATAAATCTACATGATAAACTGAGCAATTCAAAACAGACATGGAATTCTGTGGAAGGAAAGAGATCCTTGCTTAGTGGTAGCTGGAGCGAGGAAGTTAGAGGCTGTCATTCGGAGTTGTCTCTGTGTCAGTGACAAGAATAGCATTACTGTGTTAGAACTTCAGAGAGAGAAAATGGTAAGTAATAAATCTGGCAAAAGCTGACCTACTTATCTGATTCTGTAGTAGAAACTCAGTAGCAAAGCTGCAGAGAGGGACTGGAGGAGTGAGTTAATCCAAATGAGAATTCATTTGTCTCAGAAATTTTCTGATCAAGAAGGCATTGAGCAAAACTGCAGAGAGACTAAAATCTTGTACAATAATAGGTCATAAAACAAAGATGGGCAAAGAATGTTAGTTCCTTAAGAGCACATATTGGGGTATGTTTTTGTACCCCCTGAAGGACTTAGCATTTTATCCACTGTTATATCTTCACATAATAGGCTTTTACTAATTATTGGTTGAATATAAATATAAAATAAACTTGGTCTGTGAGGTGAGTCACCTCAGAGGTATTGGAATGCAGGTTTATAGTATCACAGATTCTAAAACAGCAAAAAGATTCATGAGGTTTCCTTCTTCACATATTGGTGTGAAGGGGTGCAGGTAATGAAATAGGAGATGGTTGTAGAACGTGAGCGTAGAAGAGGAAAAGCCAGAAGATGTTCAGGAAGTGAGGAAGCTGCCATGCAGAGGAAGGAGGGAAATGCCAGCTATTTAGTGTTGTATTCAAATTACGGATGACAGTTATCTCTTTTATCTGTACATGGCTTGAAAATAATACGGAGATTTGCCAGATGGTCATAATAACTGCCAGGGATCCAATCTGCAGGCAGGCCTCCATGTACTCCGTCTACCTGCTCTTCCCTTCTGACCTTATTTAAGTCACCAGATGGGCCACCTAGTATACATATTAACAAAATAGTGTATTTTCTCTTCTCCCAGCAACATCACAACAGATTTTCAAATGTCAATATTTGAGTGGTAGGAAAATGCTACAATAATTTCTCAGTGTTACATAAATCTTTCATAAGAAATAATCATTGCTTACTAGACTTCGTGTGGTGATCACATTGAAAGGTGCACTTGAAACTAATATAATATTGTATACCAACTATACTTACATAATTAAAAAAAAATCACTGCAGTATTCAATAGTGTAGACTGAATATCATCTGACTATCTCTTGATATTCACACCCATCAGATAGAACATTTTGGGATATCCCAGCCAGAACCCAAAGTGCTACAAGAGTTATCACCTCATTGCTTGCACTGCCTAGTTCCCTGATTCTATATCACAACCTCACATTAAGATTGTGTGAAGAACTTTAAAATACCTAAATTCCTGGACTCTCCCCCAGATATGACATCTCAGGGTGTCAGTCCCAGCTAGAACCCAGGTGATCCTAATGTGCAGCCATAACTGAGAACCATTACTGAGGCCAACCTCATGCAATGGTGGTTTATGTTACCCTCAGACTCTGTCACTGATTTACCAACATCTTCTAATCAAGGCCCTCATTTGCTCTAGTCTGAGTGTTTGTGCCCCCCCCCCCCAAATTCATTTGTTGAAATCCTATGCCCCATAAGTTATGGTATTAGTAGATGGGGCTTTTGGCAAGTGCTTAAATTGTGAGGGTAGAACCCTCATGACTGGGGTTAGTGTCTTTTGAAAGAGTCTCCAGAGAGATCCCTTCCACCATGTGAGGATATATGGAGAAGTCTGCGACTCGAAGAGGGTCCTCACTGTACCAGGGTGGCAACCTGATCTCAGATTTCCAGCCTCCAGAACTGTGAGCAATGAATTTTCACTGTTTATAAGCCAGCCAGTTTGTGGTATTTTGTTACAGCAGCTGCACAGACTAAGACAGTGTTACACCAAGAGCAAACTTTTCAAGCACCCTCCAGAGCCATTTATTCACATAATGATGAGACTGCAAGCCATTATCTGTTCAAGTTCCCTGGGGACCTCTATGAGATACTACTTTGCTAGCTTTATTAAGCATGTGCAAGATACTTAATTTATTTTAAAACAATATACTATTTAGAGGTTTTCACTAATTTAGATGAGCATTTGCCAAATTATACCAAATCAATGAGGCTGTATAGTATTTTTGTGGAAGAAATGGAATATTTTTTTTACAAAATTATTTAAGATGATATGTGTACTGGTCTAAAATGAAAAGTAGTTTTTAAAAACATGGACAAAAAGAGGGTAAGTAGTAAATAAGATAGACTATGAACATTAGGATAATTCAGAGGAAGATGTGTGATAACTAAAGTAAGAAAAATGAGATTCCCTTCAACGGTCAGTGCACCCCAAATAATATATTAAGATTTACCGACTACACTTTAAACTGATAATGAAAAAGAACACATTTTCATACATTAGTTCAGTTTAGTCTAATAAGCATTTGTTAAATACCAGTTAAAGAATGCTTATTCACTGACAGCCTAACATAACTTTATATTTTCCTCCTACATTTTTTGGTTGCCTACTTATTGATTGCCACTTCATGTGGTAACAGTTTTCTAGTATTTTCTGTAAACAATAGAATGGTAGACAGGGAATTCACTTTCCTCTAGTATGGTTGATCATAATTTGTTTGTTATTGATAGTTTATAGAAAAGCCTCTTTCAGCTTCACAACTCACTATTGGTAATGTCACGTAGATTTTTAGGGGTGGAGAACACCCACATGGATTTCCTTCATACACGAGCTATTTCTCCTCTACTTTTCCATGCGTCTGTGTTTCCCCTACTTTTAGGAGCTATTCCTATCATGATACAATCCCTAGCCCTGTACCTTTATGTCATGACCTAAGCCAGGACAACCTGCAATAACTTAATTGCACATGAAAGCAGGGGACTGAAAATTGATGACAGATTTGGGCAATTAGCAGCTTATATGAAGTAGAAGGAGTTGGGTCTTGATAAATGTTTAACAATGGACTCTCTGTGGGAAAAAGAATCTCTGATTTGTAGCATTTGCCAATTTCAGTGGTGTAAATACTTCTACCAGGTAACAATTTCAAGTGACCAACATGACATCACTAAATGCAAAGTTGGGAAGAGATACGCACAATGAGGTCTTGTGAACCTGTGCTGTTGGGCTCCAGTGCACCACTGAGAAGAGGGAATGAGCTAGAATGCTTTGGGTTGAGTAAAACAATTGAAAAGTGAATGACTGGGTACTTTTCCAAGAGAAAAATTAGGAATCTAAGAGAGGTCTAATGGGGCTGTAACTTCGTTGATTCACACCCCAAAAGAATAATTTTATCTTATTTCTTTTTAAAGCATCTGAAAAGCAGTTTATTTTTTTTTCCTAGTTACAAAATCTTTTCATCAGCCCCAAAGAAAACGCTATAGCCATTAAGCAGTGTCTCCACATTTCCCCGTTTCCCCTGCTCGTGGCAACCACAAATCTGCATTCTATCTCTATGGATTTACTTATTCTGGACTATTTCATAGAATCATATGATTTGTGACTCTGTGACAGGTTTCTTTCATTTAGCATATTTTCACAATTCATCAATGTTGTAGCATATAATGTATCAACACTTTATTACTTTCCATAGCGGAAGACTATTCCATTGGGTGTGTATACCACAATTAGATTGTCCATTCATGCACATTTGGCCTATTTCCACCTTTGGCTAGTGTGAATAGTGCTGTTATAAATACAAGTATACAAATATTTGAGTACATTTTCAATTCTTTGAGGTATATACCTAGGAGTGGAATTACTCCTAGGGTCATTTGGTAATTCTATGTTTAACTTTTTTTGGAGGACCTGCAAAACTGGCTTCCAAAGCAAGAGTCATTTCACATTCCTGTGCATAGGTTTTTTAAGAGAACTAACTATTTGCCTTCAGAAACAAAACAGGCTATCCATTTGCTTCCTTGGATTTGGCATACTCTAGAATAAATTGATGCTTCTCAACTCTGGCTGTATAATGCAGCCAGAAAGAGAGGGAGAAGAAGGGAGCGGGAGAACAAGAGGGAGAGAAGAGAAGAAGGAGGAGGAGGAGGAGGAGGAGGAGGAGGAGGAGGAGGAGGAGGAGGAGAGAGAGAGAGAATGAAAGAATGAGAAAGAATAAATGAAAAAGAAGAAATGAGAAACAATGAATGAGAAAGAAAGAGAGCAAAAAAGATGGAGCCAGTCTCCATCTTTAAAAATTCTGTTTCAATAAATTTGGGTTGATGCCACCCCAAGTGACCCCCACCCCAAGTAATTCTAATAGCAGATAGGATTGAGAACTACTACTCTATATGAACACAAGGGAAGTAATACAAAAATTTTCCCCTTGAGAAAAAGAATCATTAACTTGTAATAGACCCAGAACTAATTTTAATTTCTCAATTTCCGTGGCTATTTGATTCATAGCCATGTATCTTCAACTAGTCATGCTTGGCATAGAACTGGACAAAAATAATTGGCTTAATGCTGAATATTCAATTTTAAGTTTAAAATTAATGATATATAGTAGCAATTAATAATTTTTAAATGACATTAATATTTTTAGCTACTGATATTAGTTAGAAAACCAAAGGGAAATGTCTTCAATTTAGGATCCCCTTATCAGATATTACCTTTGAATACACTATCTTTCCCTAGTTATTAATTGCTATGCTTATTAGACTTCATTTCTATATGAGTAGGGAATTACTTGTTTCCTTAAATGGCCATCATTTTAAAGTCTGGAAGTCTAAATGATAAAGGCAAAAATATAAGATGATCAAATACTGGCGTTTACTGTAAATGTAGTGTGCAATAAAAAAACTCTATAGTTATATCTCTTTATTTTCAAAACCTGAATTCCATCTAAATTTCCGAACTTTTATCTGTATTTAGCATTAAAGGTCCTTATTTTCCATCCCTAATGCCACGCTATCCCTCTTTCTCTTCACCTTGGAAACTCTTCTCTCTCTCCCTGAAAAAACTTTTTTCTGATATTATAGCAAGTTATGTTATTCATTTTTTTCAGTATCATTTTGACAAGTTTCATGCAATCCTTACCAATGATTCATGAAACATGCTTTTTCATAATGCCATACTTTCCCAAATAAATTATGTTTCTGAAGATTGCTATAACAGATATTTACTTATACTTAAATAAGCAATCGACTTTAAGATGTATAGCTTTAAAAATTAATAGCTCTGTGCACTCTGGAATTACCCTCTTCCACAGGTTGTATAATGGCTTGAATAACTCTTCAATGAATCTCTCCTAAACAAGCTGACACCAGATCCTTTCATGTTCTGGTTCTTAAATTTTAGAATGGGAAGCTGGATTTCCCTTCTTTCCCAAATACGGTATTACAAAAGATTTTGCATTCAGGTAAGCACACAGACACTTCCAAACAATACAAATATTTCCCAAAGACTACCACAAAGAAAAATATTTCCATTAATTTTTAAGCTCCATTACAGATAAGAAAAGCGAAGCTGATAATTATCACTACAATGGCAACCATATTAAAATATGTAAATGTGTCAAATTAACATTTGTTAATTTGTACACCTTACACGATGTTATACCAGATACATTTCAATTAAAAAGAATAGTGAAACAGAGGAAGTTAAGTACATTATCTAAGTTACTAAGTGGTTATTACTGGGTCAAATCACGTTGTCTACATCTTCCACTGTACTTCATCACCTCTAAAATCCTTTTTTGTGTTATCCGCCTATTGAAATCCTACCAATTCTGTCAACCTAATGCGAAAAACAAGAATAATAAAAAACAGAAAACCAGGCATTAGTTAGGATCCCTGATTTATATAAAATAACAAATGCTTCTTGCAGCTTAAAAATAAGTTGAAAAGTGACTTTCAGAAGACATATCCTAGGAAAAGATTAGTTACTTTGTAAACTAAATGTAAAAAACATATAGACTGTTTTTAGTATAACACATATGACAAAAAGCAAAGGGGATTTAGGAAACAATTACTAGAGATCAGTGTAATCCACAGATGGACATAATCAGCATAGCCTGGGAACATGTTAGAAAGGCAAATTCTCCAGAAGCACCCCAGAACTGCTAACTCAGAGACTCTGGGGATGGGGCTGGCAATTTGTGTTCACCAGACCTTCCAGATGATCTTATTACACACTAAACATATCAGATACACACTGAAGTCAGAGAACCAATGATCTAAATGATTTAGCCCAAAAGCAACAGAAGGGAGTTGAAGAAGGAAGAGATGACTTACTTGGTCTGGGAAAACTAAAAATAATTTTATTAAGATTGTTGCTTTTCTATTGCTCAGGACTGAGCAGCCTAATAAATGTGTTGTATTTACTATCTGACCTAAATAAATGTGTTGAATTCACACACATACCATAATTATGAATACACAGTAAAACTGGCATATAAAGGGGCAAAAACTGGAAATAGGCCCAAAAGAAAAATGTGTTGATAACAAGATTTTGTTTTTTTTCTCTTTCTTTTTAAATAATTTAATTTTCCCTAAAATCAAATTAGGTAGGTACTGTCCCATTTTAGATTTGTGTGCACAGATTCAGAGGAGAAAATTTGCTCAAGGTCAAAGAACTAATAAATGCCATGAACAAGTTTAAACTGGGGGTTTATGACCAAGTTCAATTCATTATTACACTATGCAGTCCTTAAGAGAATCATATTTTACAATGGAAAAGCATTTAAATTTATAAACATATTATAAGGCTATGCACACACAAAAAAACCCCTGAAAAATCCAAATGTGTTTAATACTCATATTTAAAGGTTAAATGTGCAATGGCCATGACCTACCAGTTTTGTTTAGTAAATAGGTTATTAAGAAAAGTATGTTCACAAGTCTTAAAAATTTCTAAGCCAATTTCCTGAAAATATGTTAAATTGATCATATTATTATGTAATTTCATTTAACTTGAGGTAAAAGTGAATGTTAAAAATGAAAAGATAACAGCATAATTTTATAATACAATAAATAACAATGGGTACAATGTATCAGTAAGTTCTAGCTTTCCTAAATGGATGTCCATTCTTGCCAATAAAAGGAAATAAAGACCATCCAGACTGGCAAGTAAGATGTCATAATACTTAATATAAAAAATTTGCAGATGTCATAATATTGAATATAGAAAATTCCAAGGAATCCACTAAAAACTCTTATAACAAATAAATGAGCAAGTTTGCAAGATATAAGTTCAATATACAAAAATCAATTACACTTCTCTACACTGGAAATAAACAATCCAAAAATGAAAAAGTTTAAAATTTATGTATAATAGTATCAAAAATAAAACAAAATACCAAAGAATAAATTAACAAAATAAGTAAATGATTTGTCCACTGAAAATTACAAAATTTGTTTAAAGAAATGTAAAAAGAAAATAAATGTAAAGATATACCACATTCATAGGTGTGGGGACTGAGTCCCAGAGAGCAGTTTCCAGGCTCTCCACCTCGCGTGGAAAGGGGCTTGCTGGCTCTGGTAGCAGATGGCCATCAGTTGTGACTAGTTGGCCATCAGCTGTAATCAGTTAGCCATTAACCACTTATATAACTGCCATGGCTATGCCAGCAAGAGTGGATTGCAGTTAGAAAGGGGTTGGTTGGCAAAGAGCTGACGGCAGGCTGCGGGTTCTGTGGCTCCTGCTTCCTGTATCTCCAACCCAGCTGCCAGTGAGAATATAGTGGTATGACTCCCCTTTTATGGCTCTAGTTCGTGTGTCTTTTGGCCTCACCACATCCTGTGTTCTTATCCGGTGAGCAGGACCAGAGGCCCTGCATGACAATAGGTCAGACATTTTTACCCCAACCTTAGGGGGAAGGCATAGTCTTCCACCATTAAGCTTGATGTTAATTAGTTATGTGTTTTTTTTGTAGGTCTTTCTCATTTTGAGGAGGTTACTTTCCATTTCTAGTTTGTTTTTATCATTAATGCGCGTTGAATTTTTAAGGGTATGGGATTTTGTCAAGTGCTTTTTCTCCGTCTATTAATGTGACCATGTATTTTTGTGATCCATTATTCTATGCCACTCAAACTGGTTCTTAAGAGCTCATTTTTCCCTGCCAACTTTAGCTGGCCAATTTAGTGGGCCTATTAAGACCTTGGAATAGACTGCCTTTCACATCTCATTCTTTCTAGCCCAGAAACCTGGAGGAAAAAAAAGATGATACTCATCCAAGCCCTCTTTGCATGTACTAAGACTATTTACCCTATGAGCCAATTCCCGCTTTGTGCCAACATTTCTTTTCCAGTCACCCTCGGCTTTTTACTAGCCATGGACCGAAATTTACGCAGGCGCCTTTCACAGAGCCCGCCTTACGCGGGCGAAGTCTCCATGTCTTATCCAATCAGAGCCCGACAGGAAACCGAGGCGCAGCAAAGACTCGCAAAGCTCGCGTCTCTAGGCCTTGCTTCGCTGGCGTCACGTGATCACCGTGCCCGCCTTCCGCTCCGGAGCACCTTATGAGGCACCTCCCTTCAGCTGGTGCTCACTGATTGGTCACTGCTAGCGTGGTCTCCTGGGTGACGAGAACGCGTTAGCCGTTTTGGAGGAGAACATGTACGCCTGCGCTCTTGCTAGATTGCGAGGCCCGCGGAGCCTTTGAGATGAAGGTAAGTAACTTACAAACCCCCCGAGGGCGGGAAGGCGGGACCACTAGCCCTTCCCAGCCGGCGGAGCATCCCTTAGACGATTAGGGCTAATGGCCCCGTCCCTCATTCTTAGTGCTGAAGGGAACGGAGTGACCAGGGAGGACGAAATGGGGACGAAGTTGAAGGAGCGAGGGGAAAGGAAAGAAAATAGAGAAAGTGGAGAGGAAGGCCTATTATTTCTGGAATCGCGACCGGAGTTGAAACAATGTGGGAGGAGGGAACGCCGCCACGGTCGGAAACGAGCCGACTGGATCTGAAGAGACCCCGAATTTCGCCCGGCAGAGGAACCGGTCCAGTGACAGCGTCGGCAGGGTCGCGGTGAAATGGACTTATCCGGGTGCCAGGAGCTGCCTCATTTCTTACAGCGAAACCCCTGGCAAGCCGCGCAACTGCCCAGCGCCCTAAAAAGAGTGAAAAGACTCTGAAAGAATAATCTGTAATTGTATTGCTTGTGATTGGTCCTATTTTCAGATCTCCTGGTGGCGAATGTATATTATTCACGGAGAAATCTGCACACGCAAGTTTAGACGGTCAAGAGTGTCATCTGTACGCAGTGTTTCTAGGTTTGGGCTTCTCATGAACACCACTCCCGGTCCACTGGCCAAAGCTCCCTTTACCTGTCCGCTTTACCACAGCAATACCTCCCTGCCTTGATCTTGCAAAGAAATGGAAAGCTCAATTTAAAAATTATTTTCTACGTCCTAATGCTTCCTTGTGGCTATTAGTGTGGAAATTGGAGCTGACAGAATCATAACTCACATTTCTGAAGCTCTTCACAACTTTCGAAGTTATCATACGTGAGGAGATATTATTCCTGGTTTACAGTTGAGAATTCTGTGCTGAGGCAATTTAAACGACTTGCTTTAAGTCCTATAGCTAATAAATAGCAAAATTTAAACCTTGGTTTTACGGTTGTGAAGCTAGTACCATTTCCACTGTACTATATATGGAACATCTATATAGCTCTTTTGAAGGAAAATAATGTATAAGATAACAGCTAGGGAAAGTCTACCATTAAGCTAATGAAATTCAAGTTTAAGGATCCCTTACTTGCATGAAGGGGTTCCAGGGCAGTGTGGTCACAAAATTGCAAAAGTAAGATGCTTTTATACACTTTTTTTTCTTTAAGGGTGTCTTCCTGCTCCAGGAAATTGGATGCACCTGTGATTATAGCACAGCTCTGTTTTCAATAGAGGTGGATTTCATCTCTTTAATTTACAAAATGCCTATTGATTGATGGTTAATTTTGAGCATGGGAATAATTGCCACTCAGACTATCAAGCCATTTGTAGTATGTAAACTTAGTATGCCTAGATATGGGCATCACTGTTTAATCTGTAATTTAACCTAATATTAAAATCTAATTTTTTTTTCATTCAAGCTCTATGTTCCTAGATGCTCTAGATCAGCACTGTTGGATATAAATATGTGAGCTAATGTAATTAAAATTTTTTAGTAGCAATATTAATATATTTTTAAAGAAACATGTAAAATTTGTTTTCATAATATATTTTACCCGGTAAATCCAAAATATTATCATTTCAACATGTAATCAATATAAAAAATTACCAGAGATAGTTTGCCTTCGCTCTTTCATAGTCTTTGAAATTTGATATGTATTTTATATTTACAGCACATTTAAATTTGGTCTACCCACATTTCAAGTCTGCAACAAAATTTCAAGTCTACATGTGGTTTGTGGCTTCCATAACCACAGTTCTAGATTGTTGAAGTGAAAAGAATGATTTTTCAATTGATACGTTGTCCACCCAATAGCCAAATTAAACACTTAATCATGAAGTAAATATAACGATTTGGTAAATGAAGAAAATAATTTTGAAGGAAGTGTATACATTTTGTATTTCTATCATGGTTAAGATTCTTTAAATGGCAATTTTGTTAAATTTAATCTCCAAAAATCCATGCACTGATAATTAGCTAAATTCAAGTTTAAGTTATTTTACTCTTTAACATTTATAAAACATAAAAATTATACATTTTATTTTAAAGAGCACTTTTTAAAAAAAATTTTTATTGGGGAACAGTGTGTTTCTCCAGGGCCCATCAGCTCCAAACCATTTTCCCTCAATCTAGCTGTGGAGGGCGCGGCGCAGCTCAGCTCCAAGTCCAGTCCCCATTTTCAGTCTTTAGTTGCAGGGGGCGCAGCCATCCCCTGCGGAAATTGAATTGGCAACTTCTTGTTCAGAGCTCCCGCTCTAACAAACTGAGCTATCCGGCCGCCCTGAAAATTATACATTTTTATAAAATTAATATTCAAAAACTTTCAAAAGCAAGAAGGTTTTGTAATAAACTTTCCCCTATATATTGAGGTCCGTATTCTACCAACCAGATTTTGATTTGTTTGTTTGTTGTATTGATTGATTGATTCATTAATGGTTTTGTTATATTGTTGACTTCTTTTGGATAAACTCTAACATAAGCCTTCACCATCCTGAGTCCTACTGTTTCCATGATCGTATTTTGACATCTTTTCTAACCAACCCTTAATTGTATGTTTTCAAATATTTTTTTTAGCGTGTTTTCTCACTGCTGGAAAAGACTTGGCTTGGAGCACCTATCCAATTTACCTGGCAAAAAACGTCAGGAAATTACCTTGCAATAACAGGGTAAGAAACCAGTGAATGTTTTAAATAAATCATCCTCACTCCAAATGGTTGTATGCCCACATAACTACACCATCTATTCAGGTAGAAGTTGTGAGATGGTGGTATGGTGGGAAAAGTAATATATTTATCTTCATTAGCATCAGAGTTTATAGAACCTTTCCCCTGGTAATAGCTTTTTAGATACAAATTATGAAACTAGGATGAGAGAACACTGAAAGCACTTGTATGGCAGCTAAATTTTTTATATACGTAGATAAATTTAAAATATTTAAATCATATTTTTGTGTTTTACTTTTAGAGCTGATCATACTGTAAAAATCTTTGATCGCCATGGTCAAAAAAGAAGTGAAATTAACTTACCTGGGTAAGTATAACAGTAGATCAAAAACTTTCGAACTTTGTTGCCTAAAAGATAAATTATTGTCTTAGAACCAAAATCAAATAGAATTATATAACATGTACAACCTGTATCTCCTCTTTTTCTCCATTGGCAAAGGTTTTTTTTTTTTTAAATACCATAAGTAGTTAATGAAATACATAGATAGCATATGAGTTAAAGAGTTTATATAAACACCCATTCATTCACAGGGAAGCTTAAAGGCAAGATTATAAATGAGTTCATATGAAAGAATTCTAATTATAAACACGCCTTAGATGTGTACAGGCAGAAAAGATAAATCTGTGTCACTGTAATATCTCCACTCTAATAAATTGGAAAAGTTACTTCCACATAATTCAAATTCATAAAGGACAAAGACTTTATTTATATTCAGGAAATCATTCTAGATTACACTAAGCATAACTTAAGCATTTCTAATGATTCAGTGTCACCATTACCTGTATTGTAATAGTTACTTTTACTGATAGTCTATGGTTAAGATGTGTAGAGGCTCTCACCTAAATTATGGTCTTATGCTACCATGCTTTTAAAATTCATGCCTGTTTTCTATAGTCTATTGCTACCCTCTCTGCAAATCAGGTTTCACTTCTCTCTGTCTCTAATAGCCTTTCCTACCTCCTGCTCTGCCCCCACCCACCTCGTGCCACCATTTTGACATTTTCCATTGCTCTCTTAATTGTTGCCTCTGTTTTCTATATTCTGGGAAACAGGTTGAGGTAGTTATAATTATGTCTAAAAAAAGCAACAAGGCACTGAGTAAACTTTTTTTTAGTCAATTGTGTGAGTGTTTCTTACACGAGCTGTATGACATCTATTTTGGTTATACAATGGCCTTATTTATTTATTTATTTTTTACTTCTGAATTCTTTAACCATTATATATTGTCCTTAATTGGCAGGTGATTTTTTATCAACAATTTGAAAGCTTCCCTCTTTCATATCCCCCAAACCTCTGAGAACATTACAGAAAATTAAGATCCCTACACAGATTTTAACAGTTTGAAGAATAAAATAAATAACTGAAGTAATTCCCAGCCATCTTAAATGTAAATCTATGCAAGAACAAAGAGTCTCAAAATGAAAAATAGCATCAGAGAAGAAAGGTTAATCCTCAAGGAAGTTTTTAAATTATAATAAACATTTTGGAATAATTTTGGACAGTGAAAAACATGTTAAACAGAGCATTTCCTACGTGCAACTATTTTGTCATCTTAATTAAATCACTCTTCTTATTCCATTAAGATACAGAATGAAAATAACATTTCTTACCACTTCAGAATTGAGTTTTTCCATTGTTTGCCATCCTACATCTACCCAGCCTTGATCTATTTTATACACAATTTATCTAAATATAACTTCATTTCTTATCACTACCTTCTTTTTCTCTGTAAATCTAAAATAACCTTTTAAAACTTGATCGTATTAACCTCTTGATTCCAGATGGGATTCATTTGTAGTGATGCTCAATGAGTGTATTTTACCAAAAGGCCAGGTTCCTTAGAGGATCCAAGAAAATCTGCTAACTTATTAGGTATAACTATATTTAATATAGTATATGAAAATTACATTTAAAAAAGAATTTCAATTTCTTCCATCACCTCAACAATAACAAAAATTGTAGGTCAATATTATTCAAGCAGTGAATAGTGAGGTTGTGGGGACAGAGCCAGGAGTGCAGTTTCCAGGCTCTCGGCCTCACATAGAAAGGTGCTGGCTCAGGTAGTAAATGGCCATCAACTGTGATTGGATGGCCATCAGCTGTGGCTAGTTGGCCATCAACTGTAACCAGTGAGCCATTGGCCACTAATATAATTGCTGTGGCTACGCTAGCAGAAAAATGGGGGCTGGCAAGAAGATGGTGGCTGAGCCTGCAAGCGGCGCAATGAGGGTTGAGAATTGTGTGGCTCCTGTTTCGTTTCTCCAACCCAGCTGCCAGCGAGAATATAATAGTATGACTCCCCTACCTATGGCTCCGTGGGTGTTCCTTTTCGGCCTCACCATGTCCTGCGTTCTTATGTGGGGAGTGGGAGCTGAAACCCCGTTGACGCCCTGCACGACAGAGGTGTATTTCTTACTTTAGAAAGTTTATGGTCTCTTCAAAACATCTTGAATGATCTTGTTATAGACAAAAATCACAAATTAGTGAGTATTTAAGTTTCTTTCCTTTACTTACAAAATATGTATAATGATGTTTTGCTCTTTTTAAAAAAAGTAACTGTGTTGCTATGGATTGGGATAAAGATGGAGACATCCTAGCAGTGATTGCTGAGAAATCTAGTTGCATTTATCTATGGGATGCCAACACAAATAAAACCAACCAGTTAGACAGTGGCATGAGGTAAGGATAACTTTTATTTTTAAATCTTTACTTAGAAGATTCACTTAGAAATATGAGTATTTGTAGGTTTGATGCTAATAGTAATTACTACTTTCATTATAAAGATGTATTGATGAATTATTTTCTTATAAAAGAAAAAGTTCACTTCTTTTTTTGTTACATATAATTCTGTAGATTTTGCCCATTAATTAGAATATAATTATTACAATTGTAAAATATAAATACCTTCTTAAAAAGTTATTTTTGATAAAGCAGGCTAAAAAATCCAAAGATGAGGCAAAACATATTTGGGAAAATCTGGAGATGGAATTGGCTGCAGCAGTGGCGGGATATGTGGTTCTAATGATGCAATCAAGCCCCTGTCTTTCCTCCATCTCCCAGCTCTTCCTTTCTCTTTATTGACTCCATTCTAAGTCAGACTCTCTTCACGGCTACTGGCAGCTATTGGCTTATATTATTATTTACAACAAGTTATGCCAGAGAAAAGAGCACACCCCCTTCACATCACTTGTATCCACTCAGTTCTTCAAAAGGTCTCTTAGTTGAATAGGTAGGGCTCTGGGATTGGTGGGGCCCAGGGCCCCACCAAGTGAAGAGTGGGGTAAGGCTGGGCACTTCTCAAGTGGAAAAAGTCCTGGGCAGACAGAATAAATTACAGATCTCTACTAAAATAGAAACCATTTTCCCATATGGAAAAGAAAAACTTGTCAGTATTTACAACTAAAACTTTGCAATTTTGACCTTTGACAAGTTTCTTAACCTCTCTCAAAGCCTCAAGCTTTTCATCTGTATGAAAATGGATATGATAATATCTGCCTCATGGCATCATGCGGCCACCAGGTGGGCAGGAAGAGATCACACATATTCCTAAAGATTAAACTGTAAGTTCCCAGTTTATTGATCAAGGTATATAACTGGACCCAGAGGAAGCAAGATGGCCATGCAGAACAGGACCAGATGTAACCTTAGCAGTTTCCCTTGACCTGCTGAAGTGATGCCCGAGGCGTGTAGCCACAGGTGATACTGACTGCCCAGAGTAAAGTCTTGCTGGGTCTAAGAGCCTTCATTTCTTGCCTTCCTTTTACTCTTTGGGTATATATCACTTTTCAAAAAGATTTTACACACACTGTGTGCTTCCATTCAAGAGAATGTTTATAAATAGCAAATACTGGCTCTTGAACCAAATTCAAGGCCACATCCTCACCCAGAGAAAAATGCATAATTGATCAATCCCAGGTGTTTCCAACTGGTATATGTCTGTTCCCTCTGTCTTCCCATAAATCCATTTCCTCACATCAGATCAGAATTGTTATGTTTAATTGGATGTCTTGGCCAGGCATTGAAATTAAGAACTGAGTGAATAATGGTAGATGCTCTAGTAATTATCATTAAGGTAAAATTAACAGTGTTTTACTATTAAAATTAATATTTAATGTTTAAGTGACTTCCGTATATACAAAGGTATACTCACTACTCAATCTATTATACTAAGATAGCTAAAATTTTAATATCGTTTTTTCTTAAACTTATTTTGCAAACTTAAATTTCTTTTAAACCACTTAAATTCCATTTACAAATTTAATTGGAATTGATTCTTTTCAGCACTTCAAATGCATTAAATAATACATTAAACATCTTCAAATGCAATTATTACAAAACTTACTACAATGCCACTTAACTATCTTAAATTATTTTGTTAATACAACGTGTTGAATTTATTTCTTCATTTTTATTAGGTGCATTTTTATATCCTCTTAAGATTATGGTAGTACTTGCCTTGACCCTACCTAGGCTTACAGCAGTTATGCACCTGGGATACAGCAGTCTTTCCACAGAAAACTCTCTACAGCATCTGGTTCATCCAGCAGTTGATTCTTGGTTGGATCATGGGACACAGGTGCTTCTCCAAGGCCATTCAGACCAGAGCACGAGGCTTCCTGCTCCGCATCTTTTGATTGCTCTTCAGTTGTCATATCAGCAAAACTTTCTTTCTAAAGCCCGTGCCTGTCACATAGGTTGCTTTTTTTTTTTTTTTGGTAGCCAGGTGCATTTCCCTAGAATAATGTATTCTTTAAGTTTTGCTTGGTCAGAAATACATGTTGTTATTATTTATTGGCCTGCTCTATTATTAACATTATTGGAAACTTATGTATGCCTTAGTATCTTCTAATTTGTAGGGCCTCCTAGAGGCCTTATTCCTAAGAGAAGAGAGTTGGAGTCTGTTCAATTAGCTCTTTTGAGGACGTTTGATAAATTGGTCTTCTTGGAATATACTATTTAACCCTCTTTCTAGTTGGTCGTTGTGTGACTGTTAGTAAACTATTGGATGGACTAATGTTAAACCACTCTTGTTATACGTCAGCACCGTTGCTGATCAGACCTTGTTCTTGTGATGTAGTTCCTCTTTTCTGGTACTATTTAATCACTCACAATTCTTCTTATTCATGTTTTCTGAGCAGCAGACTCCAAAACAGGGTTAAATGTATGAGATTTATTATAGCAAATGCCTGTGAGGGAACACAGAGGGTAAAGAAGAGGCTAGAAGAACCATCAGGCCATAATGCATGTCTGAGCCTTGGGAAGGAGAGAAGGAAGGAAAAAAGGTTGGGTAGAAACATCTTAGATGTTTCTGCAGCCCATTCTAAGAAAGTTCAACTAGGCTGTCAAGAGATTTTAAGCCATAGTTAACTATCAAAGGAGTCCTGTATCTCCCAGGAACGGGCCTCAGCGCTATTTCTGCCCTGCTCAGTCATTGCCTGGGCACAGCTCATGGGAAGGCGTGGCCTCAGGACCCGGAGACGATGGATTCCAATGCTTGCTGCTGGGGCCTTGGTCAGTTACACTTTCCATAGCTGGAGATCTGAGAGGCACATTCTCCCAACTGCCACCCCGACTTAAACAAATAGAGAAAAATGCATCTTTTATAAAATAAACACTTAATAGAAGAAACATAGCATCCTGGTATACAATACTTCTTATAAAAATTAATTTTTTAACTAAATATTTTATTACATTCACTTATTACCACTACTCATATGCCTGAAGTGAATTATTGTCTTCCAAGTATCATCATGGTTTTGTGGCCTTTCACAAACTCAACTTGTTTCAATTAAATACATAATTTTTAATGCTCAAATTCTCCTGATTTAGCCAGAGGAAACCCCTTTAAGCTTACGCTTTTGTCCTTACATTAGTGCCCTCAACATTCTTGAAAGCAGTGTTGCTTTCTGAGAACAGTCTGTCAGTGGTTCTCCAAGTTCAGCTGCATCAGATTTAATAAGCTGGAGAGCTTATTAAATCAAATAGCCGGGCGCCACCGCAGGAGTTTCTCATTCCGTAGGACTGGGGTGGGATCAGAGAACTGGCATTTCAAAACAAGTTCCCAGGTCCTGGGATTGCATTTTCAGAACCACTTTTCTAGACCCATTATGATTTCTTTCCTCAACATATGGAATGAGCTACTCACCAAGGAGTCCTGATTTCCTTTAGTAGGGAATTGTATTCTGTGAGTCCTAGGACGCACATGAGAACTGGTGGTAGGCAAACACGTTTTGACCTCCTTTTGAGCTACTCGTAATAGTGACAGAGTTGGAAAGGGTATGTTCTTTATGGATTCCCAGTGATTTTTCCAATATATATCATGTTATTGGGCCCTACTTTTTTTTTTAAAGCACAGGTGTCATCATTCATTAAGATTTTTGCCACATTTAGAGTTATGGCTATCATTAGTAGACAATTAATAACTACATTTCATCATGAGTCATCTCATAATATTGAGGTTCCATCATGACTGAAGTCTGTATTCATTATGCATTTGTGTTGCAGCCTAACTGACTGTAAGATCATCTTATAGTGTCTCCATTATTTGTTTAGCACTTAGTCTTTGTCCTCAAGCATTAAGTTGTAATTTTGTACTTCAGCTTCTAAGGTATTAAAATTATTTGTGAAGTACTTTCTAAAAGAAGTATTTAGAAGTTATGATTGTGAATTGTTTAGTAATTTATATCTTACTGTTACAGGGATCAAATGTCTTTCCTTCTTTGGTCAAAAATTGGAAGTTTTCTGGCTGTTGGAACTGTTAAAGGAAATTTGCTTATTTATAATCGTCAGACATCTCGAAAGATTCCTGTTCTTGGTAGGTTATAGATGGAAACACTGCTAAATATTTGAGATGCTTTACATAAATGTAAATTTTACTGCCCCTGACTTCCTGATATTGCAAGGGAAATTTTGTAGTATTAAGATTCCCCTGGTCATGCCTCACATCTGGCTAAACTAGAATATCCTTCTTCACTGCCTACTAAGATTTCCCAGGCTACATACAGTAGGTTGCTCTAAAGTCAAGGTCAGCCTGTGCTTTTGGTCACCAGTGCATTAACAACATGGCTTCCATCTATCCCTTTCTCACCCAAATTTTCCCTCTGGATATAGAATAGCTTGTATGAGTATCAACACATTAATGCATGGGCTAAAACACTTGGTGACTGCTTGGACAGAGTATATCTAGATTCCTAATTCTGACCCCTTATTCTCTTCAAATACCAGTTTATCTGGGTGTGGACTATGAGTTATATTTTCCTCAGGGTATACGACTAGAGGGCGTTTGTTCCTTACTTGACCTTGGTTCAGTCTCTTTGATTATCTCAACCTCTGGTCACTTAGCATCTATCTGCCTTCTGAATACACAAGAAGAAATAGTATTGATTCTTTTCAATTATTGTAACATCATGCTGGTGAATGGTGAAATTCGTGGGTTTAATTACATCCAGATAGCCAGAAAAAGTATAATTTACTGCTAATGAAGGCGTACTTAGGAAAGTACCTTTCAATTAAGGACACTTAATCCAAATTATTTTCATATATTGTGTGTGTGTGTGTGTGTGTGTGTGTGTATGTGTGTATACATATATATAAAAAATCTTAATATTTTGACTTCTGATATTGCAAGGGAGTCAGCTAAACAGTAATGTCATTGACCATTTGAAAATTAAGCTAAAATGTTTTTGAGTTACAAAAATCAGCTTTCACCATATGAATATGTTTGTCTCTTTGACTTCAGTTAGGCATTTTCTATATCCTACTTCATCTGCAGGTATGTCCTACTAGTTAACTGATAGGGCCCAGAAATTTTGACACTTATAATTTGTCAAAGTATGATTATTTTATGTCAGGTATTTGTCCTATGTATGTGAACTATGAGTTAAATGACTCAGTAAAAGACCCAGAATACTGTAAATAGGCACAAAATGTGTTTATTATTATTGATGCTAAGGCTAATCTGAATTCTGAGCACTGGAAGCAAAAGGGCCGTAAGGTATATAGGAAGAAGGAGGAAGAAGAGTTTCTTCTCACTCTCTTGGGCATAGAAAGAAGTGTGTCTTCGGCATCTTCCCTCTTCTCTTCGTGTACTCCCGTTTCCCGTCCTAACGCTCGTCTCTTCGGATATCCAGTTCCAGTGTGCCACCCAGGTCCCTGACGTTGTGATCTGCAAAATCTATATCCCAGTCTTTTCTCTGACTGTTCCCTTCACTTTCCTGCTTTGGTGTCCTGATTTGAAATACTGTCTGTATCCTGACAACTACCATATGTATCTCTTCCAGACTCGACTCATACATCCAAACACTCAGCCTATTTGATGAGGTGTCTAGTAAACACTTCAAATTTATTGTCTCCCAGACTCTTTTGACCCACAGCTTTCCCTCTTATCATTGATGACATTCCATCCTTTTAGATCTTCAGGCCAAACCTTAGCATCGTCCTTGACTTTTCTCTTCCTCATACCCTGCATAACTAATCTGCTGGAAAATCTTGTATGATCTACCTTCAGATATCTCTAGAATCAAACCTGTTCTCACCACCTCTACTGCTGCAGCCGTGGGTCAAACATCTTTCATCTGATTTTCTGCAATCTCTTAACTGGCCTCTCTGCTTCAACTCTTGCCCCACTATGGAATATTCTCAGCCTGGCAGCCAGAATGAGCCTTCTGCCCAGAACTCTGCAGTGGCTCTCCATCTTACCCATTATCAAAGCCAAAGTCCTCACAATGGCCAGCCAAGCCCTGCACATCCTGGTTTCTGCAAACTCTGACTTCACGTCATACTCGTCTGTCCTCCATTCCTCTACTCGCCATGCTGTCGTACTTGCTGAGCCTCTAACACACCAGGCACACTCCTATCTCAGGATCTACTCACTCAACGACTATTTAGAACCTGCTTTCTGCATATAGGTGCTGTATTAGGCTCTAGAAGGAGTGTAAAGAATAAAATGAATGTGGTCTCTGCTCTCAGTAGCAGCTCAAGTAGCTGTCACTTCTGTAGTACTTCCTACATGCCTGACACTCTTCTAAGTGCTTTAACTCGTTAGGTCCTCAGCTTTATGAGACAGCTCTTACCATTATCCCCAATTTATGGATGATGTGACTAAGGAATAACAAAGTTAAGTAACTTAGGGTTTTGCTGTAAGTGATGGAGCCACTTATTCAGATATAGGCAGTCTGCCTCCAGAATCTGTATATTAACCTTGGAGCTCTTGAGTAGTTATCTATCCCAGGACCTTCGACAAATGCCCACAGTATCAAGCATGCGATTTCCGGACCCCCAAAGTGTGATTTTTTTTTTTTGCACTGGCTAGATTGCTCAATAAAAAAGCGTCCTGATATTAGTGGTTATCTAACAGCACTCTAGCTAAGTGACTCAGTACATAACACAAGTCTCACTAAGGAGCATTCATATTTGTACCTCAGTGTTATCATGAATCATTATGCGTCCTTTAGTTACACGTGAATAGTCTAAACTGCGATTGTAGAGTCCACCACACAATGAGACTGAATATCGAAATGATGACTTCAGTGCTTTGGGAGTTACTTAAGGTATCATTACAGGTTTGTTGATGTGGTAAATGAACTTGTTGAGGAGTGGAAGATCTTTTCATGTTAGGGTCTATGCTCATATCCACAGGAAAAGTTGGAAAATAGTGTTGCCCTTTTATACTATTATCTTGATTTACAAGTTGGTAAACGGTTTTAAATAAGGTTGCTTAGACACTAACTGATGAGATTTTAAATTCCTTGTCTGTTTAATTTCCGTGGTGTATACCTAAACTTTCAGATTGACAGCACAGATGTTTAAAATTATTTTTTTGAGAAATCCATGTGCCTGTACAAAAATCATCTCTTTTTCAGGAAAACATACTAAGAGAATCACATGTGGATGTTGGAATGCAGAAAATCTGCTTGCTTTAGGTGGTGAAGATAAAATGATTACCGTTAGTAATCAGGAAGGTGACACAATAAGACAGGTAATACAGTAACATCACGTTGGTCCGATGTATTCAAAATTTTACCTAAAATAAAGTTTGTCTCTCAAACTAATCTATCAGTTTTTTAAATCTCTACATGATATATATGTATAGAATATCTCCATATTCTAAACATCAAAAACTTTTTATGTATTAGGACATTTTTCTTTAACATGAATGCTTTATCCAAATATCCTCCTTTGGCCATTTCCCATTGTGTACTATTAGCATGGATTATTAGTGCTGTGGTTATAGTCAGATAGTATATTTGGATATCTTATATATATATGTATATGATATAAATGTTGTATAGATAGTATATTTATATTTATGATATAAATGTTAATAACTAGACTCAGAATCATGTCTGCCTAATTCTACAGTCCATACCTTTAACTGATTTGTTAAATTGCTTCCAAACTAACCCTAATTAAATTTAATTTTAGAATTAGATTTTACTACTGTTCAAATAACCCTATTGATTAGCTCTTTAGTGGCTCCTCAGGGAATTTGTATTACCAATAGCTACATAGTTCTCTCACCAAAGGGAAAATTTCACTTTAGACCACTTGTCTTATGATTTAGTATTGCTAAAGCAATACTGACTAAGAAATTCTTTGAGTATCTGCTAGGTACATGAGCCTGTGCTATACACTTTAGAAGAAATATGAAGTATGGCTCTGTATTAGTTATCACTGTGTAACAGATTCCCTCAAAACGTAGCCGTTTAAAGCAGTAAACATTGATTGTTTCACAGTTTTTGTGGATAAGGAATGCAGATGCAGCTAAGCTGGGTGCTTCTGCCTCAAGCTTTCTCACGAGGCTTCAATCATATCGGTCAAGGCTGTGGTTTCATATGAAGGCTTGACTGGGGGAAATCTGTTTCCCAGCTCTCTCATGTAGTTGTTGACTGAGTTCAGTTCTTTATACATTGTTAGGCTCAGGGCCTCAGTTCCTCTCTGGCTATTTGTTGACTAGAAACCTGCCTCGTTTTCTTGCTACATGGATCTCTCCATAGAGGGCTTCACAACATAGCTGCTAGAGAAACCGTGCAAGTAGGCATTCAAGCCTAAGCCACACTCTCTTTATAAATAGCCTGATTTCAAAATCATTTTGCCATATTCTGTTCTCTAGAAGTGAATCACTAGATCCAGCCCCACACTCAAGGGGGCAGGGATGGGGATTAAAACAAGGCGTGGAAATCAGCAGGTGAGGAACATTGTGACCATCTTAGGCTGCTGACTGAAGGCCTCTACTCTTGAGAGGACAAAACTAATCATAATAAAACATACGTGGTCTTTTATGATTGATTGCCAAATTTTGTGGTATAGCTTACAAATCCTACAGCACTTGTGAAATGGAGGAGATCAATGAAAGCTGTATTGTGAATCTTTAAAAAAAAGGCGATCTGAATCAGTCGGTGTAGGCTTAACTGTTGTAACAGTTAGGCCCTAAATTACAAGAGCTCTGAGAATATGGTAGTTTGGGTGGTTTTTCCCTCTTTTTCTTTCTCATGTAACAGAGAGAGGTAGGCAGGTCGTCTATGTATCTCTGATTCACAGGGTTGTGCAGAGTCCCAGGTTAATTCCACCTTATTGCTATGCCATTTTCTAAGGTATTTTCCCCTCATCTACATGGTTAAAGCTAGCATACTAGCACCACATCTGCATTTCAGCCTAGGTAAGGGAGAAAGAGAAGTGGCGTGTAAGAAATTTGTAAAGGATCTGATGTAGAAAATGCATTTATTATTTCCATTCATACCATATAACGAAAACGTAGTGGTCACATTTAACTGCTGCCAGGGAAGCTGTAAATTCAGTCTACCTAGGTGACCATGTGCCCTTGTTTTAGTGGTTACTGTAAAACATTTAGCAGTCTGTGTCTTTCAACCCAAGGAAAACAGCATGAACAAAGATACGAGGAAGAGCTTATTACAGCTGGTTTATGGCTTGTTTGAGATTGGCTTTGCTGAAGGTGTGAGCTTTGATTGAGAATTTATAGAAAATAAGGTGGAAAAGGAAAGTTGGTTCCTGTATCTGGAAAGTTTTGAAAGTTAGGCCAAAGTAAGTAACTCAACCATGTTCAGCAGAATCACAGCATGACTAAAATGGTTCATAAGGAAGATTAAGTGGCATTAGTGTAAAAATGATTTTCTGGAAACCTTATAATTTTGATCATTGTATTTTGGTGCCTTTTAGAATTAGAATGGTAGATATATAGTACAAATGCCTTAACTCCCCACCCTGGTATCCATATTAGACATCATCAGTAGACACTGGCATTTTTCCTCCATTGAATCAACACGTGGCCCTACAATATTTTTCCATATAACATCCCAGGAAGCCACTACCATTCATTCAGCCATTATTTACATGCAAGATAACTATTTCTCATTTCTGATTGCTAAGAAGTATGCTTCCAGAATTAGACATACTGCTTAAGTTATCATGTGGTAAGCAAAACATACGTTAAAAGTACTGCTTTTCTTGGTGTTGTCTCTGAATGGCTTTGACTTTTGACTATTCTGCAGATCATTTTAGTGTTACTTGTGTGGATTTATTTTTGTTTATCTTGCTGAAGATAATCTGTAGATTGCTTCCTGAATCTGAAGATTGCTGTCTTTCATCAACTCTGGAAAATTCTTAGTTATTATCTTTTTGAATATTACCTTTTTCCCTTTCTATTCTGTCCATTTGGAGCATCTGTTAGACATATGTTGGACCTACTCATAGCTCTTAATTTCTCGTCTTAGTTTCTTTTTGTCATTCTTTGTAGCCTTCTGAATAATTTCATCAAATCAGTTCACTTATTCTTCAAATTTGTCTTCTGTCTATTCCATTGAGATTTTAAAAAATATTTTGTTTCTAGAAAGTACTTTGTAGTTCTTTTAAAAATCTGTCTGGATTTCTTATTTTATTTTAAAGTATTTTCTTCTATTTATCAGTCTTTTATGTCTTTAGTCATTTTCTAAGTATTTTATTATCCCTCTCTGATAATTTTATTATTTTTAGATCTGCTAACTTTTGCTTTGATACATGGTTTCTTTGTGATTTTTCTCATTTTGATTTGTGAACTCATATGCAGCAGGGCTTATCTGTGGACATATTTTTGCAATATTGGAAGAAACTTTGGATTTGTTTTTGTCAAATACAGCAGGGATTTTCTAGACCACTCAAAGTATAAATCTGAACCTCAGACCATAAAGAGGATAGGAAGGAAAGTCTTTGATTTGAAAAGAACTTTTTCAGCTTTTTTCTGACCCAAAGCTCAGCCCAAGTTAAACGAGCTTCCTTATTGTCATCTTTTACCAGTTGCTCTGGATACCTGCAGCATCAGTGTTTACATACACTGTGGTTTTCAGTTTGATCTCTGCTTATGGTCTTTGGAAATTTTCCTTACGTTCTTTCAAGCTTATCTATATCTTTAATGAGATATGTGTTCTGTTTCATACAGGAATTCTAGATGTTTGTAGCAGTGGGAATTTCAGATTATTATTTATCTAACATATAGCAGAAATGAAAGCAAGGTACCTGTTTTATTAACATTTAGAGTGAACTTGAGGGTTGTGTTTATTCATAGTGACAATATTTTTATCCCTGCAGACATCAGTGAGCTACGAGCCTAGCAACATGCAGTTTTCCATGATGAAGACCGATGAGCGAACCTCTGCTACTGAAAGCACAGTAAGAATTCTAGATCAAATCCATGTCCAAATTATTTTGATAATTTTGTAGAATATACTCTCCTTTTCTAGGATGGCTCAGAATCCATAGCGATAAGTAAATTATGGTCTGTCACTTATTAAATCAATGTAGGCCCCAGTCTCTCAGGCCTAGAAGTGGTTTTTCTGCTGCTGGTTACCTGGTGTCACTGCAAATGAGGACATCTTCCTGTTAGAGTTGATGGTGCTCTTCTCATTCTTGGGGTAGCAAAAAGAGTTGGGGTACCTAAAGAAGTATTGATTACTATATCTTTTATTTTCGCTCTCTCAGTTGTGACCAGAGCTCTGTAAATTGTTGTTTTTATTTTTTTAATACTTAAATGCATTTTCCCTGCCACATTTTAACATTCTGAAATCCAGACAATTTTTATAATCAATATACATATATTTAAATGAAATAATGTTTCTCTTTCTTAAAAAGCAATTACTAAATTGATAGTTACTTATAATTGATAGTACCTTAGAATCAAGGAAATACATCAGTGTTTCTCTTTTTATATATATTCATCACTCTTAATGAGCCCAAATAAGTAATATACTCTTTTCTTTCCTCAACACAATTACATCCTCCTCTTAGAATTATAGTTAGGTATTGACTTGTGTGCGTAACAGAGGAATACTATTGCAACCACCTTGACCAATGACCTGCAGGTGATTGAAAGCGTGACGATATAAAAAGCCAGTTTGGAATATCTACCCAGGTGTGGAGCTGTCATCCCAGATGGCCCCAAATCAGAATGACCTCTTAGGATGGAAGACTCTATACTCTGAATATGAATTCAGTTTCAATGGAACTATGTCAGACTTACAATCGTGTATTGCACAATACTCTAATGAGAAGTATAGAGAATTTAAAAAAATTATTCCACCTAGCTATTTTAGGATACTTCAGAGGGTATATGGGATATATATAAAGCCAAGGGTTCATCCCAGACTGTATATTAGTAAAATGTATGTTTTAGTCACATTGTTCTCTTACAAATTATAACATTTAGCGTATCTAAATTTGACTTGTTTTATAAATTAGGTTCAGCATTTTGAATTTGCTTATTGGTATTTATATGAAGTCCTGAGTAATTCAATTCACAATCTCCTAATCTTTTCTGGCAGATAAGTGTGGTGGTTGGCAAGAAAACGTTGTTTCTTTTTAACTTGAATGAACCAGATAACCCCGTTGATCTGGAATTTCAGCAGTGCTATGGCAATATTGTCTGCTATAGTTGGTATGTACAAAAAGCTCGTTATAGAAAGATACCCATGTGTTTTTCCTTACTAATTATATTTAAAAATGGTTGTAGCATTTTTATTAAGTTGGTGCAAAAGTAATTGCGGTTTTTGCAATTATTTTTAACCTTTTAAATCGCCATTTAAAAGGTTAAAAATAATACTTCTGTATATAACATATCCTGGATTACAGACTGTGATTTAGTATGTGAAACTACCTAGCATATTATCTGGCACATAGGCCCTTGATAAATTATATTCTCTAATTTCTGAGTTTTAAAGTACTTGCTCATTTACTGCATTGCCAATGATTGTTAATCTCCCTTTTACTCTATTATTGTCTTTGTTGCTATAGGTATGGTGATGGCTATATCATGATTGGCTTTACAAGTGGAACTTTTGTGGTCATTTCCACTTATATTCGAGAGATTGGTCAAGAGATATTTCAGGCTCGTGACCATAAAGATAGTCTAACCAGTATTGCAGTATCACAGACCCTTAACAAAGCTGCTACATGTGGTGATAACTGGTAAGTACATTCACAAATTCCTAGGAAAGCTTATCTAGGAATATTCAAGAGATTCAGCAAGACTTTGATAGCTGAAATAAATCTATCAACCATACTTTCTTATACTCTTAGAACATGTTTACAGTTGGAAAAAAAATTTTGTTTTTTGAGCGGGTCAGGACAGACGTTTATTACAGCCGAAAACAGGTGTCAGTAGGACAGGAACACTGTGATGAGTGCAGGAGGCAGCTGCAGAGTAACGTGGGAACCCGCGCGGCAGCGTCTGCATTAGGGAAACGCATGGGCAGCAAGCCACAGGAAACCAGTAGAAAGCAAACCGCATCCATCCCAGATATCGAGCACATTTGCTTAGTAAGGGCTGAAGTAGCAAAGAGATTACAAAGTAAAAGTACAACAAATTTGACTAGTTAGAAAGTTAAATTTCTGGATGATAAAAATAACAGTGGGAAACACTAGACTAGGGAGTCTCTGCACCACCACAGGCCCAAGAACACCAGTTGTGTGTTACAACATTTACGGCCCAGAGGCCACCTCGAGCCACCAGGTACGTGGGCAAGGACAGTTTCCACCAAGGGGAATGCCAGTATACCGAGTGCTCAAGCTCATCAGGAAAAATCATACTAAAACCAAGAGACATGGACACTAAAAACAAACAAAATCAGAATGACATGTGGGTAAGGCCACCGTGACACGGGTCACATGTATGATACAGGGCACGTGTGGTGTGATGGGCTCCTGTGGAGGGCTGCGTGTAGCCGACACTGGGCACTCCCAGTACTAAGGCTGAAGTGTGCACTGGGGGTGAGGACCCCTGCGTGTGTGCCCCATGGATGGCAACTTCAGTCCTCAGAAACCCATGTGTGTGGCATCTGCTGGTGACTGGGGAGCAGCATCAGCCCCACCCCTGTAGCCAAGCCTGGATCCTGGGGTGACTCTGGTCAAGAAGAAGACCACCCGGTGGTTCCCTGAACAGGCAGCTGCAGTTTGTGAGGAAGAACCCAGGAGACAGCGAACTCCAAGCTCGGCACACACAGGTTCTCAAAGGCACAGGCTGCCGCCCGGAGGCTCCTATCTTCTGGCAGTGGACCCGAAGGCTGCCCCATCCTTTGCATGGCTGTTCCCATCCTGACCCCCAGCCCATTCCTTCTCTCGTCCCAACACTGCTTCCCTGGGCCTCAGAGACACCCCCTTGACCCCTCCATCCCAGCTCACTGAGAACCTTCCCTTCACCATGACCTCTCTTTCCTGCTCTAGAGCAAATGTCCAAATGTCCCCAGTGCCATGGTCTTTCCCTGGTGCTGAGGCCACAGGGTTCAGCCCCCAGTCTCATCTGCTCTGCAGCGTGTCTTGGAGTCTAGCTCACTTGCAGAGGTAACGAACGATCTTCGTGCCCAAATTGGATATGGACATGAGTGGTCACTAGAAATAGAGCCTAGGTGACACCCTGTTGCCCACAGCCTCCCCAGGAATGCAGTAGACCCCAGTGCAAGAGCAACCAGAGGCCAAAGTTACTGATCAGCCCCGCCTGTAGGGAGAGGACACAGAGCCCTGCCTGATCAGTGGCCCTCACTGCCTCTTGTCCCACAGTGCTGGCTCCTGCCTTCCCTCAGATCAGGAGGGATGAGGCCGCTAGGGACAGATGCTGGCATGGCTCAAAGAATGCCGGCATGAAGGATGACCAACGTCAAGTCCCCAGGACCTCCGCAGGCATCTCTGTGTTCAGTCAAGGTACTCGGTGGCCTTTGACCTGGTCAGGTCACACTGATCCATCCCCGCACTCCGTGCTGAACTGTGGCGGAGCCTGCTGTGTGGACACAAAGCACCGTGAGGTGGGTCTGGAGTCACTGCTGTAAGCCTTCCTGTAATGGTGGGTCGGCATCCTGAAGGTTTCGGCATTCTGAAAAGGCATTTTACCGCGGACATTCTCAGCCTGAGGTGTTTCTACCTGGAGCCCATTCCTAGAACACCTGGTTGAAGGAGAGCTGATGGTGCCTCCTGGACAGGGCAAGGATAGACATTTGTGATTCAGTTGAAAATTTCTAAGACTTCTACTTCAGGTAAAACCTGAAATACTAAAATTGAATATACTTGAAAATCAATGCAAAACCTGAAATTGAATATGCTTGAAAATCAATCTTAAAATAGGCAGTCCTGGGTAACATGGAGTAAGCACTCTACCCTATCTCTCTCACTGAGTACAGCCATAAAACTTGGACAGAAGGCATGGAACATCTATTTCAGGACTCTGAGAAGTGAGTTGTAGCAGATTGACAAAGGAAAGCAGAATTTGAAGTACGACTGAAACAGTGGTGAGTCTCGCATTTGTCTTCCAGTCTCAGGACTTACGGCAGCCCAACATCTGGAAGTAGGCACCAGAGTATGGACAGAGGAGCTCTGAGGGGAGTACTCTAGTTCAGGCTCAAGTTGCAGGAGAGAACTCCTAACACTTAGAGGTGGGGAAATCCCCCTGATGTTCTTTCTTCTGTCTCATGTCCCAGCTACCAAGCATTCTCACCATGGCAGGGACAGCAATGGCAGCAAGGACCCCCAGGCAGCTACAATGCGGATGAAGGATAACCTTCCTCTCCTGTTGGAGAAGCTGCGATGCCAAGAAGACAGGGCAAACCTTATTTTTCTCTGTCCTCCCCTGCTTCGCTGCAGCTACAAGGCAGAGCACGGTAACTAGAGCCGCAGCTTTTCACCTGGAGGACCAAAAAGGGGAGCTTTAGGAAACTGGAAAAATACCAGGAACATCCCAGAGAGGGAGAAGCTCTGGAAAAGAGCCCTATAAAGATATTTATGAACTCCCAGGTTCACTTTTGAGTGGCGTATGTGTATCTCATTGTAAACACATACCAAAGACTTTGAGAACTGAACTAAGAATAGATAATAGCACAGGTCCTACACTGGCCACTGATTGGGCCATACAGGAATATATCCAAATACCTCTGCACAGGCTTGGAAAGTGGAACTGACATTGAAACAAGGCTGGGTGAAACTTGTGGCCTGAACCCAACTGGGTTGATTGCCTGCTTACAAAATAAATAACCTTCTCCATGGGATTTAAACAAGACACAGACTCTCCTAATGTAATATTCAAAACGTCCAGAATCTAGCCCCAAATTACTTGACATACAAACGAATGAGGAAAATACCAACTTGCGTTGGAAAAGGCAATTGAAAGACGCCAATGCCAAGATAATAAAGATAGCAGCTATTATAAAAATGCTTTCAGAGGTAAGGGCTCTCATTATCAAAACACATGGAAGCGGTTTCAGAAAAGAAATAGGACTTACAGAGAGAAGAACTAAATGGAAATTTAAGAACTGAAAAATTTAATGCAGTACTTAACAGTGGAAATCACAGTAAAGAGTCAGTGAACTTGAAGATAGATCAATAGAAATATCTAATCTGAACAGAGAACAAACAGACTGAGATAAAAATGAACAGAGGCCTCGGGGGACCCGTGAAACAATACCAAAAAGTATTTGTGTCATTAAAGTATCAAATAATGAATGGCTGGAAACTTTTCATGTTTGGCAAAAGACATAAACCTGTATATATTGTACAAACTCAGCAAATCCCCAAAAGGATAAATCCAAAGAAATCTAGTTACAGATACATCATAAACAAACTGCTAAAAACTAAAGACAAAGAAAAACTCTTGAAAGTGGCCAGAGAACAACTTTTTGAATGACAGTAGATTTCTCACCATAAACCACAGAGGCCGGAAGAAAGTGTCACAACATTCTTAAAAGTACCGAAAGAACTGTCAGCTGAAATGCTATACCAGTGAAAATATCCATCTGTAATGAAGGGGAAATAAAAACATTTTCAGATGAAGGAAAATGAAGAGAATTTATTGCTAGCAGACCTGCTCTAAAAGAATTATGGAAGGAAGTTCTTTAGATAGAAAACAGATGACAAATGTGGGACATCAAGAATGAAGGTAGAGCAACAGAAATGGTAAATAGGTAAATATAATAGACTTTTTTTTCTTTTGAGATCTTTAACATATATGTGGCTGCTGAAAGCAAAAATTATAATGTCTGATTATGAATAGACTATAAAAAATTAAATATGTATCACTTATTGTTTGTGAACAAAAATAATTTTACTTACAGCTCATTTAATTTTATTTTTTATTTTTCAGCATTAAAATCCATGACTTAGCAGAATTAAAAGACATGTATGCTATAATCAACCTGGATGATGAAAATAAAGGTATTGATTTTTTTGAAGCAGATTGACATTTTATCATTTCCAATAACAGAGAATAATGTGTTTGTTATTGTATGATTTGCATTCATTGTAGGAGGAATAAAATGAACACCCTTCACTAGTGTTCTCTAAAATAGCCTCCTTATTTTAGTAATTATGTTGAGTCATACTCCTTGACCAAAAGAATATAAATTCAGTTTGATCCAAAGATTTATAGTGAATTTTATCCCAATTTCAATAGTAAAATCTAAATTCTTATGTACTTTCCCTTTGAACCAATATTAAATGGAGATCATTGCTCATGTTCATATGCCAATCCATGGTGAATTTCCTGGTTCAAATAAAGACGACTTAAACTATTAAAGAAAACATTTGAAGATTTTTATGCCTCTGATAGCTTAAGTGAAAATATTTGCTTGTTTGCCTGCCACAGTATATTTGTTTTTGAATAATCCTTTATTTTGTTAATTATTTCAGGATTGGGCACCTTGTCCTGGACAGATGATGGCCAGTTGCTGGCACTGTCTACCCAGAGGGGCTCACTCCATGTTTTCCTGACCAAGCTTCCTGTACTGGGGGATGCCTGCAGCACAAGGATTGCATATCTCACCTCCCTCCTTGAGGTCACAGTTGCCAACCCTGTGGAAGGAGTATGAAAATGGTGTTATTTTTATTTATTAGTAAAATCAAAACCGTTTTAGCATTTGATTGACTACTGTTACTTTTCTATGTTATAGCAGCTACCGATCGTGGTTTCTGTTGATGTGGAACCCAACTTTGTGGCGGTAGGAATTTATCATCTGGCAGTGGGAATGAATAATCGAGCTTGGTTTTATGTCCTTGGAGAGAATGGCAAGTCTAAATCCAGTTGTTTTTTTATCTAGCATATAATTTCTGTTCTTATTTGGGAAGCACTGAAAATTTCTTTAAAGACCAAGTCTTTCACTTTTTTCTTTTAACATCTCCTTCTTAGTTTAAAAGATTTTGTGAATCGAATCCTCTAAAAATTTGCATAATTTTTGGAACAGTTTTGTTCTTTACCTTTGTAATAAAGACAGCGTGGTACAGAGGGCAGAGTCTAGCCTTGGATTCACATGTCCCGTCTGCCTCTTTTAGCTAGATGACTCTAGACAAATTCTTTATCCCTGTGAACCTTGGGTTATTTATCTGGAAAATGAGGATTCTTCTACTTGTAAGGGGTCATGTGGACAGTTGAATAAAATATGTGATCTGTCTTTGCATAATAACTTTCTTAGGCACTCCTTGGTCTGGTAGGTACTTAATAAAAGCTGCTTCCCTCCCCCATGTTTACGGTTTGAATAATGACCAACAGCATCTGAAGGGAGCCTTGCTTTTTCTTCCCCTTTTTCTTCTCCCCTTCCCCCCACTCGAGGTCAGATATCCCTCAGGAACAGAGCAAAGCTGAGAATTATCCTCAGATAGAACACACCATTAAGCTTATTGTCACTAAGGTTTACTTTTTGGTTGTTTTGTATGTGATTTTGTTTTCTATTTGTTTCATGTGAACCAGTATGGAATTCCTGAAGACATTTATATGTTATATGGCAACTAAGATTTTCTTTAGAATGGATAAAATAAAAATTTTAGGTTCAATATTTCCTTGCAAAGGACACATTTAAAATTATTTTCAAATCTTTATATAATTTTATTTATGTTTTAATGTGTTTTTTTAAAAAATTGCTACAGGTGTTAAAAAATTGAAAGATGTGGAGTATCTGGGGACAGTAGCCAGTGTTTGCCTTCATTCTGACTATGCTGCTGCACTTTTTGAAGGCAAAGTGCAGTTACATTTGGTAAGGATGATTTTCATGCCCTGGAGGCCTGCTCAATTACGTGATGTTGATGAACATCCTAATGTCTTATTATCAAGAACTTTGCCCAGGAAGTAACCATGTGTAACTAGCTAGAAAGCCAGGTGTGTGGATAAAAGATTAACAAAACCCTTTACGCTTCTGCATGAGATGTTCAGTTAACTTTCTGGCTCTGTTCCCAAGAATCCTGGCAGTTTACCAACTGTGCTACTTGCAATAGTGCTTACAGTAAAAATGACCCTGTTGGTAAACAGCATCTAGAAACTATAAATGAACTATATAGGAAAACTGCTGGGAACACCATACGTCTGGGCTCCTGGAATGCGTTGACTCCTACACTTGGGCATGTCGCTTGTGGGGTCCTTGAAACTGTTCTCTTGAGTTGCTCAAGAGGTATTGGCTCCAAGAATATGGGGTTTCTATACCAGGACATCTCCCACATGTATTTCCTGGCTCTGCTTCTGGGAAACCAAAGAGATGAGCTGTTAGATAACTAAAGACTATTCCCATGGAAGAGTGTTGTCTAATGCTGCTCTGCCAGCAAACTGTGGTTCCTGCCTGATATGTGTCCGAGTCAGCTGGTTTGCAGTAGTCTGGTCAGTCTGAGTGTTCAGTTGAGCTTAACTGGAAGACCCTCTCCTCGATGTTGCAGACCAGGTTGACTCAGATAAATCTATGAGCCACTCTTCTTTATGTTTTAGATAGAAAGTAAAATCTTGGATGCTCAAGAAGAACGTGAGACTCGACTTTTCCCAGCAGTGGATGATAAGTGCCGTATTTTATGTCATGCCTTAACTGGTGATTTCCTCATCTATGGTACAGATGTACGTATTGTCTTTTTTCATACAGAATAGAGGGCAAGTTCTAATTTGTACTTGGTAATATATATTTATTATGTATACATAAACATATACAAATATGCATTATATAAATATATGTATAATTATAATATAAACATACAAATATACACTTATGTGGAGCACATAGGTGGCTTGATTTGCCAGTTATTGAGTGCTTTTGTGATTATAAACAATTTTGAGGGCATAGCAAAAAAAAACAACAAACGAACTTTGGAGTCGAGAAAATCTGGGCTCAAATACTAGTTATTTAACTTGCTAGCTCCCATTTAACCTCTGCAAGGCCCATTTTTCTTTATCTAGATGCTTTAATGATTTAATTTGATGATGAACATAAGATACCTCTTTCACCTTTAGATCTCCAGTGCCTACATTTAGCAGGAATTTAATAGTAGTATTAACAGAATACTGAGAATCCCACTTCAGTATTTCAGTCTTTTGAACCACCAATACCTCTCTATATTACATTAGCCACATGGACATAAAGCATAGTTACAGTAATAGCATCTTATATTTATAAAAAGTTTTCAAAGATTTTTCAGAGCATATCATACCTGTTATCTTGTTCAGTCTCTAAAAGAATTTAGTGAGGTTGGTAGAAAACATGTTGTTTTCCCCATTAGAAAAACAATTATTCACTGTTTCAAAGGTTATATTTTCACACATTAAATTGTTTTCTAAAAAGAGCATTTAAACAAATATGCTTATTGCCATAAGAGAAACTTTATAATTTGAAGTTTGACCTAAATAGTCTTTGTGCTAATATACACCAGTAGGGTAGGTCTCATGTATCAGGTAAACATGAGTGACATGGTAAATAACAGTAAATACAATACATTTGTGTGACACATAACAGTTTATAAAGCCTGATCTCACTTATCTCAGTAACTCTGTAAAATAAGGAGGGAAGTTTTAGAGATGAGGACATTGAGCAAGATTTATTTTTTGAATGATTGTAAGTGGTGTTTTTAAATTTTGGTGTCTACTTGTTCAGTGCTAATATATAGAAATACAATTAATTGTATCAGGTGGTTTTTTTTGGTTTTATTTTGAACTTAATTTTAGAGTTTGTCTATTAACAGCACAAATATTTAAAATAAAATGATTTGAAAGTTACTCAAACACTTAGAGGTATTTCCTGCCAGTGGAAAATCTGAAACTCAATTAAGCTTTAATATCACTAAGAAAGCTAGAATTAATAGACTGTTGAATCACATGTACATTCTCATTTTACTTATTTTCTTGGGTCTCTACCTGGCATATATAATATTCTTAGACTCTTCCTGCATCAAAAATATGACTTTTGTTTTTCCTCTTCAAATTAGGAAGTATGTTGAACGCTGAAAATCAGTGTTTTCTTGACAACCTTTTATATTTCTATGTCTGCATTATTTTGTAGACTGGTGTCATTCAGTATTTCTACGTTGAAGATTGGCAGTTTGTTGATGATTATCGACATCCTGTCAGTGTGAAAAAGATTTTTCCTGACCCAAATGGGACCAGATTAGTTTTCATTGATGAAAAAAGTGATGGATTTGTCTACTGTCCCGTAAGTCTAGAAATGTTTTTAAATGCTTGTTTTTAAAAAATGCAACATATGAACAAAAGTATTTGTAAAATATATTTTATATATAAAATCATTTTGTCATAAACAGAGTCAAGGATTATAGTACTTTGTCATCATATTTGTGATTCCATGTTTGTGATCTATTTCATGACTAGTCACATCAAGAAAACTTTTCCATTCTGCAATTTTTCAGCCCCAGAGAGATTTTTTTAGGGAAGAAACAGTTACCGGTACCACTTTTAAACATATTGACTGTTCAGTATTACAATATATCCTCAGGTACCTGACTTTTCTCTCCAGATATGTAATAAGGTAGGCTGGGACTCTACCCTGTCCTTTCTGCCCACCTCAGTTGAGTTTCTTCTTCCCTTAAAGGTCCTAGACACAACGAACAGGTATTTTTGTATTAGATGATTCAATACAGATGGACCCATTCTTAGAGTCAGTTACTCTTATTTTTACACACCTTTAACTTTTTTGAAAATAGATTTAGGACCATTTTTTAAATTTATTTCAGTTAGTGACTTAGTATGTTCTTGAACACAGTTCACATAGCCTGCAGCTGCTCTTGACCTTAATAACACCTGTTCCAGGTGTCTGTGCTTCTCCTTGGAGAAGATACAATTCAGTGAAGACAGCTTTCCCCTCACTATTCACTTTCCTAGGTACTCAGATTTCCTTTCTTCTATTTCTCTCCTTCTCTCTCTCTTCCTTTCCTCCCTTTCTTACTTTCTCTTCCCGTCATTTTCTTTTCTTTTCTCTCTTTCTTTCTTTGACAAATATAACAGGTTTTTACAGGAGTGACTGGATTATTTATGCAAAATTCCTAATGTGCTAGTTCTTACTTAACCTATTTGTCTCCCAATCACAACACAAGTGAGGAAAATAACAAATATAAAGACAACCTTGAGTTCCCTCTACTTAAGGAAATTCAGTCTTGTACAGATTTCCTTTCTGTAACAGGGTATAATGCATTAGAGCTGCTTCGCTTCCCCTGTGTGGGTTCGCCACAGGTGGAAATGGCTGCTTAGACAGGATTCACAGAGGGTGGAAGGTACGTCAGGTATCTGACAGGAGTTAGTCAGAACTGGGGTCTGACTGCTGGAGAAAGGGCAAAGAGACCGGTCTGAATAAGTTGATGTGATTCTCTTTTTTCTTTTACAGTTTTCCTTTCCTTGATAATTTCTGTTAAAGAGGTTAATATGACCTCCCTCATGGGGTTGGGATGAGGTTTCAATGAGATGAGTTTTCCAGACATGCTGTCGTGCACAGGGTCGCTAGTTAGCGGGTATTAGTTAAAGCCCTGCCCTCTTTACCTCTTTACCACCCTTCAGCCCCTCAAGATCTAGAATTATCTCACTTGTTGCTGATCATCCCCATTCTCTTTTCCAGCTCTAACCTGCAACTTGATTAGGTGTTAAGAAGAAACGCCCTGGTAGAGCAAAATCTACACCAAAGAATGAGTCCAGGAGAGCACAGGCTCTCCCTAACCCACCATGTGGATGGGTGTTTGCTTTTATCCAAGTTGGGATCTCATTGGTAGGTTAGAATTTTAGGTGGCTGGGCAAGATATCAGTGTGGTACCCACAGGAATAAATTCCTCTTTTAAATAATACCCAGTTTTTTCCATGAGTAGGGACAGCTTGACAGAGAAGGTAAAGGACAGCTTGTGGTACAGAGTCTTCCCCGTGGCCTCAGACACAGGAGGAGGCTATGCTAAGGCCCTTGGGTCCTTGACCAGAGTGCTGTGCAATTTATTGATTCTAACACCCACCCTGTTATAGTGTGCTACTATTGCAGCTGAATTTTCCACTCAATTTCAGAACATTTGAGAGAAACATTATTCCTGTGATGTACATATATGAAAATATATAACTATTCAGACTGCAACCATTCATCTTTAAAATTCTTATATTTACTTGCAGTTTCCCTTCACATGTATGTTTATTCAACCCATTTTTCCCCTCACTGTGTAGATAGTAAGGAAGTGACTCATTTTGTACATTAAAATCGGGAGAGATGACATTTTTCTTACGCATGCTCTAATAAAACAACCTGTATACCCCATTACTCCTTATATGCCCGTAAAGGATGACTTGTGATGTATTCTAGAAAGTTCATGAACATGTTGTCCTGGAAAGAGGCAGTAGAGTGTAGTAGTTAAGTGCATGGACTTTAAAGACAGACAGACAGAACTGGATATAAGATTAGTAATAATAACAACCAATATTTCTGTGCTGAGTAATCTTTACATATATCAGGCATCTCTTTTAATCCTTACAGCAGCAGCAATAATAAATACTCATATTATTGCCATTTTATAGGTGAAGAAGCGAAGGCATGGAAAAGATAAGTACTTGTCCAAGGTCACACAGCCAGCAAATGGCATCAGTGGTATGAGCTCTCACTTTGATTGGATTCCCAGTTTCCCCGTCTATAAAATGAATACTTTGTAGGTTATTGTGTAAAAACTAAATGGATGATGCACATAAAGCTTTTAGTTCAGTGTCTGCCACACAATAAGCAGCCTTTTAAAGAAAATTCTACCACCAATCCACTGGCAATGATGTCATCGTTGCAAACTGAGTCAGTATAACATAGTGGTTAGAAGCATGGACTGTGGAGCCAGACTGTCTGGGTTCAAATCCTGGCTCTTCAACTTACTAGTTGTGTGACTTTGGGCAAACTTCTCTGTGGCTCAGTTTCTTCATCTGCAAATGGGCATAATAATAATTAATACCTGTCTTGTAGAGTGTGAGGTTAGAATTAAATGAGATTACATATATAAGTAATTAGTACAATACCTGGTAAGCTGCACTACCCAATAGGAATATAATTTGAATCACATATATCATTTTAAATGTTCTACTAGCCACATTTTCTAAGAAAGGTGAAAAAAAACAAGTGAAATTCATTTTAATATATTTAATTTTACCCAGTATTATCATTTCAGTATATGATCTATATAAAAAATTATTTGTGAGATCTTTTATACTCTTTCTTGACACTAAACTCCTTGAGACCCAGTGTGTAGTTTATACTTTTGCACATCTTACTTAATTCGGGCCACATTTCAATGCTCAGTAGCCACATGTGGATATTAGATAGTGGCTACTGTACTGGACAGCACAGTGCTATAGTATTAGTGCTTATTTGCAGAAATTTTGTATTTCATTATTTTTAGAGGTAGATAGATTAGGGAGAAAGTAGGTATTTCTCAGCTCTACATTCAAGATCTATATACGCCTATCTGCCCAAGTTCACATGAATGTGTGGATTTATTTTTTTAATAGCTTATACTACTGTAACAGTACATTTTATGTTTGTTAAAATGCACTGTAGAGAAGTTTTTGAAATAAAACATACCCAGTGGAATTTATTTAAATTTCAAATCATATATGAATTAAGTTATGTTTCTTCTTTAGCTGGAGTATTTTTATGTTCAGTATTACTGAAAATTTTCTAAACACAAGTGTTCATAGTTTGTGAATTTCTGTCATCTTGAGCAGCTTCAGCTTTTTTTTTTCCTTAACCTGAAGCTGTGTGTTCAGGCTTGTAGTTTTCCCTGCAAATTCACCAAATTCTACGTAAAACCTTTGATTTGCCATTTAACTACAGTTTTTTTCAAGCTAGACATAGTATAGAAAATGGGAAAAAAATCTTTCCTTCCTATTATGGTTAGAGCACTGTTGGGTTGAAAATAGGTTAGTAAGCTATGCCAACTAAGGCTACATACAGGCTCCCACGATGGCAAATGATGATTTATGTACAGACTTGGGGCAAATCTGTAAATCCTGTTTTGTAGGTTAATGGTACCACCTATGAGATTCCAGATTTTTCACCGACCATTAAAGGTGTTCTTTGGGAAAACTGGCCCATGGATAAAGGTGTATTTGTTGCTTATGATGATGACAAGGTATACACTTACGTCTTTCACAAGGGCACTATACAAGGTACTGAATTACTTTCTCGTACATTTGTTGATAAAGAAATGTCCATTGCAATGAAATTAAAACATTCTTTTCTGCTGTTTGTGCTGAGTATTAACTTTCAGCATTAAGATGTCTGTTTTATAGGATCCAAGGTCATTTTGGCTGGTGGCACCAAAATTCCCTTCTCTCATAAACCTTTGCTGTTGTATAATGGAGAGCTGACCTGCCAGACACAGAGTGGAAAAATAAACAACATCCACCTTGGCACTCACAGCTTCCTCCACAGTTTAAAAAATGTGGGGCCTAATGAACTGAGACAAATGCTGGCACAGACTTTAATGCTGAAAAGGTAGGGTTTTGAACACTTCTCATGGAGCTTATTTGCTGTTGTGATTTTAAAGGTCAACTTCCTATTAAAGTAGATGGAGATAACAGTATTTACCTTGTTTACTTCACAGGATTATTGTGAGGCTCAGATAAGATAATGGATGTGAGAATGTGTATAAATTCTGAAAGAAGTCATAATGTAAGAATATTGGTGTTTTAGTCCAAGAAAAGCCCCTCAGAACAAAAAGGTTTCTAATCACCCAACTAGCGCAGTTATTATGAAATTCTAATGAACCCACTTATTTCAACAGTATCTTAGTTTCATCATCATAAAGTTTGATTTGCCTTGATTGAGGTTTCCTCTTCCTGTTCTTTCTGTTATGTCTTAGGATCACTGAATTCCTTTGTGGTTAATTCCTCTGACCATCCCTTAAATGTTGCTGTTTCTCACAGAGGGTCCCGTGAGCTTCCTTCTTCTCTTCTCACTCTAATTATTCTCCTGAGTGAATCTCCTCTACTTACATGGCTTCAATACCATCTGTGAGGCTGACTCCAGAATGTGTGTCTTCAACTCCAACTTACACCAGTCATATGTTGGAGGTCCATGAGCTCCTCAAACGTGCCCTGTTTAAGACAACTTATCTTTCCTAGCTCCCTTTTCTTCCCATGTACTAATCATGCATGCACATGCCCTACCACACATACCATCTGCATGTGCACGCCACACATGCACACACATGCATGTGCACGCGCGCACACACACGCGCGCGCACACACACACACACACACACACCCTGGATTCTTTCCTACTCCCATGTTCCAAGTCTTAACTCTTAATGTCCTATAATGTAACCACTTCTGACTGCTCTCTCTACTGATAGCCTCATAACCACCTCATCTGCAAGTATTCTCCACACACATTTGGAAATGTGACTCTGATCCTGTCATTCCACTTCTGAAGATCTTTCAGTGACTTCCCATTGCCTTTAGGAAGAAATCTTTACTCTAAAGGGACCTCAGCCTTACATACTGGGCATTGATGATTTAATACCAGTCCCAGCTGTCCACACTCCTCCACTCCCTCTCTGTTCCACTGGCTGCTTGAATTCAGTATTTTTCATGATTGTCTGCCCTGGCACATGCTGCTCTCTCTTCCTGGAATGCCCTTCTCCTCTCTCTGTATGTAGTAATTCCTCATTCTTCACCGTGCAGTGGAGCCCTCCCCTCCTCCAGGAAGCCTTTCCTGAAGCCCCCTGCCTACTGACATTCTTGTGCTGCCTCAGAGCAAGGATACAGTTTATAAGTGGTTTAGAGAACTTCGGCTTTACTATGTGACTTTACCACTTTCCAATGCGTGACTTGTGACTTTAAGGCCTCGAATCCTCACTTTCCTCATCTCTAAAGGAGAATATATGAGGTGTGATCAAACAATATGGTGAATGTTTAAATAAAAAAAAATTATTACAGTAAAAGACACATTGCCATTAATCCCCCTCAAAACACCATCCCTTGCTTTGAACACACTTATCCTATCATTCTTGCCACTTTCTGAAGCAGTTCTGGAAGTCCTCTTTCGTGAGTATCTAGTTGTGCTGTCATGGCTGCCTCGATGTCCTGAATCATTATGACTTTGGCGAAGAGCCAGAAGTTGCACGGGTCCAGATCTGGTGAATAAGGTGGATGAGGACACACCGTAATGTTTTTATTTGACAGAAATTGCTGTATACCAGAAGCAATGTGTCACACAGAGTGTTGTCATGATGGAGGATGATTTACCACACACTTTAAAACCTTCTCTCAATCATAGCTCATGCCCTACTTACTGCATCGAACAAGTTGAAACTTGTCACACATTGTTACTAAGGTTCAACGCTCCGCTTCCCATATTGCAGATCCCTACCTTTCCATTGGATGACACTCGGCAACAGCATTCACCGTATTTTATGATCACAATGGAAAGGCTCTGTGTCACATATCACTGATGGTACGGCAATTTCTGTCAAAACATTACGGTGTATCCCCATCTACCTTATTCACTGGATCTGGTACTGTGCGACCTCTGGCTCTTCCCCAACGTCAAAATGACCATGAAAAGTCAATGTTTTGAATTGATTTAGGACATCGAGGCAGCCACGACAGCACAACTAGACACTCATGAAAGAGGACTTCCAGAACTGCTTCAGAAAGTGGCAAGAACAATGGGAGAAGTGTGTTTGAAGTGAGGGGAAGTATTTTGAGGGGGATCAATGGCAATGTGTCTTTTACTGTAATAATAACTTTTTAAAATTTAAACATTCACTGTATTTTTCAGTCACACCTCATATATAGTGGATAGGATTGTTAGGGTAATCCAGTGAGAAAATGTATACAGAGTACTTAACACAAAGATTCATATAAGCACTCGATTACTTCTGTCGTTACAGTCCTCTGTTTACTTATCTGTGTCTTCACTTTTGCCAGTGATGACGCCTGAAGGACAATGACTGTATTTGATCTTTGTACCTTGGTTCTAAGCACACACACTTCCTGGCACATAATAGATGCTCAGTAAATGTGTGTTGGTTGGAAAAATGCATTGGGACATGGATGGATAGGTGTAATATATTAACGAATGTAAAGGTTCCACGAAGTGTTTAATTGGCATTTATGACATGTTTTAAACCAGAGATCGGCAAATGGTACATGTTTTAGGCTTTAAGGGCCATTGGGTTGCTGTCACTGCTATTCAAGTTGGCTGTGGTAGCACAAGAATAGCTGAGACAGTCCATAATGAATGGGCTGCATTCGACTCAAACTTTATTTTCAGAAACAGGCAGCTAACTTTATTTGGCTATTGGGCCATAGTTTGCTGACCCCTGAATTAAGCTTCCAGATTTAGAGCAATAGAGTACTAATTTCATTAGACTTATGTGAGAACAAAAATATTTTTTACCTTGTGTGAAGTAAACCAAAGATAAAGAAAGGAGGAAAGAAGGAATAGAATGAGTTGTTAATGAGGGAGGGTGGTTACCCAGAGTAGATTTAGATTAATAAAAGAAATTCAAGAAAAAAAATCCATATAAAAAAAGGAAGAAAAGTTTATGTAGTTTTTCATAACTTGGAAATGATGGTTACAGATGAGAAATATTTTGTAAAATTTGGGGCATAGCATTAAATTATATATGATCTGAAAATTGCCTACTGGGGACAAGCAGAGCTCCCAGATTGAGCTTATATATTGAAATCCTAGGTTTTCTGATGCTTGGGAAATATGCAGGATCCTTAATGATCATGCTGCCTGGAATGAGTTGGCCAGAGCTTGTCTACGTCACATGGAAGTGGACTTTGCAATCCGTGTTTATCGTAAAATTGGAAATGTTGGCATGGTGATGTCCTTGGAAGGAATAAAGGTAAACAGCATCTTATAAGAATTAGGATTTCAGTGGTATTCAAACATTTTAAATTTCTCTGGTTAATCTTAATCTCTTATCAATTAACTCATAAACAAGTTAATTGATAGAACATTACCACTTCCTATTAGTAGGAAGTTTTAAAAAACTTAAAGCCTTGCATTTCTTCTCATTCAAACTGCTTTTGTTTGTAGGGAATAGAGGAGTACAATCTTCTGGCAGGACATCTTGCCATGTTTACTGAGGATTTCAGCCTGGCTGAGGACCTGTACCTTGCATCCAGCTGTCCTGTTGCTGCCCTGGAGGTATGGCAGCGAATAAGGAGGAGAAGAAGGACACGTAGGGGAGGACCTCGTCTCTTATACAGTTAAAATTTCTCGACACCATATGCCTTCCCCATCCTAGAATTTAGACTTCAGCTTTAAAAACCCCTGAGTACTCATTAACTTAACAAGTATTTTTAGTTCTGCATTCTGTGGAGCCGTCAAAGGCATGGTATTTATTCTAACGTTACCGAATAAAGTTTAAATGTGTCCAAAGAGAACCGATTTTATAACTTACAAAAAGATTAGATCTTTTGGAACTGTGCCTGATCAATAGTAAAGACACAAAAGTGGTAGCTGTTGTTATTAACATTATTCCACCTCAAACCAGCATTTCCACAGCTACATAGGGAGGTGGTTTTGAAAACATATTGGCTATTAATTTCACAACTTACCTTTTCGTATTGTTCTAAAGCAAATTTTCATTTTTAAATTTTAAGTGACATAACTTAATTTTGTTTTAAGAAAAAAGGTAGATAATTTTACAATATTATTTGAGGTAATTGGAGACACTGAAAAATTTTCAGAACTTGGATTGGTACGCACTGAAGTAGGAACATGGCTGCGATGAGTGACACAAAGACGTGGTCTTAGCTCTTCTGCATTTAGCTGTGGATACTTGTCATGTGCTACTAGATTTGGAAAGGAGGTGATGGCTTCACAGTGGAGTGGGGTGATCGCACCCTGTCGTTCCTTTAACCTCACCTTGAAGGCTGACAAGTTAGCTAGGTAAGGAAGTCAGAGGCAAAGCCTTACTGCCCAGCTCTACCACACACTACAAATGTGACTGTGTACAAAACTAGCCTCTTTTTGCCTCAGTTTCTGGATCTCTAAAATGGGCACAAGAATGGTTCATTGCAAAAGGCCTAGTTGTGAAAAGTAAATAAGCTAATGCCCTAGAACATTACCTGGCAGAAAATCGTGCTTGAAAAATGTTAGCTGTTACTTGTGTTTCACAAAATGTGAATAAATCGAGGAGTGAACTCTAAAAGATTCTTGATTAGTTTATATTTGGCAGTGTATATCAGACTCACATAAAAGACCTCAGGAGCCAGGGAGAAGGCAGTCACATTTTATTTATGGTTGCTATTATTCATGTTGTGATATAGCTCCAGATTTTCTCAGAAAATAACCTTAGTTCCTACAGTAGAAGACTTCTCAATTTTTTAAATTATCTCCCCTCTAAGAAGAAAAATTAAGTTTAATTGGTTAATTGAATTACTTCTAATCAATTTAAATTCAGTGTAATGTTTCCCTATTGAGAAAAAGCAAATGCTAAAGAATAAGATTTTGTTAGGTAGAATTGAGTTTTGGAGGGCCAAAAACCATTGTAATAGCAAAGATGTTTTTGTTCCCCAAGAACCAATTTTCACTCCCTTGTGGGCTCTGTCACCCCATTGGGAATGTACCTTATAGTAATGTATCATCTTTGCAAGGAGATTCATTTTTAAACATAAAATTTTTATAATCACTTTTATTAAAACTAGCACTAGATGGTGACGGTGCAAAAGAATTGACTCATTTGGAATTAAGGTCTTTCTCTTGCTAATAGATGAGAAGGGACTTACTGCATTGGGACAGTGCTTTACAACTGGCAAAACGTTTGGCCCCAGACCAGATACCATTTATATCGAAAGAATATGCTGTTCAGCTTGAAGTCATGTAAGTCCTTGTCTTTATATGATTCAATAAATATTTAATTACCGAATTAGTGATTACTGAATTAATTACTGAATAGCTGCAATTTTAAACTGCCATTTAATATAAGGCCCTCCATTGATTTAATAATTGCTTTTAAGGAGAAAAACGTATATTAATTATACATCCAAAACACGTTTTTTGTAACTCTGTCTTATCCATGCATTTACCCAGTTTCATTTTTAGCATCAAAACCTAAGTTTGGGTCTAAGCCTTTTCTACATTTAGAGTCTAAATATTGTTTTGAATCACATTTCCAACAACATAAGGATGACATACTGCTTTTCATAACCTATGCTCATGACCTTGACCTCTTTGAACACTTTGAACATTTGCAGTGTAATTTCAAGGCATAGTGAAAAATACCTGGTTTTGGTCTACAGCTTCTATTTGCTTACATTTGTAGTTTTTCTTTTTTAAATTGAATTGCATATGGGTAAAAATTTGACAGTTAATGTTGAAAATCAGACCAGAAGCTTTTCACAGGCCGATATTCAGTGCTTGAGTAATGATCCTTCATGATGCCTGAATAGGCTTCACAAATCTTCCCCACCTTTGGAAATGACATAATCTATTCTGAGAGATTTTTAATTTTCCAATGCCCTTAATTGCTAGACAGTCTTAATTATCAGTAGTCTTAATGGACAGACTATATATACATTTTTATTTCAGTGCTGCATAGAAGTATCCACTTCAGGATCCACTGTTAATTTATATTCAGCCATGGTTAATGATACTAATGAAATACCTGCAGAGACAATAAATTAATAATTTATTTGCAAATATAAGTTCGCATGTGTACGTGCAATGCCAACTACATCACACCTGGACAATTTCTTTTGACATTAATTATACATTCCAATTGCAAAAATAGTAAATGTGGAAAAATACTGTTCTTTGAACAAAGAAAATATGGTTTTAACATTTGATTTTAAAAATTTATAGTTCCATTTTATTTTCATATAGACTTTGGATTCATTGAGAATATTGACATACAGATTATAGTTGTAAAAATTATTCTATCAAAAAGTACTTCCATTTCTAACCAGGATACCTTATTTAAAATTTTGTCTATTTCAAATAAAACATTTTTGGAGACTATTTCTTCTTAGTTCACCTTGATTTAAATTTGTCACATTTCTGTCTCTTAAAACGTAAATCCGAATATTAAAAAAGGACAAATTGACATCTTAGTGCATAACACAAGGGACAAGGCCCCAGTACCCTGGCCCTCCATCTCTGTCCTGAGGGTGATTGGATCTCAGAGTACAAAACTCTGTGCTGAAGAGAAAGGGCTCAGTACATTGGGATATGACTCACCATATCCTATCATAGCACAAACAAACACTCCAGTAAGCTCTCGGACGATGTAGAAGACTTGGATTTTTCTCTTCTTTCAGGGGAATTGAAGTTTTTGTTGCAAATTCAAACTGTCTCATTAGTCGGATGAGCCAAGGCTAACTGAAAGCCTGTGCTTTGTTATTGATATTTTTTAACCCTTTCTGCTCAACACTTGACCACAAAACCACCAATCCCAAAACTTTCACTGCTATTTGTGGACATACACCCCGGCCCCCAACAATCAGGAAAGTTTCCCTTGTGATAATAGTAAGTAACTAAATATAGCTCATTATATGAAATATCCCAGCAGTCTCCAGCTACTGATTTTGTCACCTAAGGCCCTAGGCTTATGCTCATTTCCAACAGTCTGTTTCTTTGTGCATCCAAGACCTCGATAAGGTCAAAGCAGGACCAGTCTGTCAACTGTGGGAGGGCTTTTGCTCTTTAGGATTAGATAAATGAGCTAGATCCATATGAGAGTTCCAAAATGTTAATAATATAATAGTGAAGTGAGCCCAGGAAAACCTCAGGTTTCTGAAAGAGGACCTGTCATTCCTGTTGTCAGGAGACATCCCTAGCTGTGTTGTGATGTAATTGGATCCAACTATTAGACATTTCCGTTTAGGGAGATTGCTGACTGTGAAGCCCAGGGCTGTCCAAAACAAAGTTCTCAATCAACAGAACAGCTTGTCTTCTAAAAAATTCCTTGAACATCAGCAGATGAGGAAACTGAGTGAGGGAGGCTTAGAGGTTGAGTAACTTGCCTACGCTGATGAGGTAGAGCTCAGGCAGATCTCAAATAATGCCATTTTCAGAGTTCATTAATTTACTCTGGAGGAGATGGTTTCTCATAGGAACATGGATCTCCAAATGGATCTTAGGCAAATCACTGATCCATTCTGTCCCAAATAATAAAAATGAATTGAGATGATTTATATTTCTTCTGGATATGCAGACTGTGTTAGTATCAGTCGTGGGAATAGGCAGTATCATTGATGATATTCTGTATAATACTTTTTATCAGAGTAAGAACCAGTGCCCTCAAATACTGTTAGCCAGTGTTTTCCTCTGTTTCTACCCAGTTTCTCTCAATACATATTCTACTTACAAATTTTGGGTGTTTGGAAAAAAACATTGATTTTTATGGTCACACAGTTGTCATTTTGTGTCCCAAAGAAGATAACCAAAAATGAAGCTCCCCAAAATGCCTAACATACTGCAGTTACCCTGTTTCCCCGAAAATAAGACCTAGCCGGACAATCAGTTCTAATGCGTCTTTTGGAACAAAAATTAATATAAGACCCGGTTTTATTTTACTATAAGAATATAATACTGGGTCTTATTTTACTGTAAGACCAGGTCTAATATAATATGTAATATAATATAATATAATACCGGATCTTATATTAAGTTTTACCCCAAAGACTTCTTAGAGCTGATTGTCCGGCTAGGTCTTATTTTCAGGGAAACACAGTAGTACTTTACACTCTAGCGTAAACCAGCTTAAAAAGTATTTTTCAAGTAGCAAAATAATAAGAGACCGCTCATGAAAGAATGTTATCACATCTTTTGTGAGCTTAAGCAACTCAGTGACAAAGATTATCCTCTAAATCTTGTATATATAAATAAAGTACTTAAATATGTATTAAAATTCACTCTGATTTTTCTTTCAGGGGTGATTATGTAAACGCTTTGGCTCATTATGAGAAAGGAATAACAGGTGATAATAAGGTAACTGACTAAAGATGCATAATTATAGTTGGGTTTGTTGTTAGTTTCATTTAAAACATCATGACCTTATTTGCATTGTATTTATTCAATATTTAGCAGGTGAGCCTTTTTTCAGTTGATTAACAATTTTGCAGGACATAGTTAAATCATTTTAAAACACTTTAAACTCTTAAAAACTGAAGATGATACTATTTTTATCAGTCTGAAAAGAGATGTTTTCCATTGCATCCTAAACATGAGCTTTTTATTAGGGTTAGGAGTAAGATTTTTATCCCTTCCCATTTACAGGCTAACTATGATTTTCATAAGGCTATTCCTTTTATTCTTAAAAAGTTTCAGTAAGTACTTTGTAAGTGAACTTTCAGGCCGTTAAAGTTCCATGGTTAGATCTCTCATGATGAACCTGGTAAACATGAACTTTACTCACGACTCCAACCCAGAATTTTAGCTCAAGAAGTGAAATTTTGCAATAAAAATTGATGTTTTTAAGTTAGGTAATGTTTTGTAAAGATTGAAAAATCTTTTTATTTTGTTTTATATCTAGTATTTTAATTATAGAAGTGTTACAATTTCATTATAGTCAATTTAAAAAGTCACCAAAGAGAGAGTCCAACATTTTCTCTTCCATCCAAACCCCTTAATGGTTACCACTATTAATGATTTTATATATTTCCAACCAGAATCTCTTCTAAGCATACAAATGTGTATATAATATGGATTTTTACATATGAAATGAAATCATTTCAACAAAGATCAACTGAGAATCCATTCTGTGAAAAGCAGCATTTGCTTGCTTCGTGGTCTTTCTGAGTCAATACATATGAATCTGTTTCAATAGTAGAGCTTGTAAGATTCCATGGTTTGGATGTACAGTAGTCCTCTTATTACTGTAGCAATACGTTCCAAGACCCCCCAGGGGATTCCTGAAACCATGATTATACTGAACCCTATATATACTGTTATTTTCTATACATACACACCTATGATGAGTTTAATTTATAAATTAGGCACAGTAAGAGATGAACAACAATGACTAGTATAAAACAGAATTATTATGTATACTATAGTAAAAGTTACGTGAAAGGGGAAGGCATTAGACAGCATAAATTGGTAACTACAATATTGCCAAAGGGGATATGAAAGACAATTTGGGGAATATAATCAATAATGTTGTAAAGATTTTGTAGGGTGTCAGATGGGCACATGTCTTATTAGGGAGGACACTTCATGGACGATGTAGATGCCTGACCACTGCACTGTATACCTGAAGCTGAAGCTGAATAATATTGTATGTCAACTATAATTTTATATATATATATAGTCACAGGATATGGATTATAGCATAAGGAACAGAGTCAATGGAATTGTAATAGATTTATACGATGTCAGAGAGGTAATAGATTGGGGGAGGGGGATTATCAGTTTGTGAGGGATGAAATGTTTATTACATTGTTATGTACACCTGAAACTATATACATACATATATATATATATATATATATATATATATATATATATATATATATATGTCTTGATGTATCTAATGGCGATTTTTAGTGGTTTGGCTGAGATCTATCTCTATGGAGATCCTAGTGCCATATCACTCTTATTATTTTGAAACTGAGTTAATGTAAAATATAACAGTAAATATTTTTATGTCTCAGCAATTTTATTAACTAATTAACAAGAATGCAAGTATTTGATCATTCACCATCATTATGTCCATAAGAATGGGGAAATTTGTAGAATTGAAATTCTTACTGATGCTTTTGAAATTATAGTGATTGTGATAGAAAACCTTGAAAAAAAAAAAGTTATGTGAATGTGGTCTCTTTCTCAAAATACCTTATTGTACTGTACTAACCTTTTCACTTAAAGGAAGCACCTTACTGCTTCTCTTTGGCCTATCCGAATTGCTGGCATTACTACTCTTGAGTTTGGGGCCTTTATTTTACTTAATATTTAACACATGCACTGTGATATCGTGACAGTGGATCTGATAACTGAGACATTCACTAAGTGACTAAGAGTCAGGTAGCTCATACAGTTTGGATACGCTGGACAAAGGGATGATGCACATTCCCGGTGATGATGTGAGATTTCATCATGCTGCTCAGAATAGCCAGCAATTTGGAACTTACGAATTGTTTATTTCTGGAATTTTCCATTTCATATTTTCAGACCATGGTTGACCATGGAAAGTGAAACCATGGATAAGAGGGGATGACGTTACCATAAAATTTTCATCCACTCGCTTACTGAATTATAATTGTTTTTGTTTCTATTTCTATCAAAACACTGCAATGAATAGTCTACCCAGTACATGTATCTTTAGCTACCTAAAATAGTATTTCTGAAGGATGTATTCTTACAGGTGGGATTTCTAGGTCATAAGAGGTGTGCTTTTAATGTTTTATACTGCTAAATTGCTCTCCAAAAACACTGGTAGTAATTCATACAGCCATCATTCATGTATAAAAGTGTCCATTTCCACCATAATCTCAAAACACTGAATGTTATGATCAGCAAAAAAAGGTAAAAGGTATTTCATTTTATTTTATGTGTTTGATTATTAATGAAGTTGAGTTTTATTTATTGGGCAGTTGTATTTTTTTTTTTTTTATTAATTGCTGATCATATTCCTTGCTAGTTTTTCTCTTGGGTGTTTGATATTTTCTTTATCAATAGGCTACATCTATTTTAGTTCATTCTTTGTGTTATCAAATACAGTCACCGCTAGCCACATGTGGCTATTTAAGTTTAAAAATTAAATAAAATTTAAAATTCAGTTCCTGTGTCACATAGTCATATTTTAAGTGCGCAGTAGCCACTTGTGGCTTTTCGCTACCATGTAGGACAGGGCAGGTAACAGAACATTTCCATCATTGTAGAATGTTCTACTAGACATGCTGCTTTACATAAAATGTAATCAGCCGTTATACTTCACTAGTTCAGATTAGTTATTTGAAAAGTTTTTTAGTTATCTTTAATGAATTAAACAATTTTAAATAAAGTTTTTCTGTAATCATGCCCAGTAGAGAAATAGTCAATAAATGGTTTTTCTCTTAATATTATTTATAGCATTAATGCTATGTATCCAGTATATTTCTTTTTTAAAAAATATATTTTATTCGGGAATGGGAACAGGACTGTATTGGGGAACAGTGGTGTGTATGGTTGAGAGCGCACTGGCTCATGTGGGAATCGAACCCGTAGCCTTTGGCGTTAGGAGCATGAAACTCCAACTGCCTGAGCCACCGGGCCGGCCCCCTCCTGTATATTTCTTATATAAAATTTTATACCAAGAAGACATACAAAGATATGCAGCGTATTAGGACAAGGTAGTAAAAGTTTGGCCTTAAACACAAAACATCTAGACTCTGAAGAAAAAAATACAACTTTGCAACAGATGATTAAAAAAAACGACTCAACCTTATTTCAAAATCTTGGGATTTGCCTGAAAGGATTAATGAAAGTAAACCATATCCTTTGGGCTCCTTTTAGGTTGAAATTAATTGTGTGGCGAACATACAACATTTTAAGCTAGGGTCTGATTTGTGAATTATTTGCCTTCTAATCATAGGAACATGATGAAGTGTGTCTGGCTGGAGTGGCTCAGATGTCCATAAGAATGGGAGACATACGTCGAGGGGTTAACCAAGCCCTCAGGCATCCCAGCAGGGTCCTGAAAAGAGACTGCGGAGCCATATTGGAGAATATGAAGGTATGCTTTTCTATGCTTCAAAAGTCATGTGGTCTCATACATAATAAATTTAGTATTTTCATAATCTCATATCCTTTTAGCAATTTTCAGAAGCAGCCCAACTATATGAAAAAGGTCTCTACTATGACAAAGCAGCATCTGTCTATATCCGCTGTAAGAATTGGTAAGAATTTGCTGAAATCTCTTCTGCGCAGGTGTGGAAATGAGTGTGTGCCAGTGGTTTCCTCACTGTTTCCTTGCTGTTCTTCCTGCTTGTACATCCTGTTCTTCCTATTGGGGCCTTGCCTCCACCTCTTTTTCTTTTTTTTTCTTCTTAGATGAGTTCATATTAATAGCACATTCTGTTGGTTTGGTATGAGAAAATCCCTAATCAGATAAGTTACTAAGAAAAAAAAATAAAAGCCCCATTGCCCCAAAGAGTTAATGAACTAACCTTCATTTCAATGGGAGTGGGCTGGGGGGTGATGGGAGAGAAGGCAGTTAAATCTACTTTTACCTGTCGGAGTCCAAGTTTTTTAAAGATCATGATAACTTTTTTTTTGAATCCCAAGAACTAACATTTGATTGTAGGAAGCTAGTGTTGGTGTGAAGAGTGCTGATATTTTTCTCCTAAACCTACCTTTCTAGGGCAAAAGTTGGTGAGCTTCTGCCTCATGTTTCTTCTCCAAAGATTCACTTGCAGTATGCCAAAGCTAAAGAAGCAGATGGAAGGTTTGTACAGTTTCTCAAATTTACACAAACTTAAAGTAATGTTTTATAAATTAGCAATTGATATTTGCAACCTTCTGAAAAAGGCAAAGCAGAGAAAGACAGAAAACATCTTTACCCCTTGTCTGGCCTGAGGTACCAGAGTAGTAAATTTTCCCCATACTTTACATACCTCTTTCAACACTTTATGTATTCAAATAATAGACTACTATCTCTTTTTGAGGGTTAAATACTAGAAGTTGAAATTCTGATATGACATGAAAATGAAGTTAAGCAATGATCATTTTTATTGAGGATAACTGATGCAGAGGGGAAAAAAGTGAAGACATATAAATTCCACATCTGTGGCTGAACATTTTAAGGAAATACAATTATGCAGTTGTATTTCATATAAACATGAAAAATCTCTGCCTCACTAATAGTAATTAAACTAAAGCAACAGTCTATCCTTTTAACCTATCACATTGGGAAAATTTTATTTTAAACTAATAACCATAGTGTCACAATGCACTTGTTATATATACATAACTGATGGGGGTGTACATTTCTAAAGCCTTTAGAAAGTTATTTGGGAATATATATTAAGATATTTTGAAAGGTTAATGCCCTCCACTTTTAGAAAAGAACCTTAGGATATAGAGATGTACACTAAAAAAACCTTGTGGAAGTGGAAAGAGCTGGAGAGCTAGTGGACTGAAGAGAAGTTGAACGCCATCTAGAGGTCACTACACACAGATTTTTGTATATTACTGTTAAACTATATCTGTAATTGTGAAAAATTCTATATATGTTTTCTAAAATAAGCCTATATTACTATTATAACCTTCACATTAAAAAACCAGTAAAAATGTAAAAAATTATATTGATATGTTACAGATGAAAAAAATTCAATATTGGTATTTTACTGTTAGTTTGTCAACACCCTATTAACTAATTAACAAGAATGCAAGTATTTGATCATTCACCATCATTATGTCCATAAGAAGCATATTTTAGTGAGATGGTTGCTGGTATTCTTATGAAAAACAAGTTCAAGAAAAACAAGCACCCACCACCAATAAAAGAAAAAAAGTGTCCCAAACATTTATTGTTTTTCCCCCAAATGTGACAGTGTTAAGAGAGTTTCCTGAACTAAGTATTTCTTATAGATACAAAGAAGCCGTTGTGGCCTATGAGAATGCAAAACAATGGAACAGTGTCATCCGAATCTACCTGGATCACCTGAACAGTCCTGAAAAGGCTGTCAGTATTGTCAGGGAGACCCAGTCACTGGATGGAGCCAAAATGGTAGCCAGGTAACATGAGGCATTTGTATTTTTGGATTTCCAAAAACTAGCCTTAAAAGGAAGCCCCTGCTTCCATTTATCAAATAACTAAATACAAGTGGAATAAAGCTCCTGCTTCCATTTATCAAATAACTAAATACAAGTGGAATATTTATTTTCTATTTTTTAAATTAGGTCTGAGTGTTTAAATTCAAAGGCTATTGTCTGCGTATGAGACTGTTTTTTAAATATAAGCATATAATATAGAACTGCATTTTACAGAAAACATTTTTATTGTTAAATGTTTTCTCTTGGTTGAAAAAGATTTTGTTTTGTAAATGACAAACTTATTATACTTGTCAAGCTAATTTAAGTACTTTGTTTTAGGTTTTTTCTACAGTTAGGGGACTATGGATCTGCCATCCAGTTTCTTGTTATGTCCAAATGTAATAATGAAGCTTTCACACTGGCTCAGCAACACAACAAAATGGAAATCTATGCAGACATTATTGGTAAATATCACTGTTTTCCATAATTTCCCTTAAACATTTTTATCATAGAAACACTTCATCTCTTATGATCTAATGATCAGATTGGAATACCCACAAGCACACGCACCATTTATACATAGACACACACACACACATTATCTGTATGTTACTGGTTAGATTTGAAGAGCCCTACTATCACCTTAAAGGTGAGCTGGAATTATAAGACCATTTTCAAAAACTAAGGTTTTTTGGGTGACTTCCAAGAGAGGCCAGATTTCTCAGGTCCTGCTATTGATCAACCAGTGATGAGGCAAGTTTCCAAAATGAAGGTGATAGAAAATGCAGGCTGAGTTTTGAAAAAGTAAATGTTTTCATACATTTTAAAAATTGAGTTACAAATTAAGAATATGTGATTACTAAGAAGAGTGATAGACAAAAGATGTGGTTTTTAAAGATTTTGATAATCCAGAAGAGAATTTTATATTCTGAGAACACTTGCTTCTAAGTTTTCTTCCCATGTTTGTAATTATTCTTAGAAACTACTGAAATAATTTTTAGAGTTTCATCTTATGGGCCATACTTAACATGTGGTGGTGTTTTGTTTTTAAAAATTAAAAATATAATGTAAAATACACGTAACAGAAATTTACCATTTTAACCATTTTTCAGTGTACAGTTCTGTGGCATTAATTACATTTACACTGTTGTGCAACCATCACCACTATGCATCCCCAGAACTTTTTCATCTTCCTAAACTGAAACTCTGCATCCATTAAAAAGTAACTCCCCATTCCCCTCTTCCCCCAGCCCCTGGTAAGCACTGCTCTATTTTCTGTCTCTATACATTTGGCTATTCATGTTACCTCATATAAGTGAATCATAAAATATTTGTCTTTTCTTGTTATTTATTTATTTTTAATTCACAAAATGACCATAAGAGTTGATTATAAGACTCATGAGAATATTTTTGTCTTCAAGGGAAGAAACAGGTAAAAGCATCTTCTAATATCTTAAGAAGTCATTCAAATGAAGGAAGTCATTCAATCTTTATTGGAGCAAATAAAGAGCTATTGAAAAAAGGAAGTACAGATAAAAGCAACATTAGAATTATTACTGTTTAACTTGACAGATGACATTTCTGTTGTAACATTACAAATCACCATTGTAGTAAAGCATTTAAGTTTTTCAAATTTCATAAGGATGTGGTTTATCCCATATAATACACATATGCATGTGCCCATGCGCACACACATGCACACACACACACTCACACACACACACCCTCCCACCCTCTCCCACCCGAACCTCCCAAAACAACATATACACTTTTCTACCCTTCTCTTATAAAGTCCATATCTGCCTTTGGCTAGATGCATGGGGCTGTTGTTACACTTCAGTAATCTCCTGGGTCTCCATGGGTTAATGGGTTACATGGGTTAATGTAAACAGTGAATTGGAGCTCCAGCAGCTTTGGGGTCCTTCTTCCTCTGTCCTTAATATATTTAAGCCTCAAACCAAAAGAAAAACAGTAATTGTCTTTAAATAGCATCTGTTGTCCACTTGAATATTATCTTCCTTACTTTCTAACAAATACATATAGACTATTGTGTAAACCAGGCATTGTTGAGAAAGGGAGATAGATTACATTTGTATTATCGTTAACTTTGTTTTTGATTGTTCTGAAACTTGAGGCAAATCATAGTTGAGATCATGGTCATAGTTGTTCCTGTTCTTTTAGGAAATGAGGTTGAGACTCTCAAAGAATGATAAATGTTGCTAGGGTAATGTCAAACCAAAACCTAGATTCTCAGAGTCTCATAATTTCCTCTACTGATTCCTTTTTTGAGTGAAAAGATGAAACAAAGTTGATATGTGGGATAATTATGATTAATATGTTTTTTTAATGAAAACAGACACTGATAATAACATTGATACTTGCTGTTAAAAGTTTTTAGTCACCTATTTTTAGATCATCTGTTTTTAGATCTTAGTTTTAGGTTTGCAATAAAAGGTAAGCAAGTTTTCTCAGATATTTTACTCCGTGAACATCTTTTGTAGGTTCTGAAGACACTACTAATGAAGATTATCAAAGCATTGCCTTATATTTTGAAGGAGAGAAACAGCATTTTCAAGCTGGAAAATTCTTCTTGTTGTGTGGCCAGTATTCACGAGTTAGTATTTGCCAAGAAAACACAGATTGGACTCCACAGGAATGATTACAGAAAATAGTTTAAAAATATATTATGCTCCCAGGCACCTAGATTTGAATTCTCAGAGTTGACTTTAAAATCTTCTTCTGTCTTCCACACCCAATCACGTTCTTCCTTCATTATATCTCTCACATCTATTACTCTAGCTACTACCAACTTAATCCAAACCCGGGTCACCTCACTTTAGATTATTGCAATTGTTTCCTGTTTTCCTTGTTTTTAGTGTCTTTCCCTATAATGCGTACTTCATTTTTTCCCCCAAATGGTACTTACTTTCACTGTTAAAGAGCCCATAAAGCAGGGGTTACAGGGTTTAAGCAAGGGACATTAACAAATGAAGTTGTGGGGCTTGTGTGTGACAGGATAGGGACTACTGGATGGCACCTGTTTTGTCTGAAGGGAACAGCTGCTCCTCAACCTCCAGAAAACTGTTGCCATTTAGAAGTTGGAGCTCAATAATGCCAGATCATAATGATTTTTCACAAGGAACCGAAATCTGGGTCTCCCAGTTTTAGATTGTGGACACAGATATTTGTATAATACCTCGCTGGCCTAGGAAACGTGTCTGTGTGCGCATTGCCTTGAGGCCACCAATTTGCTGTTTATTCTCTCTTAGACATTAAGTCCAAACTCCTCCACAATTTTGCCAGCCAGCCTGAGCTGCCCTTCCGGCATCCAGCTTTTTCCCTTGAAGAGGCCTACACTCCCGCTGGTCTTTCCCATCCTTGTTCTCCATCTCCAGTCTTCTCTGCCATTCTCCCCACTTACCACAGACCTGTTCATCTACAAGTCCTTTCTCCTTTGTGAGATCTGTGGGATCATCCCAGTGTTTAATCAGCTCTTCTTCAGAACACCTGTAACCAACTGGCTATGTGCCCATTTGTCTCTTAAGCTTTTATAACCTTAAATTTCTTCCTATCTGTGGTGGTATGATGTTCAGGAGTTCCACAGTTATGATTTAAAATAATTGGTTCCTTATATTATCATCACATCACACAGATGTGATGAATTAGATTGTATATAATACAAAAAGAGGGGCCATATCACATCCTTCCTAGTATTCTCCATAGCATCTATCACAGTCTCATATACATAGTAGCAGGTTGTCAGGACATATTTGTTGAATGAGTAAATGCATGAAAATAATTAAATGTTCCTACTGAAAGAGGGCACATTTTCTGTTTTCATTTCATCAGAAATCAGAACTAGATTCTTCAGAGGGTTAGCTGGATCTTTCCATTTTGTAAACTACACTTGGCCTCTTAAGTATATATTTTAAGACTCAGCACTGTGCAAACCCCTGTTTGAGATGAAGATACTTTTCGCAAACTATAATTACTTTGTGTGTGTGAAAGCTTTGTTTTTCTCAATGTGAAAGCAGTCTGAAGATTATTTAATTACTATGCAATTCTCATTTCAGGCTCTTAAACACTTCCTGAAATGTTCAAGCTCAGAAGACAATGTAGCAATAGAAATGGCAATTGAAACTGTAAGTAAACTCTGTAATGAAACGTTTCAGAATACCGATATTTTTAAAAAAACTTTTAAAGAAATTTCCAAACATATTTAAAACTACACCAAACAAACTCTCATGTACCCATCATTTAGCTTCAACAGCTATCAACACATGGCCAGTCTTGTTTTAGCCATAACTCCCCAGCCTCTTTCAAAGCAAATCACAGATGTTCTCTAGGTGACATAGTCACTTACCTTAAGAAAGTTGTTATTAAAACATGTATGGAGTATATTCTCTCTGTGTGTAAAAAAAGTACAGTATTTTGATATAGCAACTTAACAAAGTTACATTTTCTAAGGATGGATTTTTATTAATGGTGACTCCAAATGAATGAGAAAGACCCTGCACTTATGTTGCAGGCACTTGACTATAGGTATTTTTACAGATTTTTAAATTCCATTTCCTTAGCAGATTATTTGTCCTCCCCATCTCTCCCCTTCTTAGGTTTAAGATTTGAATTTACTGTTTCTTTTTCTTCCTGAACAGGTTGGTCAGGCCAAAGATGAACTACTGACCAGTCAACTGATAGACCATCTTATGGGAGAGACTGATGGAATGCCTAAGGTACTAACCATGTTTTTGTCACTTGGATTTTTATTTAAGTATCCTAATTATTATTTTACTTTATTCTGCCCTGTTTTTACCTGTTGTAGCTTTTGCATCAGACTTACAAAATTTGTCAGAATTTGACCTAAGGATGTAGTCTTAGGCCATTTAGATAGACCCTGCATTTTAGAGGATATTGCGTACGTCCTTTCTTTGAAATGAGCATTTGCCACCTGTGAAATAACCACATCCCTCTAGGTAACAATCCTTACCACCCACAATTTTCCGCAAATGTTACAGTTTTATTTAGTCTAGGAACTATGAAAAATAATTATTAGAACTAAGAATTAGCACTAATTCCTAAAAGTTAGTGTACTTTGTTCATATTTCAAAAATTATGGGAATAAAAATCATATTTAGCATAAAACTCTCTAGATATAGAAAGTAGAACTAAGTCACTAAGAACTTATTTTCAGAATATGTGACTCCACTGGAATTCATGCAGAAAGCAGTCTTTTCTGAGTCCTGGTGGGGACACTCAAACGCCTTTGAGTCTGCCCCCAGATCGTTTTCTTCCCTTTTGCTTTGGTGTTCAAGGGGATCTATTTGTGAAGGAACTTAAATCACAGGTATGGAGAGAAGGCACTAGAATGTCACAGCTGGAAAGGATGGTAACAGTCCTGATCCCAAATCCATTTCCTCTTCCTTACAGATAAAGACCCTGAGACCCAGGGAGGCTAAGTTAACCTGCTAAAGGGTACAGGCCCTGAAACTGTCCCAAACCACCTCCCCTGACGTCCACTTATTGTAATAATCAGGAAACGGCACCAAGTATGTGAAATTGTGTGGAGTTAAAGACAATAGGAGTAGAAAATGGTCAAAGGCCAAATAAAATTTTATAGGCCAGAGAAATTTACATAGGGGTAAAAATTTTTGAGATTTTTGCTAAGTTGGGACATTGTATAAGAATACATTTCATTTTCAGAGACAGGGAATAAAGTTAGGAACACAGACTTTGAAGCCAGATCTGTGGTTCAAATCCTGGCTCTGGAGAGGGTCCTGTGTGCTTCAGTTTCTCATCAGTGAAATTAGTATGTAATCGTGTCTTCCTCTCAGGGACGGTATGAGGATTTAAATGGGTTCTAGTTCTCCAGTACTTAGATTACTACCTGGCATATATTAAACTCTAAATAAATATTCGATAAATATTCATTGAGTTTTTAAAAACAGTATCGACCCTGTTACTAGAAAGCAAATGTGATTCTAACCGAAATGCAAAATTTTAGGTGTATCTCCCCTTAGCTAATGAAGAAAATGATGTTTGTCTAATGGTTTGTATGTCAGGATGCCAAATACCTGTTCCGCTTGTACATGGCCCTGAAAAAATACCAAGAAGCCTCCCGGACTGCCATTATAATTGCAAGAGAAGAGCAATCTGCAGGTAGGTCCCTAATATTCATGTTTTTATTCCCAAACAAGTAGTAGAACCAAGCTCCCAAACCCTTCTCCACCCAGGGAAGAGTAGCTCATTTCTAATCTATGCTTGCTTTGAATCCAGAGGATTGGGGAGGGGGGACTGTTTCTAGGTTCCAGAGAAGTAAAATAATTCCCAGCACTGGGGGATATCCAGCTCCCGTCAGGCGCTATTTCCTCCGCTCCTTCAGGTGCCACAGTTACGATCTGGACCACGCCTTCTCTACAATGACTTCTCTAACCTCTCCAGCCCACAGCCTCCTGCACTCTATTGCTTTCTGTCCATCCTATGTATTTGACCTTAACAGTATAAAAGATGTTAGAAGATGGGAGATGATGTGGTATTATTATTGAGCTAGTTATTTATAATACGCAGGGACTCTTTATAGAATCTCCCAAATGGTTGTGTCCACTTCTGAGCTCTGTAACGATTTATTGGGTAAGTCCAAGAATTGGTCTGGTATCTTCACTAATTTTTGCCAGCTGATTTTTTAGGTGTTCATAAATATGGAACACATTTTTGGAAAATATGGAATAAATAATTATTCAGCTTACATTTAACACCTACTGTCTCTCAGGTACATGTTGGGAGCTCAGGACTCAGGGAACTGTGCCACAGTTCTGCCCTCAAAGATTCATGATTTGACAGGAGAGACAGAAAGTAAATTCAGAGTTGTTATACAGGGTGATGGTGCCAGAACAGAAACATTAAAAGGGCACCAGGAAAGGAGACCTACCTCATCCTGAGGGTTGGGGGGTGTGGAAAGTTGGAGGATGGAAATAAGAGAAGGCAACAAAAGCTTCAGCTGAGTTTTGAAAGATGAGACAGCAGGCGATGAGGGAGAAAGAGGAGTGGGGAGAGTAACAGCATGTGAGAACACACACTGAGGAGTGAGGGTCGCTGCAGCATTGACCGTGACTGAACAGGAGGGGAGGGCAGAGATAAGGTTGGAAAGGTAGGCAGAGGCAGATCCTGAAGGGCTTAAGTCCTATGTTCAGGAATTTGCACTTGAAGGTGATGAGGGTTTTATGCAGAGGTGTGACCTTGAAGTTTTGGGCATAAGGTGAGGCTTGAGGCTTTTACAAGAACACTGACAGCAGAATGGAGGCAGATGATGTTCAGAAGGAACACTGATTAGTGCACTGCTGCAGAGAGAGGACAGGAAGCATTGACAGGGGCCTGGGAAGAGAGGCTGAATTTTGGAGACTTAGAAGGTAGACTCAGAACTTGATGACTGATTGGACTTTGGGGCCAGGTGGGTGCCCTGAGGAAGGGTGAGATGTCTAGGATGACACCACCATTTTCCTGAGGGACCAGCTGGATTTTAGTTCCGTCAGTCACAATAGGAAAAACTACCAAGTTACTTTGTGTAAGAAATTAAGATATTGCTAATAACATGATTAACAAAAGCTGTCTGTAAAATGAGGGTCCATAGAAATTCCTCAGAATTCATCCTTTGCAATAATGTCGTTTTACCACCTTTTTTCAAAGGAAAGTATCGGAATGCTCATGACGTTCTTTTCAGCATGTATGCAGAACTGAAATCCCAGAAGATCAAAATTCCCTCTGAGATGGCCGCCAACCTCATGATTCTGCACAGTTATGTCTTAGTCAAGGTGAGGCCCTTTGAATGATTTGGGATATAACTTGCCAGGTGTGTGTATCACTGGTAGGGATTTCCTTTGGGTACCTTTCTATTTATTAGAGCAATTTCCTCAATCTCTGCATTATTAAGTGAAAAAAGCAAGATAAAGAATAATTATACAGTATGCTTTTTGTGTACAAAAAAGGCAAAAAACAGGAATGAATATATATTCGTTACAGATAAAATTAGAAATATACTAAAGAAAACTAGCCAAAGTAGTTTTCTAAAGGAAACAAGGTGTAGTGCCGAGGAGGCAGGCTCCAAACCAGTCTGGGTGGAAGGGATAAAAGGGGAGCAGCTTTCTCTGTGTATATCCTTTCAGTGTTTGGATTTTGAAGCACATAAATGTATCACCTCGTCAAAAAAAAAATTTACTGAAAACATTTTTGTTTAACCAGAGCTTGCTAGTTTATTAATTCAAACAGGGTAGATTTTATACAATTTGACCAATAGTTAAACATTTTTTTATTGAGGTATGATTGCCATAAAATTATATTGATCTCAGGTGTACACCATAATGAGTCAATATTTGTATACACTGTGAAATGATCACCACACTAAGGCCAGTTACCATCCATCACCATACAAAGTTAATGTTTAGGATTTACTCTCTTGGCAACTTTCAAGTATGCTCTATAATTTCATTAACTATAGTTGCCGTGCTGTACATTATATCCTCATGACTTATTTTATAACTGGAAGTTTGTACTATTGACTCCCTTCCCCCGTTTTGTCCACTCCCCAATCCCCCGCCCCACTGGCAACCACCATCTGGTCTCTGCTTTTGGTTTTGTTTTGTTTTGCTTGTTCATTTGTTTTCTGTTTTAGATTCCACTTATAAGTGAAATCATATGGTACTATATTTGTCTTTCTGTGTCTGACTTATTTCACTTAGCTTAATTCCCCGTAGGTCCATTTGTGTTGTCACAGATGGCAAGCTGTCCTTTTTTATGGCTGAGTAGTATTCCATTATATGTACACACCACATCTTTATCCATTTATCTATTGATGGACATGAGGTTGTTTCTATATCTTGGCTGTTGTAAATAATGTACGATGAACATGGAAGTGCATGTATCTTTTCAAATTAGTGTTTTTGTTTTCTTTGAATAAATATCCAGAAGTGGAATTGCTAGATCATATGGTACTTCTATTTTTAATTTTTCGAGGGAAGCTCCATACTGTTTTCCGTAATGGCTGCATCAATTTATATTCCCACCAATAGAGCATTCTAATATCTTATCTTTTTGATAATAGCCATTCTAACAGGTGTGAGGTGATATCTCATTGTGGTTTTGAGTTGCCTTTTCCTGATGATTAGTGATACTAAGTATCTTTTTCATGTGCCTGTTGGCCATCGGTATGTCCTCTTCAATTCCACCGTTTTTTAATACTATTTAGTTTTCGTCTGAATGTAAAAATACATATTCACTGAGAGAACTTAGAGAATACAGAAAAGTATAATGAAAAACTAATTCGTCCTTTAAGTCTATCACCCTGATATGACAGTTAACACTGTGTTGTATGTATCCTCTATACTTCTATAAATACATGAGTGTACCTTTTTATTTTTTACTATAGTAGGATTATATTTATGTACAATTGTCTATTCTGTTTTTTAGTAATTTTAAATAAAAACAAAATAGAGCATGCAAACCTCAAATACCTGTATTTAGAGTCTACATAAATGTTACACGCAATATACACACATCCTTGTAAAGATACAGGTGGACTCCAACTTACGTATTTTTCCAATTGTCACTTATGTTAAAGTATATGTCCCCATATTAATGCTAAGTTGGTTTTCAGGCCAGTCCATAAGAGCTTACTTAACTTTGAAGGTACCCAGCATAGAGTAGTCACGTAACGAATGATTTAGAGCCTCATTAGCATCTATAGCTGCAGTGTCCAGTAGAAGTTTCTGCAGTGATAGAAGAGTTTTGTGTCTGTGCTGCCCAAGGTGGCCGACACTAGCCTGGCTATGCAGCACTTGAAGTACAGCTAGTGTAACTGATGAACTATTTTTATACAATTTTAATTTTTAAATTTAAATAGCCACATGTGGCTGGTGGCTACCATAGTACACCACATAGATCTGTAACACTGATTATAAGGGAAAGTGTCGAATTGTAACCTGCAACCCCCCAGAGTACATTTCCCTTCAGAGCAGCAGGAGAATCTGTCTCTCGTACAGATAGGAATAGAAAGTGGGGAAGGTTTTTCTCTGCTTCAGACAGGAGTGGTGGTTCCAGTGTCCTTGGGGCACTTAATCCGCAAAATGGGAATCTTTAGAGGTAGAGGGGAGGATAGAAAAAAGTTAGTGGAAGATGAGAAGCAAAAAAATAGGGGTTCCTGTAAGAGACCCTCCAGGACCAGGTTTGCTACGACCGAAAGCCATAGGGGTGGTTCCTAGGCCTTTTTCTTTCCCTCGGGCCCCAGGAGCTCACCTGTTACTTGCATCAGACCAGACGTCCTCCTCCTCTCCCACTGAAGAGCGCCCTGTGACTTTCCCCTCTGCTCTAACTCTTATGCAAGCACCAAACATTTTCAAGTTTTTTAACTGCTTGTGCTAACAAAAAGGAAACCTACAGACACTATTAAGTAAAATGCAAAAATGTCCCAGGGATCTTTGAGCCAAAGGACTGAAGAGTCATCCACATTTGAAGGGACATGGAGACTTAGCTTTGGTGGATGCTTCCTTTTCAGAGCTGGGACAGGGACTTGGGCTGAAGGACAGCATGGGACCGTTGGGTGTGGATGGCTGCGCTGGGCAATCTGAAGCCCTGAGAGTCAGGGGAGGGTGAGAGAGGACAAGCAACCAGGGCTTCCTTTCCTTTTAGATTCAGGTAAGATTTATTATGTTGCAGTGCTCAGTAAATTATATAAATTATACCATCAGAGGTCAGTAAATTATACACCGTTTGCTCAGACCTGATGCCTGGGAGTCATTCTAGACTCGCCCTTCACACTCGTATCACAATCATCAGTTCTGACTCTGTCCGCTTCTCTCCGTCCCTCTGCCCACCTTTGTGGGCTACCTCCTCACCTGATGAGTGTGATGACAGCGAGGCCGGGCCTTGCTGACTGTCCAGCTTCATCTCATCCTAAGTGCCCCCTGAATCCCCTCCCATATGTACCTAACCTCAGGCCCCTCCAGCCAGCCTTGCCCTTCTGTCTTACCACAGGCAGTGCCCTCTTCCTTTAACAACTCATCTTCTCGTTCTGCCTGACTTACTCAGCTTTCAGGTCTCACGACAACCTGGTACAGTTGGTATTATTAGTTTCCCAATACTGGCCAGTGGCCAGTAAGAGATGGACCAGGGATTTGAACTCATGTGTAGTGGTCTAGGGAAAGTAAAAAGCAGAGCATAGACTAGGGATGAGACCAGTGAGGCCACGGGCCAGGCAGCAGCTGCTGGGAGGGGCAGTGAGGGAGACATCCCAGCGGCGTCAGCCACGTTGGTCTGCAGGGATCTCATGGTGACCCTGTTCAGGGGACAGTGAAGGCGTTTTTCTTTTGGAGAAATAAAGCATGAATTAGTGTTCATCAGAGTCTGAGAAGAGTAAAATATGTCCTTTATTTCCTTCAGATTCATGTTAAAAATGGAGATCACATGAAAGGGGCACGTATGCTTATACGCGTGGCCAACAACATTAGCAAATTTCCATCACGTAAGTACTGAGAAGAAGAGCCTGTTACCCACATTTCTGCCTTGGCACAGCATTGTGAAGTCTGAACTTCCCAACTCTGCCAGCCACTGTCTTCTGCGTATATTGATTCATGAATCCCACAACCACCCCATGAAGTGGTGTACAATGGGTCCCCAGGACCACCCCAGGTTTGCTAATTCACTAGGACTCACACAGTTCAACAGACAGTAGTGCTAAAGGCTAAGACTTATTACAGCAAAAGGATACAAAGAAAAATTGGCAAAGGGAAAAGGCACATGGGCCACAGTTGAGAGGAAAACAGGTGCAGTCTCCCGAGTCCCCTCCTAGCGGAGTGGCACAGGACACACTTAACTTTGCCAGGAGTGAGTTGTGTTGACACCACATGTAAAATGGTGTCTGCCGGGGGCGGTCATGAGACTCTTCCCAGGGTTTGTATTCTGGGCGGGTCATGTAGGTACCCCCTGCTTGGTATGTAGAACTTCCAGACTCCCAGAAAGCAGGTGTTCAGCATAAAGCACAGTTTGTACAATGAGTTTAGGCACAGTTATCAGTTCTGGAAATGGTGGGAACTCCTCCGAAATCCAAGTTCTCAGAGGCCAGCCAAGGACCAGCCTTTCACGCAGGTCTTCCTAAGGATAAGTCTCAAGACTGCACACACTATTATTATTTCCTCTATTTTACACATAAGCAAATTGGGCAAAAGAAGTGAAGTAACACTTGCCCACGATCAGTCACCTGATAAGCCTGACTGTGGTCTCAACCACTATTGGCCACTGTCTCTGAAAAGTCCCGTTATTCTAAAAGGCATGTCATTATAACATTCTTCTGTGAATACGTTTTGTCACATTCTATGACAGGGGTCAATAAACTTTTTCTGTAATGGGTCAGATGTCAAATGTTTGGGGCTTTGTCAGCCATATGGTCTCTGTCACAACTATTGGACTCTGCCACTTTGGCTTGAACCAAATGCGCATGGCTGTGTTCCAACAGATCTTATTTTTTGACACTGAAATTTGAAACTCGTAATTTTTACAAAATATTTTAAACAAAATGTTCTTTTGATTTTCACAAAATCTTCCCAATAGTTTCATAAAATATTCTTTTGATTTTTTTCAACCCTTTAAAAATGTAAAAGGCATTCTTAGCTCTTATCATAGACAATACAAAAACAGGAGGCCAGATATGTGGCCCACAGGTTACAGTTCACCAACGCCTGTTCTCTAAATGTATTATTTTTTGTTAATCTGAAAAAATCCCGACTTTAAAATGATTGTATACCATGCTGGCTAAGGGTACAATAGGACACATGCTGGCTAAGGATACAATAGGACAGGCACTGTTGTGACTGCTGGTGGGAATGGATATTGCTATGGCCTTTCTAGAAGGCAGTTTGATGATTTGTGCTAAGAATATTTTTTAAAAGGTCATGTTCTCTGAACCAGTAATTTGATTTCTTAGCATCTGTCTTGAAGAAATAGATACATGCTGAGAGGTTAGTCCATAAAGTTATTAACCGCCCTTACCCATTCGTCAGTAGTCCTGTCAAATGCAAAAGGCATGTCAGAGTGTGGAAGGATGCACGCAAAAGGTTACCCCAAGGGAGTGCAGGTCCTGGTGTCACAAGGAAAACACGGTACAATCAGGGGAGCCATTTTGACGAGCAGTTAGCTGGACTCTGCCGCTACGCTCTTTCCTCATTAAACCAGTGTCAGTTCTTTGCTAGAAAAAGCAGGTTTAGAGAGGTGTGATCCCGTTTTCCTCCCAACAGGATAGAGTCATGCCAGTGGGCCTTGTGCCTTCTGCTCTCATTTGTGTTGCAGACATTGTGCCAATCCTGACATCTACCGTGATCGAGTGTCACAGAGCAGGCCTGAAAAACTCTGCTTTCAGCTTTGCAGCTATGTTGATGAGACCCGAGTACCGCAACAAAATAGATGCTAAATACAAAAGGAAGATTGAGGCCATGGTCAGGTAGGCAGTGAACTCCTGCCACTCTTTAATCACGCTTCACAAATGTATTTTTCAGAATGTAGCTGCTAATGTACATAAGAAATAAGAAAATGGACTGGGGGTAGCGAGTAGGATTGTGTTCAGCTACCATAGGCTGAAAACCCCACATGGCCGGAACGAGTCAGGACTGATTTGACTCCTGTACAAGGCATTGTCCAGGGCTGGGCTGCTGGGACCTGCTGCTGCTAAGGACAGATGCCCGTCTTCTAGCTTTGCCCTCCCGAGCGTAGACATTTCCTCCTCAGGGCTGCGTAGTTTCAGTTGTCAGCCACAACTCCAGACATCACATCTCCATTCAAGGCAGGAAGAAGGGGGACATTAAAAGAGGAAAAGGTCTTCACCTTTTTATTAAGGAAGGACACCATCCCCAGGAATCCATTTACAACTCACTGGCCAGAGCTCTGCCATGTGGCTAGCGTTAGCTGCAAAGCATATGGAGTGAAAACCAAGCTCTTTTGGCAAGGAAGGATGGCTAGTACGCAGGCAGCAAGCAGTATGTCACAGAGGGACAAACAGTGAGTATTTCCAAACCCTGTGTGGGTCCAAAGGCACCTAAGGCATATCCTCACTCGGAGCAGTAAGTGGCCTGGTTTTCCAAAGGGAAACTTAGGAAAAAGTAGCACTAGTGTTTACAGAAGGAAAAATTAATTGCAATCATGTAGTAATTTTGTACGACCACTTGTTTAAAGTAGTGATGACATTTGGGTTACCTGCTAGACCCATGATGACCAGGGGACACGGGTGTACCTGAATGTTGACCCAGATGTCAGCCAGCGGAGAAGGCTGACCAGTAATGGCACATGGAAGCAACACCACTTGATTATGAGCTGGGCTTGGGACGAACCCTCATGGCAGAGCTCTAAGCTGGAGAGAGCTACACGGAGCACTTCCTTTTTTAAAAGCTGATAAACCTAAGTACCTTCAGACTAAATCAGTCTGACCTAGCATACCTGCCAGCACAGAGTGAGGTGGGGAGAAAATGCTAGGGCACCTTTACCCCGATGGCTTAGTGCCACGCTGCCCTCGGTGCCAGCTGGGAAGTGATGCTAGTTCTTCTCCCCCCCACACAAGTGCTCTATAGCTGAGAGGTCTAAGAGTGTCACACGACCCATATTTCAAGTGCTCAAAAGTTTCATGTGGCTCATGGCTACCATGGACAGCACAGAATTAGAACATTGTATTGTCACCGAGTTCTTTGGACAGGGCTGGATAGCGTTTACCACTTCAGTACACAGAGGGGAGAGACAAAAGAGAAACAGCAAGCTCACCACTCCAGTGACACAGGGAGAGAGGGGACAGCAAGACCCACTCATTTTCTGCCACGTAACGTGTCCTGAACTCCAGCTCCCAGACTTGGCCCATGTGATGCTACAATCTGACCAGTCCCGGTCCTTGAGGGTGTGGGGGCTGACGGTGAGCCTATAAGCATCTCTAGTCTCAGTCTATGAAGTAGGTGTTTCACATTCCTAGTTTTCCAGATATGCCTTTCTTCTGCTGTCCATGTTACACAGAAAATCAAATGTTGTTTTTATGTGATTCTTCCTCACAGGAGACCCGATACATCTGAGACAGAAGAGGCCACAACCCCATGTCCATTCTGTGACTTTCTTCTTCCAGAATATGAACTCCTCTGTCCTGGATGTAAAAATAACATCCCATATTGCATTGCAACAGTGAGCTTCTTTATAATAATTGCCCTTTCTTTGCCTATTTATAATCCATATGAATATATGATGTGTCAACATTTTTTTTCACTTCTGAAATCGTTCAAATTTTCTACAGCTTTTAGCATGTAATTTTATGGTCAACAAAGTTGAATGTTATATTCGGAGCATGTAATAGTCTAAGTGAGTATCTAGAAGACACAGCAGGACAGTATTGCACACACTTGGGGATCAGACAGTCCCAGGGTTAAATCCCTTTTCTGCCACTTACTGGTGTGTAACCTGGTGCAATTTGCTTTACCTTGCAATTTAGATCATGATTTCACAAAATTGAAGACTATTCTCTTATATATGAATCTGACATAAAAATCTGGCTTCGGTCCTTTTGATGCCATCTTTTTCTAATCAATTACCCACCCATGTGAACTATCAATAATTTCATAATTTAGAGGGCTGGCTTTTAACTGTAACCCAATTATTGTAATTGACTAATGGTGGGAGTTTAAAAAAAAAAAAAAAGATGAATTTTACTCTTAATGTACTGTTTCTAGGGTCGACATATGTTGAAGGATGATTGGACTGTGTGTCCACATTGCGACTTCCCTGCTCTGTACTCAGAATTTGAGATGTAAGTGCATTGTTTCACTTACACAGGTCACACAGATATATCCAAAAATAGGCCTTTCATTCAGCCTCTCTTATCCTGAAATCTCCTTATTTGTTCACGTTCCTAAAGATCTCTATAAAGATTCAGATTGTCTTAGAACCTTCTATGACCTTTGAAAACATTATCCTTACAGGGGACCTTGCATGAGACTGAATATTCCCAATTCTTAAATTGCATGATGAACACGTACTATGCCGTATAGACAGGAATAGTTGTTTTCTACATTAAAATCAAAGGAAAAGAAATATTACAGACTTAATTTACTCTGCCTTTCCCTCCCCAAACAGCATGTTAAACACTGCAAGCACATGTCCTATGTGTTCAGAAAAATTAAACTCTGCTCAACTGAAAAAAATCTCAGACTGTACCCAGTACTTGCGCACAGAGGTGGAGCAGTGAGTGGAATGTGCAGGTAAGTGCCAGACCATTCACTCACCTTTCGAGGGCACAGAGCACACACAGCTTTAGTTTATATTCATATTGGGCTCCTTTTTGTGCATCATGTCACTTGTCAGATTTGAACAATCTAACAACAAAACCTTTGATTTTTTTGTTGTTTGTTTTTTAATGCTAAAATGCAGGTTGTGCAATCTCTGTATTGACAAAGATTATTTGGCCAAGTAGCAATATGGATTTTGAGTAGACTGTATTTTGTCATTAAAAGTTTGGTAGAATTCACCAGTGAAGCCATCTGGTCCTGGACTTTTGTTTGGCAGATTTTTGATTACTGATTCAATTGCCTTACTCATAAATGGTCCATTCAGATTTTCTGTTTCTTCATCATTCAGTCTTGGTAGCTTGTAGGTTTCTGGGAATTAATCTATTTCTCCTAGGTGTCCAAATGTTGGTATGTAATTGTTCATAGTGGTCTCTAATGATCCTTTGTATTCCTGTGGTATTGGGTGTAATGTCTCTTCTTTCACTTTTGATTTTGAGTTCTTTCTTCTTGGTGAGTCTAGCTAAAAGTTTGTCTATTTTATTTAGAAAAAAGCAGCTCTTGATTTCATTTACTTTTAGTCTCTCTCTTATTTCTGCTCTGATCTTTATTTCTTTCCTTCTAACTTTGGGCTTAGCTTTTTCTCCTTTTTCTAGTACCTTGAGGTATAAAGTTAGGTTGAGATATTTTTTCTTAATGTAGGCATTTATCACTATGATTTTCCCTTAGAACTACTCTTGCTGTACACCGTAAGTTTTGGTATGTTGTACTTCCATTTTCATTTGTCTCAAGGTATTTATTTCTCTCTTGATTTCTTCTTTGACCCATTGGTTAGTTAGTGGCATGCTGTTGAGTCATACTGGTGATTTTCCAATTTTCTTCTTGTAACTGATTTCTAGTTTCATATAGCATTGTGGTCAGGAAAGACGCTTGATGTGATTTCAGTCTCCTCAAACTTAGTAAGATTTGTTTTGTGGTCTAACCTATGATCTATCCTGGAGAATCGTCCACGTGTGACTAAGGAGTATTCTAATTTTGAAGGGGCTGTTCTCTAAATGTGTCCACCTAGTCTAACATGTCACTTAAGTTCAGTTTCCTTATTTTCTGTCTGGATGGTCTATCCATTGCTGAAAGTGGGGTACTGAAGCCCCTACTATTGCTGTATTGCTGTTTCTCCTTTTGGGTCTGTTAATATTTGCTTTATACATTAGGGGCTCCTTTGTTGGGTGCATAAATATTTATAAATGTTATATCCTCGTATGGATTGACCCCTTTATCACATAATGACCTGTTTTGTCTCTTACGATGGTCTTTATTTTAAAGTATTTTATCTAAGTATAGCTACTTCAGCTTTCTTTTGATTTCTATTACCATGGAATATCTTTTTCCATTCCTTCACTTTCAGTCTGTGTGTCCTTAAAGCTAAATGATTCTCTTATAGGCAACATATAGTTGGATACTCTTATCCATTCAGCCACTGTCTTTTGATCATAGAATTTAGTCCATTTAAAGTAATTAATGATAGGTATGGACTTACTGCTAGTTTGTTGTTTTCTGGCTGTTTTGAAATTCCTTTCTTCTTGTGCTCTTTTCCTTTGTGATTTGATGATTTTCTCTAGTGGTATCCTTAGATTCCTTTATCTTTTTGTGTCATCTATTATAGGTTTTTGCTTTGTGGATACCATGGGGCTTACATGAAACATAAGTCTATTTAAGTTAGTAACAAGTTCAAATGCATTCTAAAGCTCTACATTTTTACTCTCCCAACACACATTCTATTTTTTTTTTGGTTGTCAAAATTTACATCTCTTTATCTTGTGGTGTATCCATTAACAAACTATTGTTAGTTATTTTTACTATTTTTGTCTTTTAAGCTTCATACTAGATTTGTAAGTGATCAACCCACTTATAAGTGATTAACCCACTACCATCACATTAGGCTATTCTGAATTTATATATTTACCACTACCATTGAGATTTACATTCTGTTTTTCTGTTATTAATAGTGCCCTATCATTTCAGCTTAAAGAAGTCCTCTTAATATATCTTGTAAGGTTGGTCTAGTGGTTATGAACGCCGTTAGCTTTTCCTTGTGTGAAAGACTCTTCCCCCTTCATTTCTTAAGAACAGCTTTGCCAAATATTCTTGGTTGGCATTTTCTTTTTCTTTCAGCACTTTGAATTTATTGTGCCACTTTTTTGGCTTGAAAAGTTTCTCTGAAAAATCTGCTAAGTCATATGCTTATGTGGAATCCCTTGTATTTAACAAATTATTTTTCTTTTGCTTCTTTTAAGACCTCTCGTCTTTGACTTTTGGCAATTCACTTATAATGTGTCTTTGGTGTGGGTCTCTTTCAGCTCATCTTATTTGGAACTCCTGGCTTCCTGGATTTGGATGTCTTGTTTCCTTCCCCAGGTTAGGGAAGTTATAAGCCATTATTTCTTCAGTTTCCTTCTCCAGGTTGGAGAAGCTTTCAGCTATTATTTTTTCCAGTAAGATTTGTGCCACTTTCTTCTCCTTTGGGACGCCTATAATGCAAAAATTGGTCTGCTTGATGTTATCCCCATACATCCATTAAGCTATAATCATTGTTTCCCTGCTCTGATTGGATAAGTTCCATTGCCCTGTCTTTGATGATACTTTCTTCTGTGTCATTTAGTCTGCTACTGACCCCCTCTACTGTATTTTTCAGTTATATTCTTCAGCTCTATCATTTGTTTGGTACTTTCTTATATTTTGTCTCTGTTGAAATTACCACTTTGCTCATGCATTGTTCTCCTGACCTTGGCAAGCATCTTTATGGTAAATTTTATCAAGTAAATTACTTATCTCCATTTCCTTAAGCTATTTTTCTGAGATTTTATCTTGTTCTTTCATTTGAAACACCGTTTCATTTTCCTTGATTGTGTTGGTGTCTATGCATTTGATAAAACAGCTTCTCCCAGTATTGGAGTGGTCTCTTGTAGGAATTGAACCTTATTCAGCCCTGCCCTAGCTCTTGGTTCTCTCTCACATCTTTGTGATTTTCTAAGTAGCTTTCTTTGTTCTTGTGGCTCCCAGTGGCTGAGGGTATGCTAAGACCTGTTAGTGTCCCAAATAGGAGGATCTCAGCACCTAAATGCAGGCTGATTGAAAGCTGAACCCTCAGGCCACAGCTATTGAGATAAGCAAACAGGCGTCCTTGAAAGACTAGGCTTCTGTCTGCTGCCTGTGTGTTGAGCACCAGGTTTTGAACACTTTCTCTGTTATAGTTCAGGGGGACCTATGAAAATAAGCCCTGAACTTAAAAGGTGTCCCAGTGGAAAACGGCAGCAAAAACCAGAGCACCAGAGTTGTACATAAAGCTCCTTTCTGGGCGATACCAGAGACGTTGGTGGAGGCAGAGGGCAAATATGAAGATGGTGCCTGCTAGCCCTTGCAATCTGGAAGCGTAGTGCAGTTGGCTCCTAGATGGATGTTACATTGCAAACCTGCTTCTCAGGCTGTCACTTTTAAAGTAAGCAAATAGGCTTCTTTCCCAGAAAGACTGCATGCATTTCAGCTTGTTCCCTGTGCTAGGCCCTGGGCTATTAGCCAAGGTGGGTCCATGTAATCCCATTAAGAACTGTTTCTTTGTTGAAGGTCTTGTGGATACAAGGCCTGATGGCTTTCAAAGCTAGATGTTTTCAGGCCCCTCTCTCCAGTAGAAGTCTTAAAATTCCGGGTGCTAGATGTGGGGTCCAAACCCTTCGTTCCTCAGGGAGAAGCTAGGAGTTATGTGTCACAGTTGCCAGGGGTGGGCTTTAGGGAGATTGTCTCAGCTTCTCCTACCCATTTCAATATGGGTTTTTTCTCATTTACCTGATGTGTAGGTGTCACTTGGCTACATCCTGGATTTCTTTCAGAAGTCATTGTTCCATATGTAGTTATAGATTGGCTGTCTGTGGGAGACGGTAGTTCAGGAGCCTCCTACATTGTCATCTTGAACCAGAATCTATCTATCACAATTTCTCTGGGTCAGTAGTATAAGCGTGGTTTAGTGGTCTTCTGTTCAGGGTCTCATAAGGCTGCAATTAGAGCTGCCTTCATCTAAGGCCACAACAATTTCATCTAAGGCTCAAAGTCTTCATCCAGCCTGTTTGTTGGTGGAATTCTAGTCTTTATGGTCAGAGGACTGAGGCCCTAAGCAGCCCTGTTTCTTGATACATAGTGCTCCACACATCATGGACTGTGCTTCTTCAAGTCCAGCATAAAAGAGTCTCTTCCAGTATAAGAGTCTCTTCCAAGCCTCTGATGTTCAAGGATTTACATGGAGCTTATATGCAGATTTTGGGGCAATCCCCTTCCCAGGATATTCTTCACATTTCAGTAGTTCTGGCAGCCCCACACTCTGTTCTGTGACTCTTCAAGCTAGTCAGACTATGATTTCACTGTTTAAGTTTTAGCCATTCTGTGACTCATGGATTTGCCTTCAGGTTAAAAGCCATATAAGATTTTACCCAGTAGAGTTCTATTCTTCCAAGAATTGACACCTTTCCAATTTCTACTTGCTTTTGGTTGCTCCAGTTATAAATTGAGGACAGAATGTATTACCTGTGGGAGGATTAATTTGCAATTCTGCTACTTCCAAAAGTAGAACTTTGTGTTTTAAATAATTCTACATAGGCCCTCTGGAATCAACCCCTGCATTAAAGTAGAGCCTTAGACCATGGTATCATAGCTGCTTGCAGATATGCCTCAGTGAGTTGTTATACACCTTTTGCAAAAGTCACTATAAGTATCTTTTCATACAATGAACTCAGTTGAAGCTACTGTTCACTGACTCCTTTTAGACAAAGAACCCTTAACCATTTAGTTTCAGTTTTTTTCCCTACAGATTGTTGAGCACTTACCTTGCATTTTCTCCTTCTTCCCAGTGAGATGGCTATTATCAATCTCACTTTATGGTGGAGGCTCAACAGCTTGCCCACATAGTTTTAGTCACTTGCAAGGCCAAACTGAAACCCAATGCTGATTACAGACTGAAGGCTTCTAACGTGAATGTAATGCTCCAAGTCCACATTCCAGAAATGAGCAAAAAATTCTTTGTATACTTGGCTTTATTACTAAATGCCAGTTGTTACTTGAAAACTGTCCTTAAATCATGTGGGTTTTTCCCCCCCTTTAATCCTTTCTAGATATAATGTTCCTGAGAATATAGCATCTTTTCCATGGGAGGGTATTTCTGCCCCTGGTAGATTTAGAGATGATCCTTCCTGGATACAGAAGAAAACACAAAGGTGACCTTTCCAGCTCTCCACTTTCAACTTTTGTAGAAGTGATGAAATGGTAACCATTGCTGTTTATTACACTTTGTATATTTCCTCTTCAAAGTCTTAACGTATTATATGCTTTGCACTGTTAATAGTAACCTATGACATATTTTGAAATACCTCCTTTAAAATAAAATTGTTAACTAGATATTTGTAATGTTTTTCTGGAAATAGGAAGGTAGCTTTGAAACACATTGTGAAGTTTGGGCAGCACAGATGTTAACACGTTGCGTACGGATCACGAGAATCTTCGTTTTCTTTTTGAGCCATGCGTTAAGGACGGATAACGAGAATTCTCGTTTTTACTGTTGACTCTTTTTACTTTGCATATTTTATTGAATTATTTGTAGAATAATTATTTATAGAATAATTTATAGAATAATTTATTTGTAGAAGCTATTATTTATAGAAAAATAATAAATGACATAGAAGCATTTATGCTTTAAAGAGAAGAGTGCATTTTAAAGTAGTTTCTTTTAAAAACTTGCCGGAACAGAGGGGTATGAGGGATTTAAACCCTGCCGTACGCAACGTGTTAACAGTGTTGAAAGTATGAAATGAGAAGTTTACATACATCAAGGCTAAGCAGCAGTATCAGTCCTAGAATAAACACACCAAAAATCACTACAATCCAGTATGTGAAAGAATGAAACTATACGTTTACAGTTGTTATATAGTCCTGAGTCGTTACACTGCGTACTATGGAACTCCTGTCACAAAATTGAATCATGTGACTTGCCCTGATGATACACATTATTCAGACTCTTCCCCAAGTGGTTGGAGTGTTCCTTCCCCATATCACACATACCACGTGCATCTCATACACAACATACTTTTTCCACATCATTATATGCTTTCTTGCCATCCAAGGCCAATGTCACCAAAGTCTGAGCAGCTAGGAGAAATGAGTAGTATCGCCTAACTGGTCATGAGGTCTTCAAAGAAGACTCAAATAGACCCAAGTTGTTATCATTTTAAAGAGCACATTTACAATCTCTAATTCTAAAAGAGACGTTATTTACCTTATACACACATTATGCCAGTCATGTTGTGTAGAGCATTTAGAATGAAAATCATAATGAACAAGTAAAGGACACTAATCAATTGTTCTGGCTGCAAGGATAGTATAGTCCCTTTCCTGGGGAGTACAGAGCGAGTAGGCAGACGTGACTTGCACATCCAAAAGCAACAGGAATGAAAACGCATCAGAAACTCACGCTCACCCCACTGGTTAGGTGAGGCAGTCTTTCAATTAAGGAAATTTTCACTCAAGCAGAAGTTCAAGTTGGGCTTTCACGAAGAGAGGGGTCTGGCTCAACAGGCAAAAGCTGAGGGCAATGCTTTGTTCCCACAGTGAACATGAAAGACATTTTCACATGACACATATGCTTTAAATGCTTAAAAACTTTGTCTCACCTCTGAAACAAGACTCTCAGTTCCTTAGAGGTAGGGAATAGTATCCTGGTTTTACATTCCTTTTAACACAAACCTTGGAGCGTTTACTGACAAGATGAAAAAACACCTAGACACGTAAAGTCCAGGCTAGTTCCACAGCCTCAGGGCTACTACAAGTGCAGTTACAATCTAATGTCCTAATAGGGTTTGTGGAATCTGTCACAGGACAGAACCGGATCTTCTGGGGACAAAGTAAACAAAAGCCAGTGTTCATTCTGTCCCAAGCCAGAGTGAGGCTAAGAGCCTGACCCAGCCTCGGTCCTACTGGTTTGAGACTCTGGAAGGACAAGAAAGGCTGGGAATCCTTTTCACACCCTGTGGTAATAACGAAGAGGCCTCACCATGAACTTCTACCACGGTAGAGAAGTGGTCGGCACTCACCACTGTAATGAAGTTGGAAATTAAAGTTGACTCTTCAAATGCTACAGTGATGTTTCGTACAACTGGTCAGTAAGTAAAATTAATGTTTTTTATCCAATCATTTGCAAATTAATAAGTAACATACCAACATAATATTTTACTGTACAAGATGAGTCTTAAGAATTTGTACATATATATGTAGAACATTTTTATTCCTAATTTATATTTTGCAAGATATTTGACAATGTACAAAGAATACCCAGTTCTAGGTGGTGACTATTTTGTATATGATTTATTTACAAAATTTCACCACATAATAGTAACTACCTTTAAAAAAAAATCAGTTATTGGTCCTATAAAGGCCATTAGGATAAACTGTTAAGCTTACAAAAGTTGCCTTAATACTACCGTTCTCAGGCATATTGTTGTTAAATAAAATTTGATTCCAAAGCTCACATGTAGTTAGTTTCTAGGTCTGATTATACAGTCATTTTGAAGCACCATCTGATTAGATTGACGGGGGACAGTGGAGGACTCAAGCAGTCCTATCAACCTCTATAAGAGGTGTACATTAGCCTACTGGTTACATCCTTCTAGCTGTACCACCATTCATTTATAATGGGACCACGTGGTCGCCCCATTATGCTAAAATATGGTTCCTTTGGAAAAAACAAAGCATTCTCAAGACCAACTAGACTGGTCAGCAGGGTGAGTAGAAACTTTAGATGTCATGACTGTCAGTACTGAAAAATGATTTCATTTCTTTGAACTTTTTCCTTTTCCTTTTCTGGACTCCTTATCTTTTTCGGATTTTGAAGGCTTTGAAGATTTTGTCTTTTTCTGTTGGGAGGGAAAGATGCACAATATAGTTAAGTTCATCTCCACAACAAATCAAATCTTTACCTACAACTTAATAAAGAGGAAAGGTTGCAAGCACTAGGTCTTGAACTACTGCTACCCCCCAATGAGTTTACTTTCAAGAAGCAACTGGGCTAGTTGTAGCCTTTAAAAGATAACAGTAAAAACTGAAAAAAGGTATTTAAATCTAGAACTAAGATACATTTCTTATCAATGGAATTTCTTGGGTTTTGAACATAAGTATATTTAGGAGAGACAAAATAAGTAAAAGATAATTTACAAATAAAGTAATGTTTCATGAAAATTTTCCTTTTTTTTCAGTTTTAGAGTCTAAACTCGTTCAGTTTGAGAAGGAGAGGGAAGGGGACAACCTCTTATGTCTACACAGGACTAGATACAAAGGGCTACACTGGTGAAGGCCACTATTCCTACCCGTGCATATAATACAAAACAGAAATGAAGTGGGGCAAGAATGATACCCTCACAATAGAGGAGGGTAAAGACTACATTCCTTGCCTCAGCCAATGGCAAACAGTGGGCTGACACCATAGATGATTTTAATCTGTCCTAGCAAAAGACAGGATGTGTTGCTCTGAGATACTTCTACAGGAAATTCAATGGCTATAGCAAAACACAAATAACAGGAAGGAGAAATGGTTTCATTGAAAATGTTTGATTATGCTGTGAAAATGTGTCTATGGGTAAAGCATACACCAATGAGCAAATTAAAAGAATTGCAGAGCATATGATGGCGATATTCTTGCGATTTGGCTCTTCTATTATAAGAAGGTGTTTATAAAAATGAAATCTAAACCTTCTCCATTCTCAACTTTGATGAACAAAAAAAAATATTTTCACAGCTTACTCTACTTGCTAAACAGGCCCTAAATAATTTCTGAAGGCAAGTTATACACAAGAAAAGATAAATTATTTGGAGGGAGTACCACAACTTCTCCTCTCTGTAGCTTAAAATACTACCTTGATCATAGCATCAGTTTCCATAGCGTCTTGATCTTTCTCATCAGATTGAGAGTCATCTTCATTTAACTCTTCGTTATATTCAGAATTCAGTGATGGGCCTGTGCTGTGTCTGGATGTCTTTACTGCCTGAAGTGAATATGGAGTAAGGTGGACTTCCTTATTGTAAGCTCTTGTAAAGGCTGCTTTCACCTAAAGGAAATACAGTTTTTAAAAAAAGTAAGTGCAAAATAATCCTTTTGAACGCTGTAGGACTAAAGGTTTTGAAAGACTCCTGTTTGCAAAATATTTATGCATATACATGTAAATATATATGTATGTATATATATATATTTATTTATATATGAGGTGTGGTCAAACAATACGATGAATGTTTAAATAAAAAAGAGTTTATTACAGTAAAAGATACATTGCCATTAATAACCCTCAAAATACTCTGCCTTTCTTCGAACACACTTATCCCACCATTCTTGCCACTTCCTAAAGCAGTTCTGGAAGTCCTCTTTCTTGAGTGTCTTTAGTTGTGCTGTCGTGGCTGCCTTAATGTCTTGAATCATTTTGACGTTGGGAAGAGCCAGAAGTCGCACGGTGCTAGATCCAGTGAATAAGATGGATGAGGACACACTGTAATGTTTTTGACAGAAATTGCTGTATACCAGAAGCGATGTATGACACGGAGTGTTGTCATGGTGGAGGATGATTTAAGGCACACTTTAAAACACACCTTCTCTCAACCATAGCTCACACCCCCACTGACTGCACTGAAAAAGTTGAAACTTGTCACACACTGTTTACTAAGGTTTGACGCACCATTTCCCATATTGAAGATCCCTGCCTTTCTGTTGGATGGCACTCGGCAGTAGCATTCACCCTATTTTGTGATCCCAATGGAAAGGCTCCGTGTCACACATAACTTCTGGTATATGGCAATTTCTGTCAAAAATATTACTGTGTGTCTTTATCCATCCTATTCACCAGATCTGGCACCGTGCAACTTCTGGCTCTTCCCCAAAGTCAAAATGACCACGAAAGGTAAATGTTCTGAATCAACTCAGGACATCGATGCAGCCACAACAGCGCAACTAAAGATACTCACAAAAGAGGACTTCCAGAACTGCTTCAAAAAGTGGCAACAACAATGGGAGAAGTGAGTTTAAAGTGAGGAGGAGTATTTTGAGGGGGATAAATGGCAATGTGTCTTTTACTGCTGTAATAATGTTTTTAAAATTTAAACATTCACTTTTTATTTTTTATCACACATGTGTGTTGTTTTTTTCCTATGGAAAAGTTCCATATTTTTCATGATTTTCATAATAGAGCACAGGATTCAAAAGGAAGCAGTATTTGGAAACTTCAGGCAGACAAAAAGGTAACTTTAGAGGTCATGATTTTTACCTATTCAGTGTTCTCCTCAGTTCTACAAAGTGATAAGCAAGGTTACTCAGTGATTCGATAAATCAAGAAAGGTTCACAATAAGATACAAGTGAAAGTTGGCTTTTACTTACCACAAAATCCATAAATTACCTTTACAATAATAATAATTAGTTACTTCAATATACTAAGAAATTTGAAAAGCCTTAGCATCAAGCTTCTAATAATTGCAGAATTAATCCATGAATTCTAACTATGGATGTCTCTTGTGAGAATTTACCCATAACTATTGAGTCAGGTCAAAATTCTAGAGAAGGCAAGCCACAGAGAATGTGTCTTGTAAAATGGCACCAAATAAACAGGCACAGAGTGAGGTATTAGATATTACATATTCATGTTATGTCACATTAGTTTTTTCATGCTCATTATATAAAGACAGTAGGGGGACACATTATTACATAATATATTGTCTAACTGGAATAAATACTGAATCTACATATTAGGTATACTAAGTATAAAAATCCTAAGTATAAAAAATCCTCAGCCAGGAAACTTTCTTTTCCTAATGCAGCACTTTGCTTTTACTTCCCCAGGCTCATCTGCTCACCCTTACTTATAAGTAATACATTTATATTCGGTCCTCATATTTCATGTCTCACTTTTCAACTCAGCATAAAGGAAAGGTAAACATACACATTGTAAAGTCAAATCTAGAAGTCTTTCCTTAATATTGTACTCAAATAGTATATTTGGAAAGCATAAGCTATAAGGAAAAAGCACTGAAGGAAAAAAAAAAGGCATGTACAACACCTCTGAAGTACTCCTAGTACAAACCTGGTAATTACAAAATGATAGCGAACCAGTGGGTTACACAATTTACCTTGGGATCCAGCTTGGAGAAGGGACTAGGTTTGCCTCCCCAGCTGCTAATTTCCATGATATTCTCAAAGTCTTCTTTCATCAAATAATATGCGTCCATAAGAGCAACAACATCCTGTACTCCTTCTACCCCTTGTGAGGTCAAGGGCTGTACAAGTGCATCCCTTATATGTGACAGATAATCCATATTTATAGTCCTTTTGCTGGAGTAAGTCCTTAAACCAAAACAAAAGAAACACACCTGTTATCAATGGCAAACTGCCAACTCAAGTCAGCGTACATAACACTGAGTTAATCAGATGGAGTACAATCCCCTTTTCACAGCACTCGATGGAATGCCTAGTATTTAACAGTAGGTGAAAGGAAAGCCTAGTGCTACCCCGCCAGGGTAATGGATACACACCAATGTGCTCAAAGGGAATTTGCTATTTACCCGGATCAGAGAATGAAAACACAAATGTAGGTTCTGCTTCCATCATACTCCTAAGGCCCTGGCAACAACAGTGTTTCTATGTGCTTATACTTATAGCCAAGATTACTCATTCCGAGTTTCAAATAGTCAAAGCATCAGCAAATGGCAGTGAGATTTCCTACTTTGAGGGCCATGGCAAATTCCTACGTGATGGTCTGTAACACCTTTTGGTCTCTGACCACAACAGAATTACATGTGAATGCTCTCCTCACATTTCCTAATATTGTCACTCTGGAAGTTTCAGTTCTAGAGCAGGGTTTTCCCCAAATCAAAACTGTAGAGACTGTTCCTGGAGAATCACACTGGCCAGGGAAAGACCTAGAAACAGTCTGATCTGCTGAGATCTAGAATGCTATCATGAAATGTCTGGTTTTCTTTATCCTTAAATGCTGTCACTTAAAGACAAAACAGTATTTCCAGTGCCACCCATCACCTTAAATCTTTCCAACCCAGTTGCCTCCATCTTCAAATCAGGCAATTATACATACGTGTGCTTCAAACAAGAGACCTCAAAAGCTGTTGGTTTCAGAACCCACTTTAAAATTAGAAAAAGAAATGAAAAGTCCCTTTAAAAATAACCTATGGGTTCTGCTCCTTCAGATAACTGAACGTATGAATCACAAAAACAACTAGATTTCCTGATCAGAAATCTAGAAACTTGCCCCACAGTTGTTTTGTTACCTAGGCAGAATTAAAAAATCTTTCCTATTTTAAATTCACCCTTTTCCTCTAGATCTGTCTCCCACAATTAAGCAAGCATACTAGTACTTAAAGACAAGATGAGCCCGTAAGCCTCAGTGCCCAAGACAATCATGAAACCTTTTCCAAAATTATTGTTTTAATTTCTTACATAACTGTTACCTTCTAGTAGAATCACGGATCTTTAAATCTGTGAGAAGTCTAAAGGTATTATCTAATTTACATAAATCAAGCATTCTTAACCTCAGAAATCTGTAATTCCCCTAAAATTATATTTTCTGCATTAGTACATTTTTGGGTGGAATATAGATCAAAGCTTTCAGATTCTCAAAGGCATCTATGACCAAAATAAGGTCAAGAACTACTAAAATCACATTCCACTTTAAAAGATAAAGAGAAACAGGAGCCTATAAAAATTCAGTGACTTAATCAGGTTTTAAAAGTAGGAAGATCTTAATTTATTTTAAAACTTATGAAACTCACTCTAGATGTCCGTGGTGATGCTAGTGTCCTGTCCATGATTCATTAAGAAACATTTACTGAGCAATTTTATTTGCTAGATGAGTAAGCCTCAGTCCCTGCCACCCGAAATGTTCAGTCCAATGGGAGAAGGGGACATACAACATGGAAGCCCAGTGGGAGCATCAAAGACAGACAGCCTCAGGGCAAAGTGATGCACAACCTTTAAAAAGCAGTGGGCAGGGAGCAGGAAGGGAGCCGAGAGACAGGCCCCCAAGTTGACCAGTGAGAAGAGCAGGGGGGAAAAGCAGCCTTTTCCAGCTCCCAGAGGCCGTCTGCGTCCCATGAGCATCCCATGCTCATGGTGACTTTTTATTTTCAAAGCTGGCAGTGTAGCATCTTCAAATTTCTCTCTGACTAACAATGCTGCCTCATGTTTTTTACATAAAACCCCTTGTAACTACATTGGGCCCACCTGGATAATCAGGATAATTTTCCCATCTCAAGTTGGGAACAGAAGGAAGAACTCAGTTCTGCTTTGACCAAAAATTAAGGGTGAATCAAATATTAACATTCCCTCCAGGGACAAGAAGGGGAAATAAGATTGTTCAAATAGTTCTTCATGGGTAAAAATAAATTCCTAAAGTTCACTCAATATAAGTGTGCATGCACATTCTCTGAGTTTCTAAGCTTAACAAAATTGTACCAAATAACAATTTTTGAACTTCCTTAAACCTCTCCAAGGACACTGATTTTTCAATCATCTGAGTGTCCAGCTCCTGTTATAGCTAAACTCTAGCCCCATCCCAAACTAGGTCAGTTCACTACTAGAACAGGTAAAAACTAGTTCATTTATTTAAATAGTTTCCTTTTCTGATGAAATTATTCTGAAGTTGAGATGTTATATGTGCCTACTAATAACAGACATAGTCATAATAATAATAATAATAATAATAATAATAAATAATAGCACTACCTCAGATTTATGTTTTTAAAACTTACCTTACAAGTATTGTAATGATTATGGATAATAAAACTCAGGCTATAAGAACCTACTCAGGATCATTTATCTAGTGAACAATAAAATAAAAACTGAAATGTAGATCTTCTGACTCATGCTATCCTTACTGGATAAAAGCTAAATACACTACACTGAAAAGTCCCAGAAATGGAGGCATACCACTTACCTGAGACTCATATGCAATGCTAGGTCCTGAACAATACGGTCATGTTTGCCTGTGGATGAGTGCTTACCCAACCAGCTTGGGAAGGTGGGAAACTGGGTCATGTTACCCCTCATTAACTCTCCAGGAAGAACACTGGCATAAATGGCCTGAAAAAAAATCAATTGCAGTCCACAATTTAAATTCAGTACAAAGTTGCTTCCTTAGCAGCTACTGGCTTCCAAGCAGTCTCTGGAAAATGAAGCACACTGTCCCACGTACCTAATTCCAGGGCAGTCAAGCCCTTTCACTCTGTCTCAGATCTGTGAGTATGGGAAACTTGTCCCAAGAGACAAATTATTACGGTAAACGCCTTGGTCCAAAACATGTATGGCCCTCAGATCATCTTGCCACCTCAGCCTCTTCATCCAACTGATCTCAACATACCAGTTACCTTGTGGATGCCAAGGTCAAAGAAAAGACTGTTTAAGAGGAATCTGATGGTCTTTATAAGCTATTGATAGCATAGGGGGATCAGAGCATGGAAAGTCTAATTGCAGAATCAAGTAAACTGACACTTGAGAAAAGTAAAAAAAAAAGGTATCCTTGGATATCTTCTATATCCAGGGTTTTCACTTTTTTTGAAGGCTGGAATTACATATAAATTTTATATCGTGTTTTATTCTAATATTCTCTCATAGCATTTTTTTCATATTAGATAATTTTTATAAATAATTTTAAAGGTAGCATAATGTTCCAGTCAAGAGGATTTACCATCATCATTCTCCTGTTGCTGGACATGGAGATTCTGTCTAATTTTTTGCCATTGGAACTAATGTTTTAGGGAATATTTTTGTACATTAAGCCTTTTCTGTTTAAAATGATTTAAGATAAAGTCTCAAAGGTACAATTATTAGGTTAAAAAAATGAACACTTTTAAAACATGAGAAAGAATTCTTTATATCCAGAATGAGCCTTTGTCTTTTGTTTTCAAACAATATGTGCGTAGAATTAAGAGTGGGCCTAACACTATATAAATATGCAAAACTCAAATAAGAACAAATAATACTCTTAATTATGAACGTTTGCAAAACTATTTTGAGTCAAGTACCGAACATAAAGCTACCTCTTTACCAAGGAAAAAGAAAATTGGAATTCATGTATCAGAAAGTAGCTGTTGACCTGTCCTGGCTACATTTTCTCAAGAAGCTACTTACCGTGTTTCCCCGAAAATAAGACCTAGCCAGACAATCAGCTCTAATGCATCTTTTGGAGCAAAAATTAATATAAGACCCGGTATTATATTAATATAATATAATATAACATAACATAATATGAAATATAATACCTGGTCTTATATTATAGTAAAATAAGACCGGGTGTTATATTAATTTTTGCTCCAAAAAACGCATTAGAGCTGCTTGTCCGGCTAGGTCTTATTTTTGGGGAAACACGGTAGTAACCACCTGGGAGAGCCAGGAATGACAAAGAAAGAAGTGAATTCTTAAGGTATAATAGACCAAGTGAGACTTTTGACTCACATCCCAGTTATGAGATCAAAATCTAACGTTCCTATTTCCATATGTCCATTTACATAAAAACATTTTGAACCATCGAAAAATAAGGCTAGATTAAGAAACAGACAACAGTGACCACAGAGTGTTTTCTTCTTTAACAGACTGTGTTTTTTACCATAAGAGTCATAATAGTTTTTGGATACTTCAAATCATTACAGGAGCTAAACGCTATTTCATTCTCTTCACTAAAGCAGCATGCACTTTAAGGAGAGCCCTGTGCTCACCTGTGTGGGCAGAAGACTCCAGTTTTGCCTACTCCGGATCTGACGGTCCACTAGGTCACCATCACATATGCTATCTGCCGCTCTGCTTAAAAGCATCAAGTGCTTTTTCATGTCCCCTCTGCAGGATAAAAATCAGTCTGCATGATACCTCTGTCCATACTGCATGCCCCTGCCCCCCAATTATCTGGCCTTCACAGTGCTGGGAGGGTACTAATTCTACCCCTCAAGAGCTCTAAACACTCACCCTGCAGCTACAGGCTTCACATGTAAGTAGTTCTCCTGGACAAAGAGGGGTGCTATTGAATAATCATGAAAAAAGAGATCTGATTTGTCCACAAGTGACATGTGAGCCGTCTCCTCTCCGGCTACAAACACTTTCCGGGCAACATCAAATGGGCCCTAAAAAGAAAGAGGGACACACCTAGTAGAAGGCCCAATATCCAAACACTGATAACACCCAATGCTGGCAAAGATGTGGACCAACAGGAACCCTCAGTCACTGCCGGTGGGAATATAAAACGGTACAGTCACTTTGGAAGACAGCTGGGCAGTTTCTTATAAAACTGAACATACTCTTACTGCACTAACCAGTAGTTGTGCTCCTTGATATTGACCCCAATGAATTTGAAACTTTTATCACACAAAAATCCTGCACATGGATGTTTATAACAGTTCTGTCTGTAACTGCCAACACTTCAGCAGGTGAATGGGTAAGTAAACTATGATATATCTAGACAATGCAATATTATTCAGCACTAAAAAGAAATGAACTATCAGCCATGAAAAGACATGGGGGAACCTTAAATACGTATTACTAAGTAAAAGAAGCCAGTGTGAAAAGGCTACGTACTGTTATCATTCCAACTATATAACATTCCGAAAAGGTAAAGCTACAGAGACAGTAAAAAGATTAGTAGTGGCCAGGAGTTAGGGGAAGGGAGGGATGGATAGGCAGAGCACAGAGGATTTTTAGGGCGGTGAAACTATTCTGTATGCTACAATGGTAGTAGATACATGTCATTATACATATGTCAAAACCCACAAAATGTACAACACTAAGAGTGGGCCTTAATGTAAACTATGGACTTTGGGCAATACTGATTGATGGGTTAATATAGGTTCATCAAGTGTAACAAACATCCCACTCTGGTGAGGATGTTGACAGAGGAGGAGGTTGTATGTGTGTGGGGACGGGGAATATGGGAATCTCTGTACCTTCTGCTCAGTTTTGCTGTGAACTTAAAATTGCTCTTAAAAAGTTTATTAATTTAAAAAAAGGAGGGATAAAAAATCAGCTTGATCATTGCTCTAACTGTAATAAATTCTGACTAGTGACTAGGTGAAACAGAACAGAGATAAACTGATAAGACCTCTAGCGTCAGAGAGGTTATTAAAGTATAAACCATTTAAAACATGCGGAACAGTTCCAAAACCATGAATAAAGTCCATACATAAGGACTCTGGAAAAGCCCTTTTATATGTAGTGAAGCATGTATAATTTAAAACTTCTCAAAATTTACAATGTACATTGATAGTCCTTGGTGAAAAATTCATTTGAATTAGAAACACTTTTAGCAGCTGTCTATATCTATTATAACAAACATCCATAGATTCTACATGTGTCAGGGAACTACAGAACAAGAATTAACTAAGAAATGGAAATTTATTTTACCAGTTTGATATCCTTTTTGGCTCTATGAGAATCAGCCTTGGCCTGGTCATAGGTTAGTGCCTTACTTCGGGCACACCACATACTCAAATTGTGTAAAACCTAAAAGAATCACAAATAAGACACTGTCAAGACAGGAAAATACTGCCACTCCTCATCCCCAAAAGGTCAAAGGCATTAATTCAAAAGAATCATCAATTGTCACATTATATATATATATATATAATTTACCTGTCTGATATCTTGATTGGCTCCCAAAATTATTTCATTCATAGCTGGAGGGGGAATCTTTAAACCCTCTTTAAATGCAACAGACAGCATAGCACCCTAAAATTGACAAAGGAGAACCTTCAATGAATTTGTTTTAACTTACCAGTTATTCTAAAAATATTTATCAGGTACTTTTAAAAATGACCCTTACATAAATAGGATAGTGTGGTGCAGAAAAAAATTCCAATCATCATACCTTAATCTGTTCAACCCGAGGTCTTTGAAAGCGAAGATCAAAACAATAATGAACCAAAGAGCGAATCTTGGGGTGATTTCTATCATTGCACATACAAATAATGGGAATTTTTGTATGTTTTATCAGGCCAATTAATTCCTGAAAGGCAAATTTGCAACACAAAAATTGAAAAAAAAAAAAAAAAGAACAACAACAAAAAAATCTCACACAATGTATGCATTTTAGGTTTTAAAAACCTCAGCAACATGCCTTAATTGCCATAAATATGCCAGCATGATAATTAGTTCTTTACATTTAAAAACAAAACAATTAAAAACCAACAGTAAAACTGCAAAATACAATGCTTTCATTACCTGAATTCCTCCCCTGTCCTCACTGCCTGCCATGCCATCTACTTCATCCATGATGAGGGCATGCTTCGTGCTTACTGAATGGGCTTCTTCACCTGACCCATGTTGAGAAGCAATGAGATGGGACACAAACAAAATAACAGTTATTCACACACTGCTGCTTTATAAAAAATTATGTAACATGCTTTAAACTGATAATATAGGACCATGGAACAAAATTCAAAAGGTGTAAAAGTATGCAGTGAGAAAAAACTCTCCCTTCTGCCCTGGCCACGTAGGGTACCCAGTGTCCTTCTCCAGAGGCAAACAGCAGAAACAGACCCTTCTGTATCTTTTCAGAGATAGTATATACATTAAAAACGTGTGCATAAAAATACACACCTTGGTTTGGTCATTTAATATATTTTTGTGATCTGTTCCTTATCTATAGATATAGAACACCTCATTTTTAAGGTGTTTCATGTTCCATTTTACACATGTATCATCATTTACTTAATCTCTATTAACATGTGAAGATGCTTTCAATCTTTTGCTATTATAAATCACACTAAATGAATCTCCACACGTATGTCATTTTGCATATATACAACTTTAACAATTAACCCAGGAACTGGAATTTCTGAGTGAAAGGATAAGTGTAATTTAACTTTGAGAAATACTGCCAGATTGCTTCCAGAGTTGTACCAATTTACACTCTCCCCAGCCAGGTGTAACAGTGGTGTTTCCCGAGCAACTTCCTTTTAACAACGATTTTCTACTGTAGAAATTACCAAGAATTCAGGTGACTATGCAATATAACATAGGTTCTAAAGGAACACTGTTTAGTCGTAATTTGTACATCTTATTGTCCCCACAAACTCTGGCCATACCAGACCACTAGATGCAACCTGAAATACAGTGGTCCTTTCACATTGTGACTTTTCTCCTTCCCTACTACTCTTGCCTGAAACAATCTCTTCCACCTACAAACCACTCTCCTCCTCATTCTTCAAGGCCCTTCAAACAAATGTCGCCTTTTACTGGTAGCTTTCCTCACTGCCCCAGATAGAATCACTTCTTCATATACAGGCCTTTACCACCTCACTATGCACACTGTATTTCAGTTATTTTCTTTCCCTCTTCACAGGATTCGCCTGTGAACTTGCGAAAATCGTATGCAAAATACATAAATATGCCCATGTATGCATTTTTTAATCACATTCTCAGAAACCTCTAAGACCTTAAAAGAAAGGTAATTATTGTCCTATAAGAGTGACATCAGAGGCTTTTCTTTTTCTCTCATTAGTCCCAGGATTTAGCAGAGTGCCTGGCATGTAGTAGTGTTAATACTGGTTACTGAACATTGAAATGAACCTGTTTTTCTCACATAACCAAAGAAAACAGTTCAAAAAGCTACATACTTGAACAAAAGCCTTTGATGCTGGTATTATTGAGTGACTCGGCAATCATCTCCTTCAAACTGTTCTTACTCCGCGTATCACTTGCATTCAATTCCACGTAGCTGTATCCCAATTCCTAATCGAAATATTGTAAACCATTACTATCAAATTATTAACTGCCTCCCCCCCCAAAAAAAAAAACACACAAGAGAGTTAAGGAAGAAAAAGGGTAGAAAAATCATATTAAGGAACCATGAGTAAAAAGATCAAAGTGTGATAGTAACAGACAATGAGATTAACTATAATATGCCTCACAATAACTAAGAGACTTTGAAACTATCATAGACATACATACCACATACACATAAACATACACAAGGTTGGTTTTAAAACTCAGCTAATAAATCACTAATGTGGAACAAGCAAATTTCCTAAGTTTGGTTCTTAAAATCCTAAGCAGAATTAAACAGTTCCCAAGATTTCAGCATCAGATACAGAATTCTTGACTTTTCAAGATAAATAATAAAGTTAAATGATTCTTTGTCAAACTATCCCAATATACAACCTTCCTCTCAAATCGTGAAAAACTCAGTTATTCTATTTCCCCAATCGATCATTGTATCATAAGGCATTATAAAATGCCTTAATTGAATTCCCCCCCAAAGTAATGACAATAATAAAGGAAGAAAAGTGTCATGGATGGTAACAGTACATATATTCAGTACACAGAATTCTCACAAGTATATATAAGATATATGCCTAAAATAGGACTATTAATAAGACTGTATTATCCATAAAATAATGCTCCCAAGGGCTTAGTACATTGCCTAGTACACAGGCAAACATTATACAATTATGATTATAAATATTAAAAAAAGAATGAAAATGACAAATACCCCCCAAACCAAAGCAAATTCTAAAGGTTTGATTTCAGAACAGAATATACGCAACAGGTTAAAATATACATGCAGCGTGCGCGCGCACACACACACACACACACACACACACACACAATCTCTTACACAAGCCTGCTTCTTTGTTAGCTTTCCAACTGTGCTATAGCAGAACACCCACCTGACAAACCAGAGAGGCTGTGGTTGTTTTGCCAACACCTGGCGGGCCTGAGAGCAATGCTGCTTTAAAACTAGAGCCATCATCTTTGCCGGCAAATTTACCCAACTTTGCTGCTAGGAAGAAAGAAGTTCCAGAGTGTTAGCCTGTATTACCTAACAGAAATTCAGGAATAACTGTGCATAAACTTAGCATTGAGAGCAGCCCTCCAGTTTAATTCTAAATTTGCGGAACATTTTCTACAAAGCACAAATAATAGTTTCCAGAGCACTTAGTAACATTCTCCCTGTATCATCTCCACCCCCCCCCCAAAAAAAAACAACCCTAAAACTTGATTAACTTTAAAATGGATTTGAAACAATTTTATGACTTCCTCTCTTACAAAAGCACAGGTCATGAGCAGACTATCTGGGCTCCAATCCTAACTCCAGCACTCATCAGCTGGCAGAGCTTCAGAAGTGATTTAATCCCTGTGGCCTGTTGCCTCCTTTGTAAAATGAGGGTAACAATAAATAATGTGCCTGGGAGGGGTGTTGTGAGGATGAGTGAGCTGAGCACAGGGTCTGCCTTGCCTCAAGAAATGTTAACAATGGGCCTGCCCGGTGCCTCAAGCGGATGGAGCTCCGTGCTTTACCTAACGCCAAAGGCTGCCGGTTCGATTCCCACATGGGCCAGTGGGCTCTCAACCACAAGGCTGCCAGTTCGACTCTTGCAAGGGATGGTGGGCTCTGCCCCCTGCAACTAAGATTGAACACAGCATGTTGGGCTGAGCTGCCGCTGAGCTCCTGGATGGCTCAGTTGGTTGGAGCACTTCCTTTCAACCACAAAGTTGCCGGTCTGACTCCCGCAAGGGATGGTGGGCTGCACCCCCTGCAACTAACAATAGCAACTGGACCTGGAGCTGACCCATGCCCTCCACAACTACGATTGAAAGGACAACAACTTGACTTGGAAAAAATCCTGGAAGTACACACACATTGTTCCCCAATAAAGTCCTGTTCCCTTTCTCCAATGAAAGTTTAAAAAAAAAAACAAAGGTTAACAAGCAGTCAGTCACATGACCGCAAAATGAAAAACTGAATGAAAGATGTATCTGCAACCATCTTGCACAGCTCAGTTCTAGAGCATTCTTTCTCCCCCGATCACATGGGTGCCTGGCACACACGGTGCTCAACACCTACACAGTTACTGAGAGAGAGACTTAAATCGACAGGTACAGGAAAAGGACCACAGTTCACCTGAAGCCTCCAAGTCCTCTTCAGGCACACAAAGCACTTAGCCCCCTTCTACGGCAGATTTGATGTGGTTTTGGAAAAAGAGTGTCAACTTAAATTTAACCCTCTATCATTACAATTACATTATCTATTATCAATAAAATAAACTGGCATCATTAGCCAGTGTCTAGTGACCACTTAGACATTAGGAACCCAGCTATCGCTTTGGGAATTCACCGTGATGCTCACTCAATTTTGCCCTCTTATTCTTACACAATATCCCCCAGGACAGCGGTTGAAGCTCAAGAAAACACTAGCAACATCTGTGATCCGAAACCTCAGCTCCAATAATATTTTGGACATTAAACATGTATCGTGGGTGTTCATACTGTATGACAAATACATGGCGAACAAGCGCAGAAACTAGAGCAGCTCAGGACGAGCAGGCCTACCAAAAGCAAACACGCTACCGGGTTTCTCTGTAAGCATGCCTCAGCTTTTGTTGGCACCTTTCCCCCAGGCTCCCACTCACCTAGTGTCTTCAGGCCTTGGCATGTGTACTCTCTCCCATTCAACACACCCCGTGCCTTCACCTACCGTGTTTCCCCGAAAATAAGACCTAGCCGGGCCATCAGCTCTAATGCAGCTTTTGGAGCAAAAATTAGTATAAGACATGGTATTATATTACTTTCTATATTATATTATATAAGACCCAGTCTTATTTTAATATAAAGACTGGGTCTTTATTAATTTTTGTTCCAAAGACGCATTAGAGCTGATGGTCCGGCTAGATCTTATTTTCGGGGAAACACGGTAGCTAACTCCTACTTGGTTTCCAAGTCTTAGCTTAGACATCCCCTTCTCCAGCGATGGGAGCACACATCCTACCCGATCACACACCTCCACCCCCTTAACACCTTGTATTTACCCCTACAACAGTACTGAGCACTTCACATTTTAATGGCTGGTTCATGTATGCTCCCCCATTGACTGTGAGCTCCCTGAAGGGGACTGTGCTTTGCTTGTAGCAGCACCCCTGGGGTCTTGTACAGCACCTGGGCTCAGAGCCCGCTCTCCATAAATGCTTGCTGAGAGATGAATGAATGAACTATTAGACCTCCTTACATATGTGCATGGTGACAGACACACACAAAAAGGAATGAAGCTGTAAAATCACCGTGTTTCTTCTCTTCAGATGGACTCTTGTGCCAGTTCTGGAGCCAGCGTAGGAGTTTGTTGGCACAGCTCTGTTCACCTTGCTGTCCAATTATGGTCTTCAGTGAGGTTGGCTTGTATTTATCCACCCAGAGCAAATTTTCCACTTTGTTTGCACTGCTGTCATCAGCCAAATTCCTAGCCCGGCTGTCACCATTTGTCTCTGTGGCCACCTGCTCCTTGAACGCCAGGCTTCTCTGACACACATTTTTTTCCTTTTTTACTGCATTTATAGAGCTGTCTGTTTTGGGAGTCAGTCTGCTCTTTTTAGATTCTGATTCTTTCTTAATTGGACTAGTTTTTCTTTTTTCTTGGTTATTTTTTGGAGGTGTTCTGTGCAATTTGGACTTTTCTTTATTCATCTTAAAAATTGAAAAAGTGAGGAAAAAAAAGCTGGTGAGATAAAGAATTTCTATCCTGCTAAATGTACTCTAGAGAGCAATCTGAGATATCCAAGTGAGCTACCCAACCTGGGTTTGCCTTTTCACAATGGACCCTGTAGTTTGTGGAAACTAACAACTTCCAAACTTTATAAGAATTAGCAACAAACACTGAAAAGCACCCAAATGCATTTTTTAAAAGCGAGAACATTTTTTTTAAAACAAGTAATCTATCAGTTTGAAAAAACAGGGTAAAGGATTAAGAGATTTTTGTTTCAGTTTTCTAACAGTTAAAAGTTAATGTCTCCAAATAACTGTATGGTGTCAGATGGGTACTAGACTTACCGGGGGTATCACTTTGTAAGTTATATAAATGTCTAACCACTGTGCTGCATACCTGAAACTGATATAATACTGTATGTCAAATGTAATTTAAAAATGAAAAAATTCTTTTAAAAAGTTAATGACTCCACAAAAACTTGTACCAATGCTCACAGCAACATTATATTTTACATATTATCATTGCTATTTTATATTATACCTGAAAAACAGTAACAACCTAAATGTCCACCAACAGATGAACGGAGAAACAAAATGCAGTATATCCACACCAAGAAATATTAATCACCAGTAAAAAGGGGTAGAGTAAGTGGTGCATGCTTCAATGTAGGTGAACCTTGAAAACATTATGCTAAGTGAAAGAAGACAGACACAACGGGCTACATATAGCATGATTCCTTTAAATGAAATGTCCAGAATAGGCAAATCCACAGACATAAGTAGGGTTTCTGGGCAGGAATTACTGACTGCCCGTTCTTGGGAATTTTTCCCACTTTCCCGTACCTGAATCCCGAGATACAAACTGTTTTCTGTTCTCCACGATGAACTGTTTCCATAAAGTGACGGCCAATACTACCAACCAGTTCAAGGAGCCGATTTTCCTGATTTCCCGATCAACTTTTCTCGGGATTCGGGAACGGGAAAGCAAAAAAAAAAAAATTCCCAAGAACGGGTGGGAACTCCCACCCAAAAACCCTAGACATAAGGTGCAGTAGTGGTTGTCGGGGGTGGGTATGACAACTGACTGCTAATGGGCACAGGGTTTCTTCAGGGGGTGATAAAAATGTTCTGGAATTAGACAGTGGTGATGGTTGCACAATCTTGTGAATATACTAAAACCACTCTTTATATACTTTAAAAGGGTGAATTTTGCAGTGTGTAAATAATAGCTAAATAATAAATTTTGTGGTATGTGAATAATAAGAAAGAAATTGGTGCCTCTTTATCAGTGAGTGGATGCTAAAATGAGAGGGTGAATGTTTGAGGAGAAACAAGATATTAGCATTATCTTAAAGTATCTCCCCAAGACATTTATCACTTACCAAGGGGAAGTAGTCACTTGACTAGTGGAGAAACCTGGCAGACATCGACTTAACCAAGTAATCAAGGTTAGTATCTCCAGTAAGAGATTACCAACATCACGTACATCTGATACATGGGGACACAATATCATTTCTGTGGTATTCTTACCAAATTGCGTACCCTCAAGCTAATCATAAGAAAACATCAAAGAAAGCCAAACTGAGAGCCATTCTACAAAACAGACTAGGATTCATCAAAAGTGTCAGTCATAAAAAGACAAGGAACTGTCATAGATGGCAGGAGACTAAGACACAACAACTAAATGTAGTGTGGGATCCTAGAACAGGAAAGGGACAATGGGGGGGAATGTGAAGCTTGAATAACAGGCGTAGCTTAGTTAGCGGTATGGTTTCAATGTTCATTTCCTGGCTTTGATAACTGTACTATGGTTAACAGAAGTTGTTAATATTAAGGAACACTGGGTGAAGGGCCAATCCAAATCATTCCCCAAGACTTTTCTAACTGGAATCAATGGGCAGACCACCTCACCACTAGGGTAACAGAGCAGGGGACATTAAACTTGGCTACTCGCACCTCTGTCCTGCACTTGGAAAAGATCTGTATATAGTGAGAATGAATGAAGCTAACACTAGAAGACAGACAGACAGAAACGGAAAGGGTCCTGACTGCACTGTAGTCTCTAGAGCCCATCATTCCTACACCAGACTCAGCCTGCCCATAGTTTAATTATGTGAACCAACATTTTTCCCTTTCTGCTAAAGCTAATATGGGCTGGGTTTTTGTCACAACTGAAAAAGTCCTAATACAGTTCTAATTAAAGATGAATTTATCATGCTGATACCTATAATGTATCTTTTCAACAACTCTTAAGCAATAACCTATGTACAAAGTCACTGCAAGAATATGGAAAATACGAAAAGTTGAATAAGTGGATACGGTAAGAGCAACACACTGTCCTCTGTTTCCTCATATTCCTTTGAGAAAAGTACGGAAATATTGCAAAGACATCTTGAAGCAGAGTCCTCCTACTCAAAAGGAAATAAGGTGTAGGTTCGTATGCAATAGAAGGGGAAGTTAATCTTTTAGCCAAAGGCCTGTAGCCAACCCAAGAAATAGCTATGAAAGAGGGAAGCTGCTATACACCAACTTACATAATCAAATTCATTTTATACAAACCTCAAGTTCAACTGCTATTTCATATTTGGACTTCTTGCCTGGCATAGTTCGAATCAGATCCAACAGGCCATCTTCATCAATAATTTTTGTCCCCAAGGTTGCTGCCTATTAAAAATGTAAATCATTAAAATCATATTCTAACCATTACTTTCTGTAAGAAATATAATATAATATAATATATATATATATATATATATATATATATATATTTATTAATATAAAATATTCCAGTATTATTTAACTTACAAATGTAGTTTTTCACCTATGCCTCTGAATAGGTGAAAAACCACATTCATAAGTTAAATAATACTGGAATATTTTTTAAAACCATATTCATGAAAAAGTGCCATTAAAAAGAAAGAAAATGACAGGCACATCCCCGGGGAATGGTAAGGTGGCAGCTGAGGTGTCCCATTACTGCTTTTCTGGATCACTTTACCTTTCCCTCTCCCTTACAAAGAACAGTCACTAGGGCTAAAGTCCAGTTCTTCACTCCCGCTCCAGGACATTTCCTCCATCTTCTTACCAGTGTGTCAATCTCCATGTGATGAACTGTGGTCAGTCTAAGGTCATCAGAAAAGTCCTCATTCTCCCAACCTTGTTTATGGAACTAAATGGCCACGTGACAGCTCTGGCTCAATGAGACTCAAGTGGAATTCTACAAGCGGGGTTTTTGGGAAAACTCTTGTGAGGTCAGTCACAGCCAGTGTGACATCTTAGCACTGTTCCCCTTTTCCTGCCTTGAATGCCTACAGCTGAGTCACTTGCAATACAGGGCAACATGCACACAGACTAAAGCTAACACGTGGGGCCGACAGAGGTAGAGAACAGAACCAGCCTGGCTACATTACTGAACTGCTGAACCATCCCCAGCAACTAACTCCCTGCCTCTGGAATGCTTGACAGTAAGGAAATAAGCAGCTATTTGTTTGAACCAAGGTGAGCAGAGTATTCTGTTACTTGGAGTTAAACATACTACTACTGACAGACGTAAGAGTTCCAATAAAAATCTTAAGACGGAGTCTACAGTGGCAAATACAGGAATACTCAAGACTAGAAGGAAACTGCGTTTGCTTCTAGCTTCAAAAAAAGATTTAAATTAGACTACTACCCAAGAAACTCAAGTAAACAGGAACTGTGCCTTCAATTGAAAAACCAAAATCCTGGGATCGAAGCCAGCAGCACTTCTGTGGAGAAGAAATAATGTAGGGAAGAAATTACTTTCCCGTTTTTTAATTCTCTTAACTTTGTGCAAAGGGCATGACTACTATAAATGGCCACATCAAGAGGCTGCCAAAAGCAGCAGGCTACTTCACTGCACTGAGAACAGAGCAGCACACACCTTATCACTCTTGGACTGTCCACCATCACGACCCATGACAAGGTAGTTTGTTTTCTTGCTGACATTTCCGGTTACTTTTCCTCCATAACGTTCAATTAGAGACTTGGCTTCATCTCTTTCAATGGACTCCAGCACTCCTGTGATTACAAATGTAAGGCCTTCCAAGCAGTTTTCAGCTCCCTGAAAACCACAATGTTCAAACAGAGAGGAAATTACATGGTAGCTTTCCAAAGACATATTTGGCATCAAAGCTGCAGGAAGTTGATTTTTCTCATTTGACATCATAAATAATCTCAGCATGAAAAATTTGCTGGAAATTTACAGCAAATAAGCAGAACCTGAAATTGAATCCTGAGAAATTCTTATGTAGGCTAACATTTAATAAACTTATAAAACCAGCAATGAAAAAATATACATTCAAATACAGTTAGCAAAGCTTATTAAAATTATCCATTCATACTATTTTCATTATTTGTTTAAATATTTAAACTACTAGTTAACTTGGATAAACAACTAGACAGAACCCATTAACAGAAACTCTAGCTATTATTAAGAAAGGAAAGCTTCAATTCTGAAAAGCAAAACAAGTATGAGCTCCTGCCCTTCTCTCTGGCTACTTGCTCTATGATAGTAAGCCTAACAACCTGTGCATAACATAAAGGCAAGATCACATTAGCTCTTGTTTGGAAAGATAACTTGATAATACAAAAGACACTGGCCAAAGAGAGCTGGATGGTGGAGACATTTAATCCTAGTTGGAATTGTGTGTAATTGTAGACTCTTATTTTTGCAATGGTTCAATAAAATACAACCAAGCAAAATGAAAATTATGTAAACCACTCCAAGTTACTTATTACTCTTTGAATAGAGTTGAGATCAACACAGACTTAAAACGGGCTTGAAGAGAAGCTAAACAACATTCAAAGACTGGTGCGATACAAGTTCAATCCTTCACCCTCCAGGTGAAGAATCTATCTTGGGGGGGTGGGGGGAAGCTACGAATCTGGTCAGAGAGAAAAGGTTTGACTAACACTATCTCAAAGGTCTCTTTAAGCCTTCCGATTCTAGGATTGAAATGATCTTATCAACACTACAAGTACTTAAACTCAAATTCAAAATAACCTTATAAAACTCTACATGCAAGCCCCTATCCCACACCCCAGAATCATCTATCATCTCCTGACCTATCACCCATTGTGGCTCTGAGTATTTTTTTACTTATCCAATCTCAACACTTCTAACCTCCCTGCCAACTTCTTCCACTCTAGACCTCACTGCAGGACCAGCACACTACACAATATCGTCCTCTTCTCCTGCACTGCCCCCAAAGCCTTAGCTTCACCGACACGTGACCATCTCCTAAGGACACCACTCTGCCTGAAGTCCTCTCAAGCAGAGGCTTTCACACACTTTGGACAAGTGTTTCTCTAGCCTCCTATACAACCCAATAACCCTGTAAGGCTCATCCCCTCCCACTCTTTATTAGGGGAACTACTAATATCCATATGTGGTCTGAATCCCCTCCGCTCTACCTCTCCCTTTCCAGTAGACCTACCCCATCAGCAAAAACCATGCTTTAAGTATCTACCTTAAAAATACTCATTATTTTTCCCCTAAAGCCCACTTTCTATTTGTAGCCAGACATCCTCTCTTTCCTCTCCCTTTCATAACCAAACTTATCAAAACTATTATGTACGTATGCTACCTTCATTTTATCTCCTCCCATTCACTCTTCAAGCCACCTCCACCATCCTATTAAAACTGCTCTTGCTGAGGTGACTAAGGACCTTCATGTTACTAACTGCAGGGGACAACTGTAAGTCTCCTCTAACTCAATTATTTAAAAAATACTCTCCTGCTCTTTGCTTCTGTGACAGAACCTATCAGACTTCTCTCCTACACCTCTGGCTTCTTCCTCGTCTCCTTTGGGTTTTACCCTTCTTTAATTCAGGAAGAAGCCAGGCCTAAGCTGTCCTCTCCTCTCATTCTGTACTATTATAATTTGCCAGACGATATCAATCCCTTCAGCCATTATCTACATGCCAGTAAGGCCCAAGTTTTACGTCCCATTTTGAGTTCTCTCCCATGCTCCAGTCCTGCACATCTCATCTACTCAACATCTCCACATGGAGAGCTCACACGCATGTAAAGCACAGTACGGCAAACACAAAATCATCTTCTCCACAAACCAGCTCTGCCTCCAGTGGCATTAGTATCCACTCAGCTGCTCGCGCTGATATCCAGGAAATCATCCCTGACATTCTTTCCCACGTCCCCCTTCCAATGATCACCAAGGCCCACAGATTTCACCTTTTCCACTGAAACTTGTAATTTTTCAGCACTTTCACTGCTACTACCCTAGACAAGTCTATATTACTTCTCATCACCTCTCCTAATTGATCTCCCTACATCTATTGCTACCATTGTACTCTATATACTCAGCAGCCAGTGTTCCTTTATAAAAGCAAATCTGGTGATGCCATCCCCCCCACTTATGACTCCTCTTAGGCAAAAGTCCTAACCATGTGGCCCTGTTTATCTCTTGGGTTACTCCCACCCCTTGGTGACTACCGTGCAACGACTGTCTCGCTTTAGTTCCTCAAGTATACATACCATGCAAGAGCTTTTACCCCTTTGGGCATCACACATTCTGGTCGCTCATCCCAGATCACCATGCCATCACAAGTCCTTCGCAGCTGGTAAATCCCTTTCATTCTTCAAGTCTCCATTTCTATGTGATTTATTCTACACGCCTCACCCAGAGCCAGGTTCCTCTGTTATACTCTCTACGAGAATCCTAAGATTTTTCTCTTATGGCACATGTATCACAATTATAATTAAATAATTACTTAAGGTCTCTTTCCTGAGTTACACTGCAAGTACCACGAAGGTAAAGAGCATTAGCCTTGTAACTGCTGTGTGCCTTGACGTCCAGCCCTACTGGGGCTACCTGTTACTTAAAGGAACATTTTTCTAAGTATCAAGCAGTGATTCACAGTATGAATAAACATCTCTAATTTGTAAAGATAGTGACTGAAGCTTTTCTGTTCATTTTAATTCCTCTCTGCTGCTGTAAACAGAGGGAATATATATGTGGGCCCACAGAAGTGCTCACGCTTTTACCTTTGGTATTTCTTTGGAGCCCAGAGCTTTGGGACCTTCTCGATTTAAGTAACTTCGATAAGCTTGATAATTAGCGCGTCTCTTTTCAGAATCTTCAGGACTTATAGACTTTGGGGACAGGAAAACGAAATTGAACAAAGTTATGCAAAATTCATTGTAAAATTAAAAATATTTATCAATAAATAAACATTAAGTCACTTCTGTATTTGGTCCTGAAATTCACATTTTTAGTACAAAGGCACTCCCCAATTTACAAATGTCTGGCTTATAAACAGCCCTGCATCAGTCCGTGGCAAACCTTTCTACTCTCTCTAAATGCACATACCTCAGGGCAGATTAGATGCACACGCCAAAAAAAGGAAATCAAGGGAGTGTATTTTATTTCAAAGATTCATATGCATTTTAAATTCTATTTCACAATGTATCCTTGTGTATTTTAAATGAAAAATACATTTTCCCCCAAGTAAACGTGATCACACAAGAAGCTATCCTATGTTTATCCTACGGCTTTGCACACCCCTAAAACAAACTAAATGGCCCTATATCCCTGGGATTATGAACATTATGGTCTGAGAATTAATGGCTTCATATAAACAGCCGACTCAAACAAGCGGCAAGCTTTACTCCGAAACGCAGCACATTCTATAGGCTACTAGCCTCCCTTCTAGGTTTAATCTCTCCTATTTCTCTCAGGAGATCTTCCCATGGTATGTCTCAGAAAATCTGGGGAAAATTTTTCAAACTATAAATCCCTGGACTCACTCCAAGTTTCTGATTCAGAGACATGGAGTACGGTCAGGGCATGTGTATTTGGGGGAAAAACATCCTAGATAAATTCTGATTCAAGAACCACTACAATATGATCTCTACTGTTTTTCCCACTTCCTAACTTTGAAGCTCACCCATTTATAGTCAAAATTATTTGACCAAAATAGATTGAAATTATTAGACTGATGTCCTCAAAACTGCTCAACTAAAAGTTCTCTGAGTCATTTCTATTCCAACTTTGAAAAATACAGTGAAGAGTAGCAATATCACTTAAAGATTTCTTCTCTTGTAATAGATAAGCCTTTATAAACTGAACATGTTTAGGGTACACGATGAAAAACATTCATTGACCAGGTAAGTATTTAGTGAAGAAAAATCTGAGTCCAAAATGTTCTTTGTTCCCTTAAGCATATTTATGAACAATGACCACAAACAAAAGAAAAGCATCTTGAAATCATCACCATATCACTGGTCTGCACTAAAAAAGAATGGTAATGAGCAGTTAAAGTAGACAATATGCAGCTTTTAATTCTAAGTGCCTAGGAGGCTTACAGGAATTTTGGTTTCTCATTATGACTCTAAGGTGGTTCCAAATTGGAGACTCTAAGAAACCATTCACTTCTCAAATATACATGAAAACACAGAAAACTTTTAATAACCATTCTGCAATATTTTAGTGTTTTTTTCCTTTGAAAATAATTTCAACATTGTTATACAAGAGCAAAAAGGAACACATTTAGGACAAATACAAATAATAATTATTTTAATAATAATAGCAAAAACTTATATAGCACTTATTACATACCAGGCATCATTCTAACTGTTTTCTATTATTATATTTACTGTACAAAGGAGGGGAGCAAAGCAGAGAGAGGGGAGGTAACCAGACCAGATCAGTGGCAAGGCTATGATCTGACATGCTCCACAGACCATGTCAGAGACACCATATACTGTTCTTTTTGGCCTCAAAAGACCTAAGTTCACAGCTGGCTCTGCCACTTATCAGCTGGATAATCTTGTAAAAGTTACTTAGACTCTTTCAGCCCATTTCCTCATCTTCAAAAGTTGAATAATAAAAGTATCTCACAGTGTTGTTGTGAAGGTTACATGAGATGCTATTTATTTTAGCACAATATCTGATACACAGTAGCACTCAATTATACTGGTTAATTTAGTTTTATTAATAACCTATGTTCTCCAACAACATCTTAAAGACTGCATCTTAAAAGTACTATAATGACTTACAAAGTTAGAAATAAACTTGAAAACAATCAAACCCAGATCAACACATAGCCCCAACGTGATACAGTTCTGGGAAATCTCTACCTCTTTTTTAGCTGGAGAGCTTTTGGCTTTCTTAGGAGTTCTTGTCTCTTTCAATTCAATGGCATTTTCTTTTCTTTTTGAGGCCACAGGCTCTGTTTCTTTAGAAAAACTCTCTTGTTTTTTTTTCAAACGTGCCACCGTGGAACTAGCTTTAGGAGAAGAAGTTTCTCCTACTTTGTGAGCTGATGACTTGGAATGGTGCTGAGATTCTTTAGAACTTTCACATTTAGTTTGCTTCTTGGGACTATAGTTCTTTCTTTCATCCAGAAATTGTTCTGTTTTTACTAGGGAGAAAGAAAAGATTATGGTTGTTGTTTTTAGAAAATGATACTCAATATCAAGATTGTTTTTTCATTTTTCAACTAAGTGATCTCAGTAGTGCACAATGTCCTATGGTGATTTAATAATATTTATATTAAGATTTTAATTCTTTACACAGTACATTTTTAAAAATTAAACATCTGCATATTACTTCTTGGAAAGCCAGATCAAATTAAGGCACTGTGTTTTTAAATAAAAATTACTCATTAATTGGAATAATATGGTAACCTTCATCCAAGAACATGGACTTTATTCCAGATAATCGCCAATGACCTGAAATTTGCACAGAGAAAACTGACTAGAATATGTCACACAAAATTCTTTTTGTAATATAGACTGAAAACCCCAAATCTTGAGCTTTCAAGACTAAAAGGTACTACAGGAACAGACTTACTTCTAGGGTTAAGACCATCTATACTAGCAGATGGTTAGGTATCAGGACCACTAAAAAACAAAACCTATAGACAATCAGCAGGAGAGATTCACATGACCTGGACAACTATCATTCAACTCTATAAGCTTGAAATATCTAGTTCTTCGTCTTCACATATTGAAGTCCACATGTTACACTATACTTAAATTAACATGAAGCCAAGAGCTGTAATACATTTCTCACAGTAATCATAGGGCAGGTAGGCATCCTGTACCAGCTAATATCTGTTGAAGAGCTTTCAAAGTATTTGAGCAGAACATGCTCCAATATCCTGTGAAATAATGTCTACCTAACAATACAGGCAATTACTGAATAGAGTATCTGAAAAAGGTTACCATGAATTTTCTTCTATAAAGATAAATGTTCCAGTTTATTTTTTTTCTGCTTATATTACCTTTATAAGGAGATTTACATTTTTCTGCTTTACTTAAATTGTCTTGGACAGATGAAAACGTTTCTCTCTCTTCTGGGTCCTTTTGAACCTGAGAAAATTTTAAAAGTGTCAAATGTGACAAACAAGAGGAAAACTATTATCACAAAATATGTTGTTAAAATTGACCCAAGTTTTTGTTTTAAAATTAAGGGCTACCTTCCAAAATAGTAAGACAATACAATAAATTTTCATTCATTCAACCATCCATGAGATTTCTGGGGCAAATTAAGCATATTTCATTATTTTTAATTTTACAGGTGAGGAAACAGATTGAAAGGGCATAAAAAATACATCAATAAAAAATTATCCCAGTTCTTCCCAACTTGTGAGCCTACAATTTGAAGCCTTTCCAATACTCAAACTGTTAACATTATGAGGTTAAAAACTAAAAATCTAAACCTAAAAGACTAAATTAAAAACAATCTACAGCTCAAAAGAAAAAAAAGAGAGCACTTTTTCTAAAGAGAAAAAAAATATCTACTCTCTCTCCACTGCTCCCTCAAAATAATGTCTTACAAAGAGGTCACAAGTTGGGGTGTGTGACACGGTATTTTTTAAAGATAATTATAATTTAAATGCCTCTAGCTGTAAGGCTTTTCAAATGACAAAGTCCCCACCACCCTCTATGTTTTATATCTGAACTGCTGTAAGAATCTTTTAAAATAGTCAGATATTGATACTGACAATATTTAATAGAATGTGACTCAAAATAAGTAAGTCTAATATTTTGGAGATCAAGTGCTTAAAAAAAATATCTTGATGTTTTTAAAGATACCCCAAAATACACTCATTATCATGTGAGACTGTGATAATATAGATCTTAAAGTTAACTAATTACAAATAGCAAAAGCATGCTTCCCAAAACGATATTAATGTATCAGTTCTTAGGTTCCACAATCTTTGTTAAGTTTTATTCTCTGAAAAAGTACATAAGAACCCCTTTGTGAAAGAGAGGACGTAAAACTTGCATCTTATTATTTTGTGAAGAAGGAGGGGTTCTGGTTGGCTTTGGCTCTATCAATCTTCTTTTGGGAAGAGTTAAGTTTCTCAATGAGCTTTGCCAAAACCGTTTTTGGGAAATAACTGAGCGTGTTTCCGTAAGAGTTACTCATGGTTCTCTCTCCAGAGCCTAGAATACACAGGTATGTAAGGGAACACTGATCTGTACTGTATATTCAGAGTGCAAACAGCCCAGTAAAAATGCCACCTTTTTGTTCTTAGGTTCTTCATCCAACATGGCTAATGTTCTGGCAAATTCTTCATCTTCATGCAGTTGTCTCTCTAGCTGTAAAAAGTGTCAACACAGTGAGTTGCTTTTTTTTCTTTTTGTAAATGAAAGTTTTTAAATGTTTGATTCATGATACTTAGAAGAAACTAGAAAACATTTTCCAGGAAGTAACTATGACATTTTTCCATTTAATATTAACAGTTAAGTATCACAGGTTTGTTTCACTAAGTCGTATTAGATTTCAGAACGAATATTTCTAGTTTTACAGGCATGACAAATTGAGCATATTTTTAAAGCCTATTTCTCACTTATAAATTTTGAAATCTATACTTTTTTCTTAATGGTCCCAATGCAACACATAACAGGTCTCCTATTTCTATTTATGTGAAACTCTAGAAAAAGCTCTGAAAAGAATCTCATCCTAATAGAAAAACAACAGTCTGGAGGGCACAAAAAAGAGTAAATGTTAAGAAATCAAGAAAGTTATTATTTTCTTTGTACACAATAGTTAAGATATACACAAATATAACTATCACTTATAACACCGAACTCCTATTTTCATCTACTAATTCAAATATATATTTTAATTTCTAAAAATGTTGATTCATATCATAAGTTTTCCTGACATGCTAATGTTAGCACACAGTCTAGTTAATCTGACTGTTATTTTCAAATATTTTCACTTTCAGCAAAATGGGACTCTTACAGAAAAGAATGTGCAGGAGTGGAATGCATTTCTCATTATAAACTAAATGGTTTTATGCCCCTTGATAAAATGGCCTAATATAATATCAAACAAAGGCATCCCTATATCATTCAAACAAATGGAAGGACTTCAAATATCCACTCAGTCCTAAAAAGGCTTGGAAATTGGCCTAAGTCTGATAAGAACACAGTAACCAAGCCTTTTCTTGTTTATAAAATGAACTAATCAAGTTACGCAGAACTATAAGCAAGCCAGACAGATGAACATCAATATACCGTGTGCTAATATTTCTTTACCGTAACCGAACTACACATCTAACTGCTAAAAACAATATGAAAATCTTCATCACAAAAAGGTCCTTTGAACTCTAAAACTCCAGTGGCCCTGCAGGGATTTCTGGTTGAACCCTATACCATTTTTCCAAAATTTCACACTATGTAGTATGCTTCTAATAAAGAAGATTCTAGATGTTTTTAGATGACAGAAGAAATTTAAATACTTCCATAAGAAATTCATTATCGGTGATTATAGAATCATGTGATCAAAAGTCCTGCATTTTAATACAATGTATAGTGTAACAGATGGTTTTTAACAGGCTGTCTACAGACTGACTTACTAATTTAGATACTAGACACACACTTACTAAGTGAATAAACAAAGAGGTGAAAGTGAGAGGGAAAAGAAGTAGAAAAAAGGAACTTAAAATATATTAAGAAGTATAATTAGAAACGATATCATCAGTCACTAACACCTTAAAGTTCTTCATCAGACTAATAAACTACCCAAACAAGATTCTGAAAGAAGGTGATAGAAGTGAAAAAATAGGGAATTGTGATAGAGTGCCACACCTGATTCGGAAATGATGGGGTAAGCCTCCATATTTGGGACAGATAAGGAGAAGTCAGGTCCCTAAAAATTATTATACTTCACAATTTTACCCAGGCCATCTGTGCTATCTTCAGTTGTGTGGATGCTTGGTCCATAGTTTATGTAATTCAGTATAATCAAATAAGATAGAAAAAAAATTTGAAAACACGAACTATAACGTGTCAAATTAATAAAATGTGAACAAATCAGATATATTCCAGAAGACTGGAATACTATTCTCTTGCAACAATATACCAAGCACTAAAATGAGCGGCGATGTCACAATAGTGGAGAGAGACGTACACAGCTCTGGTGGGTGGAGTTTACAGCCCATAAATTAACATTTGTTATAATTACTATTTGAGTGTCTTTCAAATATTAATTATAACAAATGTTAATAGTAGCTACACAATGGGGTATGACAGAATATATAGGAGGGATTTCTATTATCGTTTAAGGAGTATGAGAAAGTGACAGTTAAGCTAATAAACAGGAACTATGTTCAAACAGCAGGTACCAAGGTCTGGAGCCTCTATCTAACAGGGATGAACACTCCTCCTTGAAATGCTTTCTTCATTTGGTTTCCATAAAATACCAAGCTTTCCTCATTATGGTATTAAAATACCAACCTAGTCCACTAGCTACTCTTTCTTAAATCTCCTTTGCTGGGTCATCCATCTTCCTCTTCCTGACCTCTAAATGTTACCAGTGCCCCAGAACTCAATCCTGACACCTCTCTATTTATATTCTCGCCCTATGACCTCATCCAGTTACACAGGTTTTTATACACCATTCAAATTCTAGTGATTCCCAAATATGCATCTTCAGCTTAGACCTCGCCCCTGGGCTGCAGATTCCACTATCCAACCACCCACTTTGTACGTCCATTTGGAAGCCTTATTTGGCATCTCAAACTTAACGTGTCCAAAACAGCAGTCTTGATTTCTCTGTACCAGTGCTCCAGTCTTAATCAATGGTATCACCACTCACTCCGTTGGTCAGCCAAAAGTCATGGAGTCATCTTTGAATCTTCTTTTTCCCTCATACCTTACACCCGATCTATCAACAACAGCTTGAAGGTTGCACTTGCAAAGCACAGTTCTGACTTCTCACTGCCTCTGCTGTTACCACCCTGGGGCAAGCCCACATCATCTCTCGCCTACCTACCATAACAGTCTCCAAACTGATCTGCCTTTGCTCTTGCCCCACCATGGTTTATTAGTCTCACAGCAGCCAGAATATTTTCTTTTAAGATCCATCAAGTCATGTCACTTATCTGTTCAACACTCCAATGGCTTCTCATCTCGGAGAGGCTAAAATGCAAAGCCCTCACCAGCCCAAGTCCTTTTGGTAGGTACTAGAGACCTGTCATGTCATGACTTACAGGATTTGCTGCTGGCCATTTCTCCAAACTCAACAAACTCAACCACTTCTTACCTAAGCATGCTTACGTTTTCTATTCTCTGTTTAGAGGAAAACTTCCTCCAGGTAGCCAGCCCATGGCTCGCCATCATCACTTCGTTTTGTGCCCCAATGTCACTTCCTCAGAGGGGCCTTCCTGACCCCTCTGTTTAAAACAGAATACTCATAACCCCACGGATCACCCCCAAACCATCTATCCGTTTGCTTTTCTTCACAGCACTTATAATGACCTGACATTATTTTTAAATGTGTTTTAATTGCAGTATCCTTAACACCTAGAACTGTGCCACTCACTCAGTAAACTCTCAACAAATACTTACTGAATATAGGTTTACTGCTCAAAAGAGCACTATGCATTGGAAACAGATTTAGGGATCATCAGCACATATATACTAATTAAAGCCACAGGAGTGGGTGAGATGACCCACAGTGAAAAGAGAGATGACCAAATTATTTTAACTATGCTAAAGGAGGCTTCCACTTAAAGAAATGTAATAAGTCTCTAAATAAATAATTATCCTCTGTTCTCATCATTTATATAACTTTAGATTCTTATATATTAGATTTTAACTAATTTTACATGTAATTCTTACAATGGGGCTCAATCCAAAATTAGACTAGCACACTCTTGTTTGCCTGGACAGACTACATAAGAAGTCGCAACATCAAGTTGTTTATGATATCAGAACAAAATGGCAATACCTCTGCATCTTCATCAAGTTGCAATTGCTTGGCGATGGCCTCATCATTTAATCTGGAATCATCTGCATTTTGTGAAGTCTATATTTCAAAGAAAATCAAGCAATATCAGCATAAACCTTAAGTTAAAAGCAAGGTGCTTTTTCTTCACGGTAACTGATTAACTATACCAACGAGAGTTAAGTGTATCACTAATGGAGTAGTCTCTGCACACCAGCCAGAAAATCATGTTCATGACTACTCCCTGACCGTATCAATTTCCTAGTGAGCAAATATCTTCAGAGAGATGGTTTCACTTAATTCTACTGAAATGTTCAAGAGAAGTACCAAAAAAGACAAAACCAAAGCACTGATGTCTTGGTTTGAGAAGTCGTCCAGGACATTGGCAAACCAACACGTGACAATGATTACATTGTCCTATGGAGGCACCAATGAAATCAATGAACACATACCATTTAGCAGGCTTTAACTCGGGGGGCTACTTTCACTATAGTTTATCTGTATTTCTGTTTCCTAAATTTCCAGAAAAAGATGAATCCAACATCAGCCAAAATAAAGAATATCAAAAGTGTAGCAGTATCATAGGCAAGCTACCGTATACTTATAAGTTATGTACTTACGGCTTCATTTCGGGACAAATTTATTGTCCAGTTTTGTCTGGCTGAGATCAGTGGTAAATGAGTTTGCATTCTGAGTATTTAACTTAAATTCTAAGAAATACAATTTTTTCTATAATTTGAATGATCTTTTCCCACTTTCAAATGTAAAAAAATTAAATGTGTAATAATCAAACTTCCTCATCCTCTAAAATGATGGCAATACATTTTATCCATAACCACAGGAAAATTATTTTCATCAGTAAAACATATTGACCCATTATAATATCCAAATTGCTCCTCTTATTAGTAACAGTGAATGGGTAAATCCTGAACATTCTTGCTTGCATGTAGAATGCTCACCTCTTTTCTCCTGCTTGCCACCATCTTCTTATCTGATCTTTGGACACTTCCAGTTCCAAAATAATCAAGCACTGATGTGGGGGTAAGTTTTATTGGTAATAAAGGCTTATTCTTGGTCTTAGTGTTTTCTTCATTCTTTTTCATGTTTGATGCTCCAAGATAACTATTTGTAGATCCTCCATTCTCTTTTGATTTAGAGGCTGTCTTCTTACACATAAAGTCGTCATCTTCATCTTAAATGGAATATAGCCAAATATTGTTTGATAAAACATCAACTCCAATTATATAAAGCAACCACTTCCACCAGCTTTATAAAAAGTACAGAGCTAATGATATTTTTCTTCCTGAATTCAGCTGTCACCCTCACATTTACCAGTGCCAAGTCTATAATACACTATTTCTCCCAATTACCACACAAAATATATTTATTTACTCATGTATGCAACAAATATTTATTGGGCACCCATCATACGCTAGGCACTGATGATACAGCAGCGAATAAAAAAGAACATAAAATCCCTGCCCTCATGGAGCTTGGGGTCTAGAAGGGGAAAGAGATCTAGAAATAAATAAATATAAACTACCAAGTTATAAGTAAGTGCTATGAAGAAAACATAAAACAGGAGGAAAGATTTAACTAATAATGAAGGGCCCTCTTTTAGATAGAATGGTCAGGAAAAGTCTTTGATGAGCAACATTTGAACAGAACCCTGAAATGAAGATACCTCAGGCAAAAAAGTTCAGGCAATGAAAACTACAAGTGCGAAAGCCTCAACGTTTGAGTGCTCGAACATCACTGTGACTGCAGAACCATGAAGGGGGTACATCACAAGAGTTAAGGTGACAGAAGAAAGGGCCAAATCCTGAATGACTTTCTAGATCATGAAAAGAATTTTAGGTTTTATTACATAATGGGAATCCACTAGAGTAGTGTCAGCAGAGTAGTGAGTGATCCAACTTAAGTCATGTCCTTTAGAGCACACACTGTTGAAGTGTGAAAGCTGCTGCGGGGAGAACATTTGGGAAGCTACTGTAATTCCAAAAGAAATGCAGAAGCCTTGGAAGAGGGTGGTATTTGCATAGGTGGTGAGAAGTTGTCAGAGTCTAGCTATAGACTGAAGGTGGACTATCTAGCAATAGCTAATCGTTAGAAATATCTAATTCATTTAAGATTTTAAATACTGTTTTGTTACATTTTACCTTTCTAAAAAATTTCCATAAAACATCTGTTTTTAAGTCTAAGCATTCATGAAAATGCTTAGATAATTAAAGACCTCCAAAATGTACCTCCAAACAGCCTCAATAAATTGTTTTCTTTGGTTCAGTGATTCACAAGAGAAACAGCCTTTTTTTTGGCCTAACTACAAATCCAATCAAAAGAAAAATCTAAAAGGCAATCTGGAAGACCGGGTCACTGTGGGGGTGGGAGGGTTCACTTTATAGTCGGGGGTACAAGGGGACCTTAATCCAATCTATCAACAAGAGCTTGAAGGTCACACTTTCAAAGCACAGGTTCTGACTTCTCACTGCCTCTGCTGTTACCACCCTGGTGCAAGCCCACATCATCTCTCACCTACCGTGTTTCCCAGAAAATGAGACCTAGCCAGACAATCAGCTCTAATGAGTCTTTTGGAGCAAAAATTAATGTAAGACCCGGTCTTATTTTACTATCATATAAAGAAATGTACTATCATATAAAGAAAGTACTATCATCTAAGAAATACAACACACAGTTCTTAGTTTTCTCACTTCAATGAAATTTCTCTCTCTCAATCACTCTAGGTTTCCCTGAAAACATCTAAGAAAAGCTCTCTATCCTAGAATCTATTTTTATTTTCCTGGTGTACAAAACTATATGTTTCTAAAAATTAGCAAAGGGAATGTTACACACATACCCAGTAATATTTTCTGTTACTATTTTCCCTAGTCACAGGTCACTGATATTACACAGTAACCTGGAGAACACCACATTCCCAATTTTTTCCCATTTAACATCCTCCAAATTATTTTAACTTCAAGAGTATTAACTGCCTCTGGAATTATGTGCTCAATTAAGATTACCAGTGATAAACAATTATCGACACAGGGAAAACCCCCACCATTTTCAACCAAACACCAGCCCCTGGTGAAACTAGGTAATAAAAGGTCATCTTCACCAAAGGAGACTCAAGGTCTCTCACTTCATTAAACAGCTAAAAGTAATATATTTTTCCAGTATAACAACTATTTGGGTTTTTACCAACCTACAAGAACACTTTACTGGAGTCAATGGTTAGCTATGAAGATCTTCAATGTAGTTAAAAGTGTTTTAAAAATCAGTAAGCAGTATAAGATAGACTTAATTAAACAAAATGATGATGGAAAATATGTCATGGAGTAAGCTTACAAATCTGTATAATAATATAGACAAAAGAACTGTATAATAATATAAACAAAAGCACTTGAAATAGGTTATTTTCTAAGTTAATTTCCTAAATGTTTCTCATTGTTTATAAAGCACTGGGGAACAGGAATAAATTGCAAGCCACATATGTAATTTAAAATTTTCTCAGAGCTCATTAAAGAAAAGTAAAAAGAAATAGGTGGAAATAATTTTAACAATATTTTATGTAACCCAATATATCCAAATTATTTTAATTTTAACATGTAATCAATACCAAAAAATTACTAAGATAACTTACTTTTTTGTACTAAGTCTTTGAAATCTGTCTTTGAAATTTTATACTAACAACCCTCTCAATTTGGTTTAATCACATGTCAAGTACTCAGCAGCCACAGGTAACTAACAGTTCCCATAATGGACAGCGCACATAACATCCATAACCTAAGTGAATCGAATACAATTTCTAAATATCTAAAGCACAGTTATATAATCAACAGAGAGCCCTAAGTACTTGGCTGAAGCAAGATGTCTTTAGCATAGTCTGTAAAGACAGATGTATACACTGAATTCTAAACACGGTAACAGTTAATACTTATTGAACATTTACTATGTGCCAGACCTATTTTAAGTGCTTTTCAAGCATTATCTAACTCGATCATCAAAAAGGCCTCGATGTAGGTACTAGTAATATCACCATTTTACAAATGAGGAAACTAAGACACAGGGAAGGTAAACAAAGATTTAACCAAGACGGTCTGACACAAGAGCTCATCCTCTTAAACACTACACATGCTATACTGCAAGGAAAATAACCCAAATAACAAAGGTTGGTTTAAAAAAGATAAAATATGGAATAATAAAGCAAAAGTTATTTCTTTTGGAACGAACAGGTTTTTAAAATTGAATCATGTCACAAAATCCTTCCCTATGACAACCTCCAATCTCCAAATAAACAATACGATTTTAGGTTAAATTTTTAAATTTTAAACTATTATTACCACAAATACTTATTTAACCTTATACTGGTAATGCATTTATATTTACAAAGTGCATTATTCAGGATCCAGTAATGAAAAAAATGTAGTTTTAGCTTTAAAAAAGAATAATTATTTTGAAGTGAAGAATTTTCCAGTTTGTGTATTACTTTCAAGAAATTGCACTTTTATTTTCTGAAACTCATTATATCTCTGATTTTATTATGCCAATTAATTGCAGGCTTCTTTTTAACAGTTCCATTCTCTTTTATGGAGGGAAGAAAAAGGGCTTATTTTCCTCACCTATCATGTCAAGGAATAAACAAAGTACAAAACAGGCAAGAAAAGAGCTAGCTTCTTTCCTATATCTCAATTCTAAGAAAAAGCAGAGTACTGTGTAATCTGAACATCGTATTGGATGGGTACAAGGTACCCCAAGATTTTTAGCTAAAACTAGAGACAATGCTCACTTTCATAAGTACATGTCATCAGAAGAATGACATAAACATTGCCTGTTTATAAAAATTTCAGGTAAAATCCTGGACATCTCTTCAGAAAATAACATTCAAAATACCTGGCCTGAAATAAACAATCCCATGTTAAAGAAAATCTGTGATCAGAGTTTAAATTGTCTGACCCTCCTGTGTACCTAAAATCACAAGACAACAACAGCCGTGATCCACAGTTGAAGGCCATGGTTGTCTGCACATTAACCATGGTGTCTCTGAATAGATCGATCCCATCACCTTCAGTTACATAATAAACCTATCAACATTGTTTTTAGTATCCCTCCTACATATTCAAAACTTCACAAAGGTGGCCAGATCCAAGAGGCCTCTTAGAGGAAGAATTCATTTGCACAATGTGCCTGAGAAGATATTTAGCAATAGAACAAAAAGGTTAAAGAGTTAATCTGCCACCTGCCATAATGAATAGCTCAGCTGACCAAAAATTTTACAGGTAGTATGTTCACATCACTTATCTTTGATTATTTGAACAACTTTATCAAATAAATGTCTCAGAGAACCTACAAAGCTCATCTGCCGGCTTTTGTTTTTCTTTTTTCCTTTTGACTGCCTACTATTATATGTATCAGGCGCTGGGTCTGGCCCTTTTATAATCATCACCCCACTAAGTCTTCCCAACAAGCCTATGCAACTAGTATTTCTGCTTTAAAGAAAAGGAGAAAGACTCACTGAGCTTTAACCCAAAGTCACACAGTTGTTGGAAGGGAACGAAAGATGGACCCTCCAGGCAGGGCTTCTGACCTTAGTCTCAGGTTCCTTCTACAACACAAGTTTGTCCTTCGTGTTTCATTCCCTTCTTACAGACCAATTTATCTACCATGAGTACCTTCACACTCTCAAATAATTAGGTGAACTGTATGGTATGTGAATTATATCCTCAATAAAACTGTTTTTTTTTTTTTTTTTTTTTAAAGAAGCTTAAGCATGCTAATAACACCAACTCTTCAATTATCCTAATAATAGTAACCACAGGCAGCATGGCTGAATGAAGCCCATAAGTAATCCAAAAACCTAACCTGTAACTCATCTGTCAAAATGTTTACAGACGAGTCCTTTATGATTGCTAACTTAATTAAGACTCTTATTACTTCCTTCTAGATTACTATAAATGCCCTGACCTTCCTAATTATGGTTTCTCTACTCTCCATCCCACTCTGAATACTAGTAATTTAGCAATCACCCTTTTTAAAAAAACATTTTTTATTTAAACGTAATTGGCATACTGTATCCTATTAGTTTCAGGTGTACATCACAGTGATTCGATATTTATAGACATTACAAAATGATCACAATAGGTCTCGTTACCCTGTCACCACACAAAGTTATTACAATATTATTGACTACATTCCCTATGCTGTACTTTCTATCCCATGACTTATTTGTTTTATAATTGGAAGTCTATACCTTTTACATCTCTTCACCAATTTGTCTGCCGCCCAATCCCTCCCCTAGCAATCACAGTTGAATACTTTTTTCATCATGCCACAGCTCTGTTCAAAAGCTTTAATGGTTCCCTTTCCCTGATAGGTTAAGTCTAAATTCATCTGCCTCACTTTCAAGATCTTCCCTAATCCGCTTCATCTACCTCCAGTCCTCCTCACACAGGCAAGCCAGCTCATCAGTGCCCTCTGAACACACAAGCCTCGTGCTGAATGCTGTCTTAAATAACCCATCCCTTAACTGACATGTTCTTCCCTCCATCACCTGCTCATTCATCAAGGGTGGGGTCAAATCTTAGCCTCTCCATCAAGCTCTCCCCCTGACTGGTGCATATTGCAGCCTTTGGCAACTCCTATAGTTCTCGGAGACTTTAGTCATCGTTTACATCCCCAGCCCCTAGTATCTGGGACATAAAAGACATTCAATAAATGTTTGTTGAATGTAAGTTGTGACATGTTATGTCAAAATAATGTGGCTTTTACCCTATCTCTTCAGACCAGGTGTATTCAATCAACATAAGTAGTAGAGTGCAAAAATAATGGTTTCAGAGGTTCTCCTCAATATGAACAAATAAATGCGGTATCAGATGCTCTCATGGCTCCTTCGAGCATTTCTATATAGTAATTGCTTCAACAGGCTCTGTGAGTTTGAAGATTAATATAGCTGACCTTTTATTCCTGTTAGGGTCTCCTGTGGGAGTTAACAATGCTAGAATCAAAATGACTTTATAACAAATGGATCTGAGTTTTTTCCTAAGATGACAATACAATTCAGGGCTCCTCCCCATAAAGAACTCTACTTTAAGGTCACCTATCTATGAACAATTATTTATACTATAAAATGCTACGATCAGTGCATAATTATTTATAAATTTGCTTGCAACCACTCAAAACGGATCAAACAGAAATAAATTTAAGTATAAAAACAATCTTTTTTTAAAAAATGCCAATGGTAAAATCTTTAGTGTCACCAGAGAATACCACGAATTCAGGTCACAGCTGTGCTAGATTATAAGTCACAAATATGAATAATTATTATACTTAGTTCATTATGACTTTAGCATGCAAGATAAAAACTCACATAAAAAAGTTCTAAAACAATCCAATATTTTAATATATGATTCAAGATAGAGCTTAACTTATAATTCAACATAGAGCACTTTTAAAAAAAGTTCATATTCCACAGAAAATGCCAAAGATAATTACAGCCTTCCCCTGATAAATTGCATCAAATGCACAAGTGGTACATTTGAACACCAACGACAAGTACATAACACACACTGCTTCTCTCCAAAACATCGAACACATTCAGTGCCCTTACCTGTTTCTGAAATGTAAGTAATAGGATCCTGCCGTAGAATTTTACTGGGTTTAGGAGACAATGACAACTTCTCTGGTTGTTTTTTGGCATTTTTTACCTGCCCTGTCTCCTCTGATTCTGAATCTGCACATGAAAGAAAAATAAAACAAAACTTTGAAAGAAGTACAATGTAGTTTTTAAAGTGGTTATTGTTAAACAATTCCTCAGGGCCCTTTTGAAGCACATCTCTGTAATTCTCACAGGTTATTTCTACCCCGTGTTAAGATTTTGTGTTAGTTTTCTATTGCTGTTGTAACAAATCACCACAAACGTAGTGGCCTAGAACAACATAAATTTCTTATCTGCCAGTTCTGTAGATTAGAACTCTGGTACACGTCTCACTGGGCTACAATCAAGGTGTCAGCAGAACTGAGTTCCTTCCTGAATACTCTAGGGAAGAATCTATTGCCTGGCCTTGTCCAGTTTCCAGTGACTGCCAGCATGGCTTGGCTCAGGGCCCCCTTCCTCCACGTTCACAGTCAGCAACTCCAGGCAGAGTTCCACTCCTGCTGCCGTGTCTCTGGTTCTCTGACCTTCTTCCATGTCAGTCACTCTCTCTTCTGCCTCCCTCTTCCTGGAGACTACAATGGACCCACCCAGATAATCCAAGACAATCTCTGTACTTTAAGGTCACCTAATTAGCAATGTTAAGGCCTTTGCATGTAAACTAACATATTCGCGAGTTCCAAAAATTAGGGCATAGACATCCCTGGGGGCCGTAATTCTGTCTGCCACCCACTAATCATCCACAGTCCTCAAACATAAATCAGGACAAAATTTAAGTACCTAGTAAAGTGCCTCGCACAAAATAGTGGTTTCATAAACTTGAGTGTCCTTCCTCTTCACATGCACCTAGAAATCTGGTCTCACACTATTCTAAACGGTATCAAACAACTGAACTTCCAGTTTCTCCAAAGATGGAAACTCCTGGGGAATGGGGATACGTATCTTTCTCAAAGTCCTTATAGTATGGTATACGGCAGTAAAAGACTCATAATAAACACTCAAGTACTTTTCAAAATCCTGACAATCTATAAATGCTTCCTTAGGTTACATTAAGAATTCATACCAGATGGCCCTTCACAAAAGGAAAATCTAAAACTTTCTGAGTTCTACCATTATTTTAATCAATCATAAAGGCATGGATAAACATTTAACATGTCATAAAAGGCATTCATGTTCCCTGTTTTAAAACTATATTCAAAGAAAAGCTTTTCAATTGTGTTTGTCCTATTTTAAGTGCAACAAAAAAGGACCAGATCAAAAGCACAAAATTAAAGTTTTGGACCTCTGTTTCTAAAGCAATATTCTAAGGCACTATTTTTCAAGTTCAGTTTCCAAGAACCTCAGCTAGAAAAGAAGGTAAATGAATATTTTAAAAAATAAATACAATATATTCAAAGTAAGTTTGAATATATACTATATCCTTCTCTGAGCAAATCTTTAAAACATTAACATATTTAGGCTCTGATAAATTCTACAGTATAATAAAATTCTTTTCAACTTTATCTGCACATACAGCACTCTTCTCACAGCACTCTTTTAAAAAATAATTTTAAAGTTTTAAAAAATAATTCTAAAACTTTAAAACTCTGCAAAAGAAATATTACCTGAATCATAGATGATCCTCTTTTTCTTGTTTGGTTGCTTCTGTTTAGAGTCATCTTCTTTACAAGAACTATTTACCTATAAACATCACAGTATAATTAGAACACAAAGAAGTCTATGTAACTTAGCTGTTTTTTCTTCATCAGACTTAGGCTCAGTGGTTCTCTACTAGAGGAAATTGCCCCCAGGAGACATTTTTGCTTGTCACAACTGGGGGTGTGGGCTTGGAAAGGTGGTTTACTGGCATCTAATGGGTAGACCAGGCATGCTACTAAACATCCTACAATGCACAGGACTGTCCTCCACTAAAAAAATGACCAGTCCGAAACGTTAATAATGCTCTGATTAGGCTAAAGAACAGGCCAGGCAACAACTGCATCAGATGGGAAAGATTTATTAAAAAAGGTGTATTATTATTTAGCTCCACTTTCAGCACTAACCTATATATACCGAAGAGTAAAAGGATGTCAGATATTACAAGGCAAATACTTCCAGAAAATGAGAGATAGAGACGGAAATAAAAGCTAGAGGGGTATGAGCCCACCACAACCCAACACCTGTTGGAAAACTAAATAAAACCAGGGCAAAGGTATTGTTTATATTTTTTAGTTATATATCACATTTCCAATATACTCAAATTTTCCCAAGAAGCATCAAGAAAGCAGACAGAAAAAAACTGACAGTAATCAATTAAAAGGTAGGAATATGTTTCCAACCATTATAATAAAACTTCAAAAATATAATCAACTAAGTTGTAAAAAAAAAATGAGATGAACAGACCATTATAATTCAAATACACCACTAGACTAGAGGACAGAATTAGAAGCAATTACCATAATTCAACAAGAAGAGAAGAGTGTATCCGAGAAGGAGAGAGCCACAGAAGGGAGTCTCAAATCTTGCCGATAAACTTAGCCCAAGTCTGCAGCTAAGGTTATCCTGATATGTGCCCAGCTAGGGTTAAAAGAATTGAACAAAGATTTCAGCTGCTGCTCAAATACCTAAAATATGGAAGTGGCTTTGGAACTGGGTAATAGTAGAGGCCAGAGGAGTTTTGAGGTGCATGCCAGAAAAAGCCTAGATTGCTCTGAAGGTAGAAATATAGACATTAAAGGTGATGCTGGCAAGGTCTCAGGGAGAAAAGATGAGAGCTATAGAGGAAGCCTCTATTGTCTTAGAGAATACATACCTATTATCACCATAAACAGAATGTTGGTAGAAATACAAACATTAAAGGTCATTCTGGTAAAGTCTTAGATGGAAATGAGGTTATTAGAAGCTGCAGAAAAGGCGATCCTTGTTATAAAACGGCAAAACTCTTGCCCAAGGAGGACATGGGGAAAAAAAAAACTTTCCTCACCAGAAGTCCAACACCATTCACCTGGGAATAGGGACTCACGTCTCTGTGAGCAAACTTTGGTCTTAAAATATAGTTTTCACAACTAAAAAGTGTTCCACTTCTCCTGCAGGAAAGCACCAAGCTATGAAAACAGTAAGCCATATTAATTAGAAATAAGTAATACATTATTATTTTTCTTCTTCCTCTGCTAAATGGGTTGAAATGTGTTTACTCGAGGCTCCCTCAAATCCTATCAAGTCTAGAAACTGAGTTTATTTAACCTTTCATATACTTCTAAGTTGTACTTGGAAAACTGACCTTGATTTCCTTTATTCCTTTCTTTCCTTTTAAAGTTTCTTCAGCAGTTTTTGTTTTCTCATTCTTCTTTACTGTTTCACTTATAGGTTTCTTCCCACTTGGTACAACTCCAAAGAATTTCCGAATATCCTAAAAGCAGACAAGCAGATTCATAAATAAACATTAACTGCACAAAATTCTAATTTCAACTGTAAAAAGGGATAACTTTATATATACACTGGTTTACCCTGAGTAGTAGTTTCATTGGAGCGACATAGCTCCATGTGTGGCAGACAACTGGGAAAACTACCCGAGTTAAAAGGTGAACTGATAAAATTACCTGAGATAAAAATGATTTGCCTAATGAAAAGTAGTATTATAAATTCTGAGAATCTGGCCCAAAACAGGGAAAAAATAAACAAGTGAAGTCGAAGTTTTTGATAACAACAGTAAAATTACTAAAGAGGCGAGTAACAGGTATTTACCGATCATGCAGGCACATACTCACCTCACCATCCCAGGCACAGGCAAGAACACAGAGTCAAAGAAGAGTGGGACTAATAATAACTACACTTACCATGTTTCCCCGAAAACAAGACCTGGCCGGACAATCAGCTCTAATGTGTCTTTTGGAGCAAAAATTATTATGAGACCGGTCTTATAAGACCGGGTATAAAATACTATACTATACTATAATATAATATAATACCCGGTCTTATATAAGACTGGGTCTCATATTAATTTTTGCTCCAAAAGACGCATTAGACCTAATTGTCTGCCTAGGTCTTATTTTCGAGGAAACACAGTCATGAGGATTAATTATGCATCTATCACAATTCTGGCTCAGTAAAAAACTTCCCTTCCCCTCATTTAGGAAGAGATTTATTATCTCTTCGTATCACTGAAACATCTCCATTTACAATGATATCTGCTCACAGGCAAGGGTACAGGGAACACAGAATAATGAGAACTTAGGATCTGAATTCTAAAAAACTGGGTTCAAGAACTAGTTGTACCTTTTCCCCTCTTCTTATCCTTGATGGTTATAATTCTGAATTTTCAATCCTTTTCACCTGTTCCAACCTATTTCTCTTTATTGTAGTGAGGAAAATGTCTGTAAAAAGTACTTTGTGAAGTATAAGAAAAATAACAATTATTTCCTAGAGCCTGACAGTAACTGTCATACTCTTAAAATGTCAAAAAACCCAACCAAGTGTTTTACGTGCAAACACACACACACACACACACACACACACACACTCACCCACAAATAGCTTTGTGGCTAAGCCAATAAACAAAGCAGATTAAGTGAGGTACACCGCCATGTTAAATTTGGTAAAAAAAGATTGACTTTCCTGGTTTTATACCCTCTTTTGTAAATTTCACAACGTAGAAAAGTCACAAATCCATCCTAATAAAATCTAAGTCTAAAAAATACTGTTTATGTAATGGATACCTCAGCTATGAAACTGAGACATCTGTGTCAAGTACTAAAGAGGAGATAGGTGATAAAGAAAGCCACAGTCTTCCATATAACTTGCAAAGGCCTGAGTTAGAGGCTGACAGCTACCTACTTTGTTTCTGGAGGAAATGAAAGTTTCACATTAGGGGTTCACTTTTGAAATTACCAAGTGATTCTTCATCCAAACAGTGGTGACTATTTAAATATCTCTCTCTCCCTCTCCACATACACCGTGGAAATACCAAAACTGAAGATTAATAATCAGTGATGGTTTTCAATCTGTTTTAAAACAACAAATACTTAAAACCGCAAAAAGAAAGAAGAGAAACATAATTCAGGAAATGTAACTGCTGATAACGTTAAGCTCTCTGAGTTTTGTCTGTACCACACCGCCACTCCTCCGCAGTCACAACTTTTCCTTCCTAAGCAGTTTTTTTATTCACATCCCTTTCCTTTCCCTTTATTCTGCCTACACTCCCGATGCCTTACATTCTGATGGCAGCAGAAGAGTTAAAGAAATTACAGCATCCTGATCTAACTCAACATACACTAAAAATCTAGGCATTTGGAAAAGAATTTTCATCAGAATGAAAGCCATTTTACGCATACTGTTGTAGTATTATCTCCAATGTGAGCAACCATCTTGTGTATAAACATCTAAAAGGCAAAGGTCACCAATTTGGCCTTACTTTATAAAATGTGACTTCACCTTAGTCTTTAACATTCCCTGTACATTATTCCCAGTCTTCAAGGATGTCATGAAATGCAAAAGAACAAATCTAGTGGCTAATCATATTCCTAAATAATGGATCTAAACACCACCCTTTCCTGCACGGAATAATTCTTGCTGACTACATGAGTAGAAAAAGGGAAAACATTTTAAATTTACTTTTAGAATCTTGGCAAAATATCAAGGCTAGAAACCATCCATAAAGACAGATTTGACTACATAAAAATAAAACAAAAGATGCCATAAACAAAGTTAAAATACAAGCCACTAACTCAAAAATATCTACAACATGTTATATATGAGTTCCTATATATTAGTAAGATAACCCAGTAGAAAAATACTAGTAAGCAAATTATGAAAGAAATGCAAATATCCAACAAACACAATAAAAGATGCTCAACTTCACAAATAATAAACAGATAAATTAAAACTTGATTATTTTTCCTCTAAGTTTAAAAGACTGATGATGCCCTGATTTGTCAAGAATGGGAAAACAGACGCTCACACACTACACTGCTGATAAAAGCACAAATTGGTATAGCCTTTCCAGAGGACAGTCCTGCAATACTTACCAAATTTTTACATGTGCATACCCTTTGTCTTAATAATTCTATTTCTAAAAGAAATTGTAAAACAAATAAAGATACTTTTATTTGGGGAAACCAAGAGAGTAGTAATTAACTCTTCTTTCTTTCTTTTTACTCCTCTAATAACTTGAACAAACAGGCAGTTCAAAGAATGCGAAATATTTAGGTAGGCAAAGATCACATAAAAGTTAAAACGAATTTTAGCAGAGACAGCTAATATTAAGTTTTTCATGATTTTACTTACAGCTACTGGACATAGATTTATCTCTTTAGATGATCTTATGAGGTAAACTGGGCAAACAGAATGATCCATCTCCATTTATAAATAAGTGTAATTGTAAGCCAGCAAACACAGGCCTTTTGCCAGTTTTGCCACTTAACTACGGGACACCTGGGATGAATTCTTGACTTCTCTGCTCCTTTGTTTCTTCAAGTGGCTATTTGCCTCACAGAACTCCTGTGGGGATTAGAGGTGGCACAACAAAACCCTCCAGAATGAAACCTGGCCCTCCAACTCCGAATCGTTTTCATAGTTTTCCACTTCACCAAGATGCCCCTTCAAAGTTTTCCTGTAACTCTAAGAATCTATGCACAGATAGCCATACCCCACAAGTAGGAACGTGGCCTTTCCCTGCTTGTTGTTCCAGATACATTAGATCCTTGTATGCTTACAGACAACAACTATGCCCAGGTCTTAGGACACAAACAGGAAAAATACGCTCTGAAACTACCTGGGAGACAAGTTAGTATCTACAGAATTAAATATAAAACAGTACTAAGACAGAGCTTATCACAAGACGATGACAGCACCATGAGCACCTGACACAGAGAGCCTCAGGGACCGCGTCACCAAAGAACCAACCCCAACACCTGACCTAGGTCCTAAGATGATTAGGAGATAACCTTTGATACTGACAGAAATCTAAGTTTGAATATGTTGCTTAACTTCCATAAAGCAGGCTTGTCTATCTTACTACTGTATCTCAAGTACTGGGCCAGCACCTCAGGTAAGTAAACACTTAATATTCGTTGAGCACAAGCAGTTATTCCTGAGGTCACTGACCCTCACACCTGAGCTCAGAGAGGTTCTTAATTATGTAAAATGAAATTCATGGTAGATTTGTTTTTCAAGATTGTGTATTAAAAGAATCTTTAGCTGGGATTAATTTTTTTTGCTATGGATTTACCTATTGCTTTTTGTTACAAGAAATTTTAAGTGGGTATTAAACTAACATTGTATATTATTTCTGAAGTAAATTATTAAAGTTGACCTTGTATAATTGATCCTTGTAATATGGTGCTCTTGTCCTACTATTCTATTGTCACTACAAAAACCAAAATACTTTCAGTTTTAGTAGGACACTTCCTCTTCTTCAAATTTGTTTTTAGCCAAAGTAGTTATTTTTTTTTATTTTTATTTTTAGAAATCAGAAATATCTCTGTATATAGTCATTAGTAATGATACAGCAAAGTCTAGCTCAGGCCCAAGAACTTCACTAATAAAGATACCGGCAACTAAAAAAACAAGTGTGGTCTGAAAAATCTTTGAACAATAGCATGTTCTAGCTAGAAAGACTTTTAAGGGCCTACATCAACTGCCGTCATTCAATCATTCAACAAATATTTAGTGAGAGCCTTCTATGGGCTAAATACTATTAGTGCTTGGGAAAAATAAAACGGGCAAAAATCTCTGTTCTCATGGAGCTTTCTTTCATTCTACTTTCTGTTCTTGGTCCTTCTGTCTTTAGAAAATAAAGCAGAGCATAGGAAATAAAGAACAGACAAAATAAAGCACAGCAGGAGAACAGAAATGGGGAATAGATGATTATGGGAAACACAGGGCATAGAAACTGCTTCCCCTCCTCACTCTGGAATCTATTGAGGCCACCTAAGAGGCTGCTTCTGAGGCTGCTTCCAAGATACTGAAAGACCCATTTTCATTCTTCGTTGTGTCGAGAAAGACATGTGAGATTCTGAAGTCCTAATATTTATATCATATGAGACTTAAACGACTCTCTCAATGAAATACTGTATCACAGAAAGTTTTCAGGTACCTGATCCAAAAATATAAAACACTGGCAAAATTGAATGGAAAATAATTATATAATTTAGGTTTAAAAGCAAGTTCTTCATATTTACATAATTGGGATTAACCGAAGCATTTGAAACTGTTTAATGTTTAAGTCTTACCCAAAGGCTAATTTCAACATTTTGGCATTTTCACCAGGGCTAAGGTACTGATTATGGTTTTTATTCATCCAGAAATCAAATTTTAACAACAGACTTCTGATCTAAAAAATCAAATTTACATTACTTGAATGAACACTGAAATTAAGTGCACCTAAAAAACAGACCTACAATATAGTAAATACTGTAATTCTCTAGGTTATATTATTCATTGTCATTAAATTAAATGTTCAATAGCTCAGACACAAAGTCATACAGAAAGGGCTAGAGAAGATGTTTGCAGACCAGTACGTTTTACATTCTAGTTGATTTCTCTTTTTTCAGAAATACAAAGTCGAATTATTCATCCACCAAATATTTACTGCAAATGTAGCACATGCCCGACACCATACACCAGTCCCCAGGCCTGTGGCCCCTGTCTTCGCAGAGCTGATGTGCTCGTGCAGGAAGCTGTCAATACCTATTAGGCAGGCTGCCTACCTATTAAAATATGCCAAATGTGTGCCAAGGAAGCAAAGTGGGTGGTCTTCTCACTAACCATACCAGTCGTTTTTACACTGGTCTGCACTCCAGACCGCCTCTGAGCTCCACATCCATATAGCGTCTACCAGATACACCACCTCTGTCCAAAGGCCCAAGGGTGCCTTCAACTCATAACCTCTAAAACTAAGCCTATTCCTCTGGGACTTCTCTCCCTTTATTTCCCACCTCAACGCATACACACCATTCTCCCAAAACAGAAAAACGGGCACTGTTTTTCCTCCTCATTCTGACCTCCCACCTAATCATCCCACCTAACCTACGGTGTTTTCCCGAAAATAAGATCTAGCCAGACCATCAGCTCTAATGCGTCTTTGGGAGCAAAAATTAATATAAGACCAGGTCTTATTTTACTATAAGACCAGGTCTTATGTAACACAATATAACATAACATAATATATAACACTGGGTCTTATATTAATTTTTCTCCAAAAGACGCATTAAGAGTTGATGGTCCGGCTAGGTCTTATTTTCGGGGAAACAGGGTATCTTCCAACTACTGCTGTCCTCTTCCCTCTGTTCCATTGCCCTAATTCAGAGCTTCATTTACTTATTTAACAAACCCTTACATACCGTGTTTCCCTGAAAATAAAACCTAGATGGACAATCAGCTCTAATGCTTCTTTTGGAGCAAAAATTAATATAAGTAAAATCTGACCAGGTTTTATAACATGACATAACATAACATAATATAACATAATACTGGGTCTTCTATTAATTTTTGCTCCAAAAGACGCAGTAGAGCTGATTGTCCAGCAAGGTCTTATTTTTGGGGAAACATGGTAGGACTTACTCTGTGCCAGGCAATGATTTAAGCACCTTAAAAACATTAAGGTATCTAATTCAAAAAACAACCTTATGAAGTTTAACCTCAATTCACAGATGAGAAAATTGAGAATGCCAACAAGACATTCTCTAATGAAAGTTTTGAAATTTAAGATGCTCTTAAATGTAAGCAAAAAATAACAACAACAAAAAACACTTCTTGCATTTTCCTAAAGTATAACTAATGATTCTATGACACTGTTAGAGAGAAGCCTTGCCTATCAGGCAGTCCAAACGTGATTGTAATATACGAGTACATATGCCAAGACAAAGTACCAGACTTTGCCAAATACTCAGAAAAATCACTAAGTTTTAAAATCCATTACCCATACCAAGAAGTTTACAACTTGGTTGGTTATAAATGTATCAGTAGTAGAAGATACAAGTTTTTGTTTAAGTACTCCTAAGCCCACACAGAGGTAAGCTATCATAATGACCTTTAGCTTTAGAAAGTTAAAGTACAAACGCTGATATATATTTACTTTGGAGTCTAACCAAACAGCTCTAATTATTTATTTCTACTGCTGATGGCCTCAATCAACAATTCAGTTATATTTGCCTATCAAAATGCAAAAAGAAAGCAAATTATGTCACTGTGTTCATTTATCTTTGAAGAGTACAGGATTTTATGCAAAATAAGGACTGCGGAGCTCTGCAGAGTAGTTGCCAACATTCTATTTCGGGTTTCCTTGTCTATTTGAGTAACAAAGAAATATAAATATTTCTGATTAATATTCAATATATAACCCACCAAATCCACAAGCAGAAACTGCTTATCAACATACTTCATAAAATCTACTCAAATGTAAAAATATTTCATCTTGCAAAGCACCAAAGTGCAAAATGATATATCTGACTAAAATATACAATGATATAACTGATAGCAGCAAAGCAGAGACAAACTATGAAATAGTTTTAAAGTATTTAAAATTATATTAAGGCCTTGTACTTTGAAAGCAAAAAAAGTAAGCCGCTGGAATGCTTTCCCCTAACATCAGGAAAAAGACAGATCTGCTGCAGCCTTTTGCCACTTCTATTCCACACTGTGGAGGTTCTAGAAAAAGCAATTAGGCAACATATATAAATAGCACTTAAATTGGACAGGAGAAGTAAAATTATTTCAATTGGCAGATGAAATTATCTCATATATAGAAAATCCTAAGAAATCCACTTAAAAACTACTAGAATTACTAAATGAGTTCATCAAGGTTTCGGGATACAAGATCAATATACAAAAGTCAACTGTATTTCTAAACTCCTGCAATGAACAATTCAAAAGTGAAATTAAGAAAACAATTCTATTTACAGTATCAAATAGAACAAAATGTTTTGGAATTAACTTAAAAGTGTAAAACACATACTATAAAACATTGATCCAGAATAAGCAAAATAATCTTGAAAAAAATAATACAGTTGGAAGACTCACATTTCCCAATTCCAAAACTTACCACAAAGCTATAGTAATAAAGACAGTATATTACCGTGTTTCCCCGAAAATAAGACCTAGCCGGACAATCAGCTCTAATGTGTCTTTTGGAGCAAAAATTAATATAAGACCCGGTATTATATTATACTACACTATACTATACTATATTAGACCCGGTCTTATAGTAAAATAAGACCGGGTCTAATATTAATTTTTGCTCCAAAAGACACATTAGAACTAATTGTCCGGCTAGGTCTTATTTTCGGGGAAAGACGGTATCAGCATTAGGACAGACAAATACATCAAGGGAATGGAATTGAGAAGCCAGAAAACACCCTCACACTTAATGGTCAACAGATTTTTGGCAAGAATGCCAAGATATTTTAGAAAAAAAAGAACAGTCTGCAAATGGTGCTGGGGCAACTGGATATGCAAAAGAATAAACTTGGTCCCCTATTTTACACCATATACAAAAATTAACTGTAAATGAATCTAAACCTTAAATGTGAGAACTAAAACTATAAAACTCTTAGAAGAAAACACAGGCAAAATATTCATGACCTTGGATTAGTCGAAGGTTTCTTAGCTATGACAACAGAAGCTCTGAGGAAGTGATGATTGAGACCTGAATAAAAAATGCACATACAAGAATCTGGAAGAAGAACATTCCAAAGAGAGGAAACAGCAAGAGCAAAAACTGAGACAACCATCTTAATACACTCAAAAGACAGATATGAGATCAGAGAGGTAGGGAGGGGCCTTAGTGGCCAAGTATTATACTAGGATATATATAGCAAAGCCACATTACATTAGCGTTACAGCACTGCTCCAGAGGGAGCAGTCACGTAGTACACAAAGATGTGAAAGGTGTCCCCTAGAGTGGGGCAATGAAGCAGCTCAGATTACATACAATGTATTTAGACTTACCTGACAGCTCTTCAAAAAGGCTACCTCATGAATCTTACGTGTCTTTACTTAAACCTTATGTACATTTCAATAAATAATTATACCAGCCAATGAATTATATATACTGACTTCTTAAAAATGGCATCTCCCTGGTTCTATTCACATTTTGACCAAATAATTAAATCCTCATAGGAATCCAAATTGTTTATATGACTTCTTTTTTTTACAGGTATACCTTGGAGATATTGCTGGTTCATTTCCAGACCACCATAATAAAGCGAGTATCACAATAAAGCCAAGTCATAATCTTTTTGTGAGTAGAGGGTCTGGCCTTCAATTTGTAAAAAACACACAACATCTGTGAAGCCCAATAAAGTGGAGCGCCATAAACAAGGTATGCCTGTATATTCTTTTTATTTTCAATTTCATTTCATTTCCTTTAATAGACATTATATTCATATGGTTCAAAATTCAAAAGGGTAGGGCCAGCCCAGTGGCTCAGGCGGTTAGAGCTCCATGCTCCTAACTCCTAAGGCTGCCGGTTCGATTCCCACATGGGCCAGTGGGCTCTCAACCACAAGGTTTGCCAGTTCAATTCCTCAAGTCCCGCAAGGGATGGTGGGCAGCACCCCCTGCAACTAAGATTGAACACGGCACCTTGAGCTGAGCTGCCACTGAGCACCCAGATGACTCAGTTGGTTTGAGCACGGGCTCTCAACCACAAGGTTGCCAGTTCGATTTCTTGATTCCCGCAAGGGATGGTGGGCTGTGCCCCCTGCAACTAGCAACAGCAACTGGACCTGGAACTGAGCTGCGCTCTCCACAACTAAGACTGAAAGGACAACAACTTGAAGCTGAACTAAGATTGAAAGGACAACAACTTGACTTGGGGGGAAAAAAAAAGTCCTGGAAGTACACACTGTTCCCCAATAAAGTCCTGTTCTCCTTCCCCAATAAAATATTTAAAACAAAGAAACAAAAACAAAACAAAACAAACAAAAAATTCAAAAGGGTAAATTGTCTCCCTTACACCCTGCCTCTCAAACACATATTTCCCATCTTTGGATGGAACAAATGTTATCACTTAGTTTCATGTGTATTATTCCAGAGAGATTTTATATATCTTCAAACAAGTATGTATATATTATTTTCTCTTTTACTACATAAAGTGGTAGCATACTTTCCATATTGTCCCGCACCTTACTTTTTTCACTGAATTATGTTGGCAATTGTTTAATATCAGGATATAAAGTTTCCACATTTTTAATGGCTGCAAAGTAGTCCAATTTGTGGCTATAGTATTTTATTCTCTTATTAATAACTTTTAATTGGAAAATATTTGGGAAAAAAATGCAGTTCCCAGGGTGAGTCGTTAACCTTGCGTGTATGGAAAGGTTTCAGAAAATACATAAATTCCCTAAAATGGCATATGAGCCCTTAGACATTTCTGTGGGCAGAAAATTTGCAAACAATTCAGAACTATCAAATAGAAGAGTGACCCAAACAAAAGTTAAGAACTACTGTACTATAACTTGTGCATAAATGTTCAATAAACATTTGTTAAACAGAATTTCAGTCTAACATATTGCCAATTTTTGTTCTAGAAAAAGACTAAGTTAAATACTAATATAATCTAAAATTCTTGTCTACTTTAATGCACATTAACTGCTGTTTCCTATGAACAAGCAGCAAAACTGACCAATTTGGATCCTATTGCTTTTCTTAGAAGGGTTTTATTTTTCCTTCTGTACCATGAACAGGGATACTAAAGAAAGAACCAAAATTTAAAGTAACTGAATGATGAGGTGGAAATGATCAATGAAAGTTGATTTTACAAGCTGTTTTTCACCATAACTGACAACATCAGAGGCATTTATGTAAACTCTATGTAACATTCCATAAAGAGTCCTTCTTAAGAAAATTAGATAATATGCAGCATGTAGTTAGTTGTATAAGGCCTACGGCGTACCAGGCACCAAAATGGAAGCTTTACTAAGTATACAAGTATACTTGTATACTACCTTGTTGAATCCTCAAGACAATCATTTTAAAGCAGCTGTATTTTCTCCCCTTTTACAGGTAAGAAATGGAGACTTAAAGAGGTTAAAGTTAAACTATTTACTCGTCCAAAACCACAAAACTACTAATGGCAGATCAAGACTAAGTGGTCCCCTCACTTTCACCTTCAAAGCTCCAAATCTCATCAACTTTCCACAATACCATACTGCCTGAAGTTCAAAATGTAATTATGATCATTTCACAGAGGTGGTATAACCTAGTGGAAGTTTTAATTCTAGTTCAACCACTGTATGATAACTTGTTTAAACTCTGAAAGCCTCCTTTACCATCTGTAAAACTGGATTGCTATGAGGTTTAAATGAGAAAAGATATGTAAGACAAACAGCTCATATATTGACCTGAATTAGATACTTGGTACAAGGTGTCTATTATCTTTCTTTTATCCTTCTTTGAGAAGAAACACAGGGAGCTGACAGGTTTCCCAATTTGGCATTAAAACTTTTCCCCCATTTTGCTGGCATTGTGAGAAATAAAATAAAGAATGATTGAAAAAAATTATGTCTAATTGTTAAGTAGGTTCTGGCTTAATGGAACTCAATTAGTTGTCCTTTAAATTAAAATATTTCAAACATAGACCTGTGTCTATTGCCATACCAACATGAATGTGTTTTGACGACTGCTTAATTACTTCACTTTTAATTTAAATGCTTTATGAAGATTATGCACTGAGGGTTTTTTGTTTTTAAGATTTTTAACATCAGGTGATAAGCGATGACAGCTGTCAAACGTATCACATCTGTTTCTACTCTCTATCTTGTCCCCCCCCCCCCCCGAAAGCCGTGTTAACCCTTTGCCTTCTGCAAACTCGAAACAAAATAAAACATCCTCCCCATGCCCTCGGTCTCAAGAACGGCTATGTGATTACCTCGTGGAACTGTTAATGACAAAAGTTGAAGGCCTGACATAATTTTTCCCAAGTAAGGAAAGTTCGCTGCATTCTTCTCCCTTATGACCTAAAGCTTGAACAGGACTCAAACGCTTTAGACAGGACCTAAACCTTGGTTCGGGGCACCGCGCCCCCAAATCATCTTCATGACTCCCTTCCTCCCTTCCCCCAAGAGTGGAAAAAAGTGCAACTACAGCGCAGCACCAAAAGCTCTGCGCGCTGGCTGCCGCCGAGACCTGGAGCCCGCGGTCCCAGGAAAGCTGTGCGACCAATGCCCGGTGTGTGCTCCCTCCTTCGCCTTCGCTCCCCTCGGCAGCCACGCACCGCCGTCCTCCCCCACCCCTCCACACCAGGAGTGCCCCGTCCACACCCAGCCTGCAAACTCTCCCAAGGTCCCAAGTCGCACAGCCTCCCCCTGGGACTCACCATCGCAGCCCAAAGATTAAGGCACCGGCAGGCAGGCCGGCCGGCTGGGGAATCCGTTACCGGAGCCCAAGATCCATTCGCGCCAACAACTTCTCCCTCGAAGTGGAAGGAGGTGGAGGCAGCGGCGCCTGGTGATGACGTCGAGAGGCGCGCAGCTTCCCTTCGGCCCCGGCCCGAGGCGGGAAGTGCGACGTGGGCGCCAGTGCAGCGCGGAATGCGGGCGCACGGCAGCCCTCGCGAGGAGCCACGGGACCGTGGCCCGCGCTCAGCGTTGCGCCCTCAGCTTTTGGCGGGGGCGCTCGAGTGTAGTTTCCGGGATGGGCTCCCTCGGAGAGGCGGGCTGACCAGGTTGTTCCCGGTTTACGTCTGGGGGGTGCACTGCCCGCCGTAACTTTCAAATGTTTCCACTGCTCCCCACAAAAAGAAATGCGTTTTAGCTGTACGTTTCACATATTATATTTAAATATCTATTTTGAAGAGTTTCACCAAAGAGTATTTACCCTGACTTTTTAAAAATGTTTGACCCACCTTTTTTTTTTTCCACCTGCTATTAGATGGAGACCCATCGTATGAATATCAGCTGTGAATTCGTTCATAATTTTAGTTTTTGTCTTTTATGTATCTTGGTATGGATGGCTTTGAGTTCAACCTAGTTAGAATTTGTTGAGCTTGAATGACTTTCCTCAAACTTGGGACCTTTCCAGCCATGATCTTCAAATATCCTGTCTCTGGCCTGGGAAGGGTGTAGCCCCTCTCCTTTGGGGATGGTGCTGTGAGGGGCTCTCATGGTGCCCTTGCTTGCTGGCTCCCCATTTATTTCAAGAGTAGGAAGTGCAGCTTCTTCTCAGCCAGGCTCTTTGGCTTAATTGGTGTAAGGATATTTTCATGTATGGATTTATAGAAAGAGACGGGGTATAGACGTGAGGAGAGAGAAAAATGTTTTTGTTACCGTGCAGAAGTAAAAGGAGTAATTTCCTCTTCTTATGCAGTTCTATCAGTGTCAGTAGCTGACAGATAAAATATGATGTTCTGCATGGACAAAGCCTGGCATATATGAACATGTACAACTTCCAATATATTGGTACATTAAATTGCATTAATACCTAAGTAAATGGGTTTGGATTTAGATAATACTTTTCTGTTGGTTTGCTTTTTGGTTGGAAGGAAGATCTGAGCTATGTAGAAAAGCTTTATTTATTTTTTATACATTTGTAGAAATGGTAGACTTCCTAGAGAAGGATTTATAGTGTATCAGGTAATAGATATTATTACTACTACTACTGATCACATACTGAAATTTCATTATGTAAAACTCTCTCTGCAGAGAGAAATACGCCATTCTTTAAAGTTACTTGATTTACAAGTCTTTTATGTGTATGAATTGCATTCATTACTTGATGTAAAATAGTGAAATTGAGTAATTTTATTTCCCTTTGGAATTTTTTTTTCTTTATTCAACTTAATTCTGCTTTCCTTTTTGCACCCATTTAGTATGAAATGGTGAAAGGAGAGAGGAAGAGGAAAAACACGAGTAGTGAATGGGCAAAGAATACAGGTTGTATATATTACAGATAATTTTTAAGTATTTATTTTTCAAACAAAACTCTGTTTAGTTTGCCGATGATTTTTTTCACAGTCCACAAAACTTGTTTTAGTTATAGATTAATGTATAATTCTTTTTACTTTTTATGGAAGAATATAATTACCATTTTATTGTTTGTAAATCTTTAAGGTCAGTGTTTCCTGTTTGTTTATGATCTTTATTTCCCTGATTTTGCTTCAGTTTCAAATAATCCTTTCCCCAATAATACACATCTTTAAGATACCTACTTGATATATAAGAATATGTAATGATACCAATACATACAGTATGTGTAAAAATTCATTGCCTTAAATATATTTATCTAATTTCCAAAAAATTAAAATTCCTTCTTAATTTTGTTACTTTAATTTCTTTTTTGGAAACAATACCATATAGATATTAACGTACTACCTCATACTTTATCTTAAAAATGTTCTATTGTAAAATATAACATGCATTCAAAATTGTGCATAAAATATAAATCCATGGCTTAATAAGTTACTTTAAAGCAAACACTTGTGTAACCAGCACCCAAATCAAGAAATAAAATACTGCTAGCTCTCCCAAAAGTTCCTGTCTGCCCCTTACCAATTACCATCCTCTCCAGAGATACTGTCTTGACTTTTTAAATAGTTTTTTTGTTGAAATATACTTCACACAGCATAATATTCACCATTTTAAAGTGTACACTTCAGTAGTTTTTAGTATATTTACTACACTGTGTAACTATAATCACTAATTCTAGAACTATCTCATGTTCTCCCCTGACCCCCCAATTCAGTACTTATTAGCAGTTAATCTCAATTGCTCCAGTACCACACTATCTGGCAACCACTACTTTACTTTCTGTCTCTGTGGATTTGCCTGTACTGGATATTTCCTATTAATGTTATCAAACAGTATGTGGTCTTCTGTGTTTGGCTTCTTTCATTTAGCATAATGTTTTCACGATTCAATCATGTTGTAGCATGTGTCAATACATTATTCCTTTATATGACTGAGTAAGTATTGCACTGTATTAATATACTCATACCACATTTTATTTAGCTATTTATCAGTTGATGGAAACTGGGTTGTTTCCACTTTTTGGCTATTATGAATAATACTGCTATTAACAAATTTTTGTGTAAGCATATGTTTTTAATTATCTTAGGTGTATTCATAGGTGTGGAATTGCTGGGATTTTTTTTTCAACCCCACAATGTTTAGTAGAGAGTCTGGGATATAGGGGTGATCGGTAAATAATGGTTCAATTAAATTAAAGTAGATGGCTCTCATGGGTTATGGCCAGGTGTTGGAGGAGGTCATTGAGAGGATGTGACTACCTGTTGACCCAAGAGCTGGACCTGGGCAATCGGAGGCTCCTCCCCCTCCTCTATCCTTGGAATACATGTCTGCTTACTATTCTCACACTAACAGTCACTTCAAGGATGCAGCATTGAGAGAGCAATGTGTTGTTGAGACCATCTGGATGGTATACATGACTGAACCCCATTAAGGCCTCTATATAAATTTTTAAGATTCTGGTGGGAGGGTGCAGAGATCTACACATCTTGCAGCTGCGCAAGACAAGCCTCATATGTAAGTAATCTTGCTTATTAAACCTGTCACCTACCAATCTGGCATGATTTGCCTCTTTCTTTGGTACCTCCCTGACCCATGTATCAAATTTCACCTGGGGGAACTCTCCAGGTTGCAAACCAAGAGTTTACAAACCAACACCATATCTGCTCTTAAAAATACACTTGGAGAGAACGAGAACAATTGAAAAATTCTTATGTTCTACTAAAAAGATGCAGGTAAGGAAAGGTTGCAAAACCTAAGGCACAGAAAAGGGAGGTTATACAACAACTAGTGCAATGAAGATTTCAGAGCCCAGAGTTTGGACACTGTCTTAGTGTTATAGTCATTTTGAGCAACAGAATTATTGCCGTATGGGGAAACTTCTGGGTGCTGACTTGGTCCTTCTGGCAGGATGAGGGTAAAATCCCAGGAGTGCCTTCTTTAGGGCCTTTGGACCTGGCGATTCTCGTTCCTCTCAGACTGCTGATCATTAAGCTCACTGGGCACATCTCTGAAGAACAGAAGGGGAACGACAGTAGACTGAATGTTCCATGTCTCAGATTAATCTTTTTTTTTTTCTGTCTTCGCATATATTTTTTCATATTTAGTATGACTTTCAAATAGAACTGATTTATTTCCTATTAGTTTTACCATCAATATACCCAACTCTTCTCAGACCATGATCTGAGACAATAATAGCTGAAGCAATGGAAGCAAAACTGATGTATGCAATTTATCATCTCAATTTCCTAATTATGAAATTGGTGTTAATTTCCTTTTAGCGCAGAATTTCTTAACTCGTGGTCCATAAATATGAGTGACAGAGTTCAAGAAACCCATGAAACTGTATGAATAATTATATATGCATATTTTGGAAGAAAAAGTTTATTACTATTAGCAGATTCTCAAACGTATCTGTGAACATAAAAGACCGTGTCGCTAAAGTATTGTAGGAGGAATCACATTTCTTCATCAATTCAATAAGTACGTATTGAGAACATAATATCAGACAGGCACTGTTTTGAGTTTAGGATACAGCTGTGAACCAGACAGATTCTTCTTTCATTGCATTTACATGTGAAAGAGTAACATTTCACAAGAAATGTCATGGAAATTAGCTAGAGAATGCAAAATACTCAGATTCTAATCTCACATTATATATATATATATATATATATATATATGTTGCCCAAGAGTATACAGTGGAAAAGTCAGTCCCTGTGTTTTAATTTATGTAGAGTCAAATATTTGGACAGTTGACCTAATTTTTCACTTTCCACTGGATTCTTTAAACATTGTAGACATAACTGTGGTGTCTTGAATGATACAGCTTCCTCATTGGTCTTGCATCTTTGAGACTGAAATGATACAGCTTCCTCATTGGTCATTCCTAAATGGTCTTGCATCTTTGAGACTGAAATAATGCATGTTGGTACAAGGCAGTTCTGGTGTGACTGAAATCTGACCATTTGCAGACGCTCCTTCCCCGCTGTGAGCATCTTTGTCCTTTAAGCTCTCTTGTCTGGCTGGAGTCCTGCTGGTCCAATTAGCATTAACTGCCACTGGGTGGCAGTATAGCATCGGACAAATAATCTTTCTAGAGATTTAAGGAGTAATTTCCCTGACTTTTTAGCCATCAATTTGCTTAGCTAAAACAGGTAAAGAGTATGGATTTCCTGCAGTTTTGGAGTGCAGTATTTTACGACTTATTTAGCTATATTCACTGAGCTCTTTTACAATCTTAAGACATTTTTAAAAATTAAGAATGTCAATTTTGTTTTAATAATTTTATGATACCCTTCAAGATAAGCAGAGAAATCCTGGAGTGTTGTAAACCAATATCAGAAATTACTGGTGTAGGTGGATTATATGCTGCTGACGTGTGATTTATATAATCTTAATAGGTAATAACATGATTTAAACTCTTCTTATACTGGGGAACCATTCAGTGCTTTGAAATAAATTGCAGAAATTGTATATTGAAATATTTCTGAAGTTTAACCAGTGTTTTATACTGATAATGACAGCCAAGAAAATTAGTGTTGTTTTCAATACCATATCAGAAAGTTTTCCATTTATCTGAATATCTATTATCTATCTTCTATCATCTAGCTTTCTTTTTTAAAAAAATATTTTTATTTAAAATATAGCTAACATACAATATTATGTTAGTTTCAGGTATACGCCATAGTTATTCAACATCTATATACCTAAAGAAGTGATCCCCATGATAAGTCCAGCAACCATATGACAGTGTACTATGCTGTCACTATATTATTGAGTATATTCCCCATGCTGTACATTACATCCCCATGACGTATTTGTTTTAGACCTGGAAATTTGGATCTCTTATTCCCCTTCAGCTCCCCCCCTTTTAAATTTTTCAATTACAGTTGACATTCAATATTATTTTATATTAATTTTGGGTGTACAGCACAGTGATTAGACATGTATATAATTTAAGAAGTGATCCCCCTGACTAGTCTAGTACCCACCTGGCATAGTTATTGCCACATCATTGACTATATTCCCTATGCTTTAGCTTACATCTACATGACTATTTTGTAACTACCAATTTGTACTTCTTAACCCCTTCACCTTTTTCACTCTGCCCTCCAACCCTCTCCCATCCGTCACCTAAACATATCCAGTACCCATCTGACACCATACATCGTTACTGCAATATTATTGGCAATATTCTTTATGCTATATCTTATACCCTCATAATTACTTTGTAACAATCAATTTATACTTCTTAATCCCTTCCCCTTTTCTCACGCAGGCCCCTAAACCCCCTCCCATCTGGCAACCATCAAAATGTTCTCTGTGTCTATGAGTTTGTTTCTGTTTTGTTTGTTAATTTTGTTCTTAGATTTCACATACAGGCAAAATCACATTGCATATGTTTTTCTTTGTCTAATATATGCCACTCAGCACAACACCCTCCAGGTCCATCCATGCCACTGCAGATGGCAAGAGGCCATTACCTTTCATAGTCGAGCAGTATTCTGTTGTATATATATACCACCTCTTTTTTATCCATTCATCCATTGACAGACACCCAGGCTGCCTCCACATCTTGGTCATTGTAAACAATGCTGCAATGAACATATGCACACAGAAGTCCCCTCGAAGTACCATTTTGGATATCTTTGAATAAATACACTGAAGTGAGATTACTGGGTCCTTTATTGTCTCTTCTTATACTCTTTGTTTTAAAGTCTATTTTGTCTGGTATAAGTATTGCTACTCCAGTTTTTTTGTTGTTGTTGTTTCGTTTTGTTTCCATTTTTATGAAATATCTTTTTTTATCCCTTCCTGGACTTGTATGTCTGTTTCTTTCACCAGGTTAGGAAAGTTTTCAGTCATTATTTCTTCAAATAGGTTCTCAATCTCTTGCTTTCTCTGTTCTCTTTCTAGTACCCCAATGATGCGAGTGTTGTTATGCTTGATGTTGTCGCAGAGGGCTCTTAAACGCTCATTTTTTTGGATTCTTTTTTCTTTTTGCCATTCTGATTGGATGTTTTCTGCTACCTTGTCTTCCAAATCGCTGATTCGATCCTCTAGTCTAGTCTGCTGGTGATTCCTTCTAGTGCATTCTTCATCACAGTTACTTTATTCTTCACTTCTGACTTTTTTTTTTTTATAGTTTCTGTGTCTGTTTTTATTCTTGCTATCTCTTTGTTGAAGTACTCACTAAGTTCCTTGAGCATCCTTATAACCATTGTTTTGAACTTTGGTAGATTGCTTACCTCCATTTCATTTCATTCTTTTTCTGGATTTCTTTCTTGTTCTTTCATAAGATACAGCAGCTGATAGAGCCTGGAGTGGTATGCAAGTTGGGTGAGGCAGGGTCTCAAGGAGCCCCTATAGTGGGATGAGTTGTGGCCACCAGTTTAATGTAAATTCTGTTTTGGTGCCAGTACTGACTGTAGAGCTACTCAGCAAAAGTCTTAGAACTGCCCACTGGGGGCCTGCCAGACTCTGATTCTGATAATTTTGCAAGAAAGAATGCAGTTGAGGTGGGGCTGGCTGCTTGAAGAGAAAGTGCCTCCAGTGTTGGGGGAGTTGAGTTGGGCAGAATCCCAGTTAGTCAGCAGGATGTTGCTGTGGAGCTCACCAGGCCAATCAGATTCATATTTGGCCGTGGTAGGGGTAGGCTCAATACAGGAAAGATGGTGCCCACCTGCCAGCTGCCGGCTACTTAGGAGGGGTAACTCACACAGGGAAAATACCAACACTTCTCCCTCTGAAGCCACACACCTCAGTCTTCCCTCTTCTCCCCATACGTCTTCGATGCCTCTTGAGTCACCGTTTTTCTACCGGAGCCCAAGGTGTCTGCAAGCGAGTGAGTCTGTTCACTGGCCATTTAAGAGGATGTCTGGGTTTGCTACAGCCTTCCATCCCACCTAGATGGTCAGGATCCCCACTGTTTTTCACAACCAGATGTTTTGGGGTCTCCTCTTCCTGGCACCAGTATTCCGGGCTGGGGAGCCTGGTGTGGGGGCCTGGGGTTCCTTGCACCTCCGGGGGGAAACCTACATGGCTGAGCTATCCTCAACAGTCACACAGAGGTTTTGGGCCTGTCCTGTGTCTCTGCCAGTCTTGTTGTGGTTTCTTCTTTATATTTTCAGTCATAGGACTTCCATTTGGCTAGAATTCAGATGGTTTACCTCGTTGATAGTTCTATAATTTAGTTGTAATTTTAATGTGTTCATGGAAGGATGCAAGCACTGTTTACTCTACCATCTTGGATCTCTCCCTCATCTAGCTCTTTCTATCCATAATCTATCTGACATCTAGTACTCTGTAATCACTGTCTACCAATGAAAAAATTTTTTTCATGAACAGTATCTCTAAAATCACCTTCTAAATTAGAAATTCTTTAATTACCAATATGGGACCTAGAATCAGGCTTTTAACCAAAGGCTGACATAAGACTCACAGGACCTATAAGCAGTTAGTAATAATTATCATTTTATTTATACCATCATTAACATAAGGTATGACCCACATAAATATAACCTTTCCCTCTCAGTAGTCCTTACCTCTGTAGCTTTATTGTTCCTCTATTTGCAAGAATGGTGTCTCAGATTAGATGTACACTTAAGGGCTGACCAGCCAATAGTAATGTATATTTTTATATTCACCTGATTGAATTGAACTGGAAATTTTGTGGTTTTGGATTAGAAAACCATTGGTTACCATTTTCTAAAGACCTTTTAAGTTCTGTTTCTAGTCTTTATTTCTTCTCCTTTAATGAATTAGTGGTGAATTTTCAATAAAATAGTTCAAATAAAGCATTTGAACATTTATATATACTGTTTATTACGTTGAGACTTGAAGACTTTTGCAAAATACCAAAATTAATTTCATGAAACAGATTAGACAAGTACATGACTTCTTTGCTGTTGTTGATTTTGTCTAGTTGCTTTCTTTATAAGAAATGAAAAGAAACAGCTTTTTAATGTTAAAAATTGCCATGACACCTTCACAATGAATGAGAATAAATTCTCATTTGAAAGGTATGTTTAGGAAACTTAAAAGTTACATCCTATGACTATAATATTAGATCTGTGGATTGTATGGTAAAATAAAAACACATCTGCCCCACTCACTAGTTCTTTTTTGACTTATTCATTCACTAGATGCCACATGTAACATTTGTTAAAAAGACAGTAGGATATATATGCATAACATCAGTTTTTTATTGGATGAACCTCACATTAAACTCTAATTCCAGCTCTTATTTAATCTAATGATAGACAAGAAAGATCTGGAAAATCTGTAATATCAGGCCAAGATAGTTATACTTAACAAGATATAACCATCACCAATGGATTCTTGAAACAAGAAGTGATATAATTGGAATATGTTTCTGTTTGTTACTCCTCCAAGGTTCAAAGTGGAAGCATTTGATTGGCTGGATATAGGTCATATGCCCATGTCTTGGCTGCCATTGTGCAGAGAAACAGGTAATTTCTCCCTTTTTGCTTTTGTAATAAAAGGTGACAATTCTGCATTCTGACAATGACACATATCTTGAGGAACTCCCTCTAAGGTGAAGGAGGTCTGGATGGTGGATGTTAAAATGGTGAATTTATTTCTACTTTCTTGCATTCAGGTTTTGTGACTGATTCATTTTGCATTGGTCACATTGTTCAGCATACAGTAGTCATTCATGTGCACTCATTCATTTATTAATAACTGAGTGCCCGCTCTGTACCAAGCACAGTCCAATGCTCTCAGGGAGCTTAATTCTATTTGAGGAAGTAGATGATAATCAGATGAACATAAAAAGTAAACATAGCTTTCCCAGGACAACATGGTGCCAACCACGTCACTCTTGACAGTCCAAGGATCAGAAGGACTGTACTTATTGAGTGGACCACCACATTTCACAGAAAGCACAGTGTTTCCAAGGGAATGTGGGGGAAATTGCAAAGTCTATACCTTTAGTAAGGATGGGACCTAGTTTGCCTGGGGCAACAGAGAAAAAATAAATATTATCAATGTCACTCACACAGGACTACATCACTCCTTCGACCCCCCCCCCCCCCGAAAGGCAGTTTGCCTTGAATTCTTGCCAGAAAACACTATCCTGGCAACATGGACGCCTTACATTACTTCTAAAGATGGCACAGCTGGGATTCCTACCCTACAACTTTATGATGTGTAAACTGGGACATGTTTGAAGTCTTTCATCCAGAAAAAAATGCAAAATTAGGGTCCATCCTGGTCAGAAGATGAAATTATTTATGCCTGAAATGTTGACAGTGAAGTTCACTTCTTTGAAAACAACAATTTCAATGCAGTTGGAAATAAATTGCATTTGCAAAAAAATTATGATTTTGTGTTATCTCCTGGACCCCAACCATATAAGATGGCTGTCTATGTTCCAAGAAGTAAAGGTACACTTTCATTTGTTAGATTATGCCTGTACCCCAACATTGATGGACCTCATGCAGCTTTAGCCAATACAAGTTTCTTTAAGGAAGATAAGGTTAGAATGCTATGGAATAAAAACGCTCCTGCTGTGTTGGTAATAGCTAGTACAGATGTTGACGAGACAGAAGCTTCCTACAACGAGGAGCAAACGCTGCAGTACATTGCAACAAATGGAGAAAGTGCTGTAGTGTAATAACCAAAAAATGGCCCCATTTATGATGTATTTTGGAATTATAGTTCTACTGAGTCCTGTGCTGTATATGGTTTTATACCTGCCAAAGCGACAATTTTCACTTTGAAATGTAATCCTGTGTTTGACTTTGTAACTGGTCGTCATAATGCAGCCTACTATAGCCCTCATGGACATATATTAGTACTAGCGGGATTTGGAACTCTGAGGGGACAAATGGAAGAGTGGGACTTTAAAAACTACAAACTTATTTATAAACCAGTGGCCTCTGATTCTACATATTTTGCTTGGTGTCCAGATGGTGAACATATTTTGACAGCCACGTGTGCTCCCAGGTTACATGTGAATAATGGGTACAAGATTTGGCGTTATACTGGTCCTGTCTTGCACAAATAAGATGTGCCATCAAATGCAGAATATGGCAGGTTTCTTGGCAGCCATTTTTAGATGGAACATTTGCAACAAAAACAATTACTTGACACATATCTTGAGCAGCTCCAAGTGACTTGCCTAGTTAAGAACCTAAAGCTACAACACCTTATAGATCCCCAGGTTTAAGAAATAAACCAAGCACCAATTCCAAACTGCATGAGGAGGAAACACCTCAGAATATGAAACCACAACTAGGAAATGATAAGCTGCTATCAAAAACAGCACTTAAAAATCATAAGAAGCATGAAGCTAAGAAAGTTGCAAAACTGGAAGCAAGAAGTAACAAGAGTCACACAGTGTGAGGGATATAAATGATAAACGTCTAAGTTTTGCTTTGTCTTGTGCACCTGAAACTAATTAAAAAAAAAAAAAAGAACAATGAGGGGAAAAAAAACTCACTGGGGAAAGCTACATACAGTATAATACAATTTATATAAATTTTGGAAATGCCAAATATTGTTCTATATTACTTATGAATATAATGAAATATATGTAATGAAATTATTAAAATGTGAGCAGAACAATGAAAAAAAAAAAGAGAAATAGTAAAGGAAGTTCTTTAGGTTGAAGGGAAATGACAGAATTGTAACTTGTATATACAGGAACAGATGAAAAGCATTAAAAATGATAAATATTTGAGTAGATGTAAAAGGCTATAGGTATTTTTTTTATAAAGACATTGTTAAAAAGCGAAAAAAAAAAAAGACGTAACAAGAGCCCACCAGATTTGGCACCTACCTGCTCCTGCCCCATAGAGCTCAGCTAAATGCTATCTCTCAGTCAACTTCCAGAGACCCTGAGAGAGACAAAAAAAAATCAAGAACTTAAGAAGAAATTAAATGTAACTCAACAACTGAAAGAACAAGCAGCAGCTAGAAAAAAAAATCAGAGAAGATTGGAAAAGGGAAAGCCCTTCTCCAGAAGCTGGAAGATTTGGAATTGGGTATTTAAAGATTCATAGAAAGCAAGTTGGTTACCAGAAATCATTGCAAACACATCTTCTTTTAAGTTCATTGGTATATACGGAATATCCATGTTGCACATTTAATGGGCATCTAGAATTTTAACCACTTATCCAACATTTCTATACATGTATGAAAGTATTTAATAATGCCTAATAAATTGATTTTTGCATCCTGAATCCTCTATCATGTCAACATATGATATAAAAAAGAGACACATGAATTTTCTAACTAAGTGTGCTCAATTGAGAGACAGATGTTGTTTTTTTAGTAAGGAATGGTATTTACCATGTAAATAAATAAAAACAATTTGAATTTAAAAATAAACATAATTTTAGAGAGATATAACTGTTAATAAGACCATGAAACAGGTAGAGATAGAGAGGGATTTGAAGGTACTCAGAGAATGCCTTTCTGATACATAACTCCAACTAAAAAAGAATTCAAACAATATTTCTGAGACCAATACATGGGCTGGACAATTGACTGTAGAGGGGAGAAAACAGGCAGGTAATTGCAATAATTTAAATGAGACATCCTGGACTTTGAGCTTCCTGAGTATTGTGTGCTGTTGTTTCTTGGCCTCTGGAGGTCTGGTGTCTGCCTTTATGAGCTCTGTGGACTAGTCCAACTGGGCTCGGCCAGTTGGAGACAAAGCAGGAGATTGGAGAATAGGTAGAAAAAGATGCTGGGGTGTTTATTCCTTACTGCAAATCCCCCTGTGGGGGCAGAGCCCCAGAAAGTAGTTTCCAGGCTCTTGGCCTCACATAGACAGGTGCTGGCTCAGGTTGTAAAAGGCCATCAACTGTGATGGGATGGCCATCAGCTGTGGCTAGTTGGCCGTCAGCTGTAACCAGTGAGCCATTGGCCACTAATATAACTGCTGTGGCTAGGCTAGCAGAAAGAGAGAGAGAATGGGGCTAGCAAGAAGATGGCAGCTGGGCTGGCAAGCGTGGATGGCGGTTTGCGGACAGTGTGGATCCAGCCTGCAGTGAGAGTATAGTGCCACCAGAGAGAATATAGTGGTATGACTCCCCTACCTATGGCTCCGTGGGTGTTCCTTTTTGGCCTCACCATATCCTGCGTTCTTATGTGGGGAGCGGGAGCAGAGACCCCGCAGGACGCCCTGCACGACACCCCCACACCTCTGAGACATGGTGTTCCCAGTTGCTGCCTTCCTTCTGCTTGAAGCCATGTTTTCTATCAGGTGGCCCCTTTCTCTGAGGTATAGCTCTCTCTGGGTTTCAGTAACACAGCTTCCTCATATTGCTCCTTCAAGGCCTCCACGTGGTGATGGCTTCCAGCTGTTGTAAGTCCCTGGGAGCTTCATTATCTCTCACACCTCTGTAAATAATCCCTTTATTCAATGCTTTTCAGTCAATCCTTTAAGTGTACATGTAACTTTGGGGGGAACTTGGATTGATACAGATAGTATGAATGGAAAAGAAGGAATGGATGTGAGAGACACCATGGTGATAACTACAGGGTTTGGCATTTGGCTAGATGCTGTGAGGGAGATGGAGAAAAGTGACATAACAAAAGGTAAAGTGTGATATGACTCCAGAAAAATGTTTGAACCTTTAACTTGGAACTCATTGTAAACCATGAGAAGTGTAGCTTCAATAATCAGGAGACTGCAAGCTAAATTGCTTCTCTTCCAAACTTCCCTCTGCTGCTCCAACAGATTCTCACCTTTTGAGCATCTATAATTTAGAGTTAGGCAGAGATGGGAATGTTGAAAATGAAACTCATATAGGTTTTACATTTATTCGATTACAACATTAGTTGGATTTACATCTTTGGTAGGGCACTGTCCAATATTCTTTTTATGTTACTTTTCTTGTTAAGCTAGAAAGAGAACAACTTGAGTATAAGGGCATTTTAAGGATCTCATGCTACTTTGGTGTTACCCATTGTATTCAGGCAATGCTCAGCAAATAGATCTAAAAAATCTTTGAGGTTAGTAGACATGAGTTACTGTATCTTGAACCTACCTCTTTGCGGTGTTATAAGCTGTACCATTATAGTAGCCATTGTAATTATTTGTATAAATGTCTATTTCCCAACTAGGCTATGAAGTCATTGAGGACAAGAATGGTGTCTTATCATCCTTGAATATGCAGTGACTCAAAATCACAGTGTCTGTCATATTTATTTGCATTTGAGTGTTCTTTCCCATGTCGTGCTTTCTCTGTCTTCCCGAGCCAATGCTCTTGGCAGGGTTGTTCTTCAGCCATGGATGTCGGGGCAATGGACTCTGAGCTTCTGTTTCCTGCCTGGGTTCATTCATTATCAACATATCCCAGGGATTTGATAGTGTTCGTTGAACAAAGAAATAAAGATGGAAAAGCTACACTGCAATTATTTCCTCTTCCCTATGGCTATAAATATTACCGAATAGCCATCAAACTGAAGGTGAACCCAGAGCGAAGGATGCGTTTTTCTCTCCATTGACTATTAATTTGGTAATTATGGAATTTTTGAAAATTTTGCTCAGTAATACGGAATTTCAATATGGTCATGTATAATTGATGCTATACTTTAATCTGAAAGAGGCCATTTAGGAGTTAGGTATGGGATGCTTTCCATTTAAGAGCTGTCCTCCATAAAGATTCAAAGGATTAAGATGTAAAGATTTAAAACTTCTAGCTAAGTTACACATGACTCATACTCTGAAATGTTTCCCATTAGGAAAAATGTTGATCTTATGGGACTAGGACTTCTTTTCTGGGTTGCTTTTTATGCTTTCAAAAGCCACTAGGACTCCATTTTATTTTTTCATGTGTAACTTTGTGCTAACAAACTTAAAAATGTATCTGCACTTTTCCAAATCACTAATAATCACTAAAGGGACACTTTCAAACCAAGAAAAATGAGAAATAATTACTTTTCCGTTCTTGCTGTTCCCAAACAGTAAAAAGAGAATTAGGGATGAGTATAGGAAAAGCTTAAGCCAAAAAATACAGCCTCAACAAAACCAAAAGAAAAACAGAAAGAAAAGCTGATACCTTCACTTAGAAGGAACTGTATGTAGCCAGTACCCTCCACTGCTCTCTAAGGCTCTCAAGCTTTTGGGAGCCTTCTTGAAGCCAGACCTTGAGAAAATTTAGTTGAATTAGGTGATATTAATGGCCTGTGGGCACCGAGCTTGTGACTTAGTTTAAGAGGATGGTAATTGACTTGTCAATTTAGTGTGGTATTTAGGTTCCTAACTGATTTTGCCAAATTTGTCTACTTTTAACTGAGGTTTGTCGTCACAGTACAAAACCCATGAAGCTATAAGTGGAGTTCTTAACTACGTAGACAAGAGTTTCTATGGAAAGTAACCTCAGCAGAGTACTCTAATGATAAACTCCTAACTGGGTAGGTCTTGGTGGTAGTCACGCCCCAGGCATATCACTTCTTTAGTAAAAGGCTTATCTTTGCCTCAAGCAAGCTGTGCCCATTGTTTCTGTGCATCTAGGTTAAGACACCTTTGAAATGCCTCTTTTCAGACCCCTCCTTCTTAAATGTGACCACCCTCAAGACAGCCCAGAATCTTGTTAACCATTGTGGGGGCAGAGCCCCAGAAAGTAGTTTCCAGGCTCTCGGCCTCACATAGACAGGTGCTGGCTCAGGTAGTAAATGGCCATCAACTGTGATTGGATGGCCATCAGCTGTGGCTAGTTGGCTGTCAGCTGTAACCAGTGAGCCATTGGCCATTAATATAACTGCTGTGCCTACGCTAGCTGAGAGAGAGAAAAATGGGGGCTAGCAAGAAGATGGCGGCTAGGCTGGCAAGCGTGGATGGTGGTTTGCGGACAGTGTGGATCCAGCCTCCAGTGAGAGTATAGTGCCGCCAGAGAGAATATAGTGGTATGACTCCCCTACCTATGGCTCCGTGGGTGTTCCTTTTTGGCCTCACCATGTCCTGCGTTCTTATGTGGGGAGCGGGACCAGAGACCCTGCAGGCTGCCCTGCACGACACATGGCGCAGCGAGCAGGGTCTCCCGCATGACAACCATCTTGCTTTCTCTCATGTAATGTAATCTTCCTTATGTTCCCTCCTTAATTTCAAATGCATAAAAGAAACTGCAAAACTGTCTTCTTCGTAGCATTTTGAGATTTTGCTTCCCGGCAATTGTCATCAGTTTGGCTCAAATAAACTTTTATGAAAATTCTCTACAGGTTTGGATGTTTCTTACATCAACAAATATGTAAAAAATTGTTATTTTCTCCCTCCATTTCTTAAAAATAACTTTCATTGAGATTAATGTAACTTTGCACTAGGGAAAGCTTTGCTGTCTTTTGGAAATGCGTTTTTCCCAATGTTTCTATATTTAATCCTTTCATAGCATGCAGTTTATCTTTAACTTTACTTGTAAGAAGTCACTTATATTTTTCTTAAGATACTGAGACTTACCAGATCATGAAGATTCATAGAAATCTGTCAGCTTTTAAAATCCTGGCTTTGATTTTGGGAACTCTTTTTTTCCTCATTTCTCATTTAACAGACCAATGAGGCAGATATCTTACAATAACTATGGTGGGAAATTTTTATTTATTTATTTTTAATTATTTGAAATTATCCCCCCACCCCAGTAATCCTTTCAAAATCGTAATTATCTTAGCGCCATCTTGTGGACATATTATATATCTGTAGAGATCAAACCTGTTAAATGTGATAAACAATACATTTGGGGGGGGGCGTGTAAATTTTGTTATGATAAAGACTTTGAAGTCCTTTCAATAAAATGATAAAATTAATTCTTGTATTCTACTACATTACTCGAAAAATTCTAAATATTCCGTAGTTATTTTTAGGAGGCAATCCAAAGGTTAACTCGATAAATCTGAGATTATTGTAATAAATAATTCAAACCAAGACCAGCCAGTAGAAACAGATGGTGCTTCTGGAAGAACTTAAAAATTTTCCACTCTTAAATGAACATAAACCTTCTGCTTGGAGCTGTGCAACTACATGGACTTATGAGCATGCCTGTAAATCTATGTGGTTACTTTTTTTTTTGTCATCTCAAGTCACATTCTTTTAATTTGATGCTTCTCAAGGTATGGAAAGCAGAGGCTAACTCAAAACACAGCGAACATGTTCTGGTTATTGTCAGTTTGTAGTGTTATCTTTCCTCTTCCTGTGATTGCTTCCTGCTTCTCTGTTTTGCATGTGAGACTGTATAGTCCAGTAAAAGGACAAAAGACATTTAGCAAGCTTTTATTATTCCTAAGCCTGGGTTTAACTTCCAAATAACTGAATAGGCATATAATCTTATGGATTTCTTAAGGTAGTGAGTGGAGTCTAGATGGGTTATAACTTTTATTTCTGAGTCTTTTCAAATGATTAGCAACACTTCTGTGGACAATTGTGTTTGAGATGTAACTAACTGGCTTAGCTAAATAAGCTGAAGCAAAGAGAAAATAAATCTGAAGAAACAGAAAATGAAAGTTAAAAAAAAAAGAAGGGAATACATGTGATAACTCTGTTTATAGCTGTTTATTCATGCTGATAGGTTCATTTTTTTCTTTTTTTACTGGATTCTGACTCAAAAAGCACAACAAACTGTTGGTAAGCTGTAAACTTAAGATGTGGTTGTTGAAAATGAACTTGTCATGAGCTTTTTTTTATGGCGGATAAGTCATCTGCTCATAAAAATTGTGTTAGAGAACCATATGAAGTAATATAAGATGTATAAATATATGTATATACCTAATTTATTGCCTTCAATTTTATTGGTTTTAATTTGTATTCTTAAATTTTTTTAACTGGCCATCTTTTATTTATCTGTCATCGAACAAGTCATTTCTTAAGGAAATGGAATTACTTACACAAATGCATTGTCTGAATATCTGTTTCCTAGCAATATGCTGACATTAAAAATTGTGGTAGGGTTCACCAGTTGCTGTCCAGGATACAGGGAAACTGGAGCACTCATACACTGCTCGTGGGAATATAAAACGGTACAGCCACTTTGGAAAACAGTTTGACAGTTTGCTAAAAAACTAAACATCCAGCTACAGTATGACCCAGTGATTGCACCTCTGGCATTTATCACAGAGAAATAAAAATACATTCACACAAAAACCTGTGCATGATGTTTGTAGTAGCTTTATGTATATTAGCCCCAAACGAGCACCAAACCAGATGTCCTTGAACAGGTGACTGGTTAAACAAACTGCAGTACATCCACACGATACTACTCAACAATAAGGATAATGAACTATTGATACAGGCAACAACCTAGATGAATCTTCAGAGAATTATGCTGAGTGGAAAAAACCCCCAATTTTAAAAGGTTATATACTGTATGATTCCAATTATATACTTTCGTGAAAGATAAAGTTATAGAAATGAATATATTAATAGTTGTCGGTGGGTTAGAATGAAAGAAGGACAGAGGAGAGGTGGGTGTGGCCGTAAAAGGGCAACTTGTGGTGAAAATGGCCTGTATCTTGTCTATATCGATGTTACTATTCTGGTTGTATTGTACTATGGTTTTGCAAAATGTTTTCCATTGGTGGAAAGTGTCTAAGTGGCATGTGAGCGCTCCCTATATTATTAATATTTTTTAACTGTGATCTAAAATATCTCAAAATAAAAGATTAATCAAAAATATGTGATAGGATTTACAAAAGATAACTCAGTGCTGAATTGATGATTGCATATGAAACCTTACTATTTAAATTGTCTATTAACATGAAATTTTTCATTATACCATATAGCATCCTGATTGTGAAAGAGATACAATTTAATACCCTGTTTGCCTTAAAAAATAGTTTTTACTATATCACTGTAATATTTATGTTGTGAAAATTGTTGTATTACTATTCATAAAGAGAAAAAAGAAAATAAACCTTTTCTAATGTAAATCATTTAATTCACTAAGAAAATATTTATTGGTAAAGTGATTTTTTTCTTGTGTGTATGTCATCACCACAACTTGATAATATTGTTTTAAAGTTTTCTGTAAATTCACATGAAACAGAATTGTTCTCTAATTAACTTTTAGTCAAAATTAATAGAACAAACTTTTAAAATGTTGATGGCTATCTATTATTCTACTTCTATAAGTGGTATCACCACGCAGAAAGCCCACACTGATCTTTTTTGATCAAAGTTATAGGAAGATGATTTTCTACATCAGCAGTTATATGTTGAGAGAGCCAAGGAGTTCAAACAAGCAGTGTGCCTACGCCAAATGTAAGCAGAGAATTAAAAAGTAAAATATTCAACTAACTCCAAGTTAGTTGGCCATGCCATTATGTATATCTAGGGAAACTGATTTTATTTTACTAAGTAGTAGATTGAATATTTAAGTTGTTACGAGCTAAAACACAATTTTCAGTGAGCTTTTAATCTCAGAATTTAAAAAGGACACAGAATATCTTCCTAACACCTCAAAGACACTGAAGTGTTTGCATATTTAATGGTGTTCTACTTGATCGAACACATCCTTTCAACCATGGTGCATTGGCTGGCTGGTTCTCATTACTACCCTACAAGGTCAGCTTAATTTCATTTGGGATATTAGCTGATAAAATAAAAAGTCATTTTAACTTATATTGGGATACAAAACATTAAAAAGGAATATATTCTATATCACAATTTTCTAGTGAGGAGGATTTTAAGGCAAGAGATGTCCCAAAATGGGTGGATTGGTTAGACAACCTGGGTTAAAAAAATATCTTCTGCTAAATTCACTCATTTATTTACAATGTTTTCTAACTGGCTCCACCCTTAGCTGATGGACAGACTTGAAAATATATCTATTCTTTTCTTGACTGTTGGCATAAACTCCTTGACAAGTGTTTTTGTTTGTTGTGACATTTGACTTTGGGAGAGGATACACCCTAGGAGCAGTGGTGACTATTATATACAGAGCTGTTTTTCTTGTGTTGTGTATTTCTTCAGAAATAGCATTCCTATGATTCAATTAGGAGAGATGATATGTAATCAGATATTTCTGATCTATATGTTTTATAACACTTGCAAGATTAATGAGTTAATATATATAATTGCTTGGACTAGTGCCTGACACTAAGTGCTACCATGTTTCCCCAAAAGTAAGACCTAGCCTAATGCGTCTTTTGGAGCAAAAAGAAATATAAGACCCGGTCTTATTTTAACATAATATAAGACCTGGTCTTATTTTAATATAAGACTCGGTCTTATATTATATAATATAATATATTACATATTATATATAGAGAGAGATTATATATTATATTATATAAGACCGGGTCTTATATTAATTTTGGCTCCAAAAGATGCGTTAGAGCTGATGGTCCTGTTAAGTCTTATTTTTGGGGAAACAGTATATGTTTCAGCCATTATTAATATTATGTTTATTATTGTTACTATTATTAGCTTGGCTCAATTGTTGAGGAATATTTTTCTGCAATGTCAGTATTTCTTACTCATTTTTAAGCACATCACTGCAATATCAAATAGCTATCAAAATAATATTTTGACTTTTAATATCAATCCTAATGCAGAAGATAATTTAAAAAAAATACTTTTTAATTGCGAAACATAAGACACATACAGAATAGTGCACAAGATAAAAATATAGCTTAATGATTTATTGCAAAGTGAACACCAATGTAATCCATTCAGGTCAAGAAACAGTACATTGTCACCTCCACAGAAGCTCCCTTCCGCACTCCCTCCCAATCATTGCCCTCTCTATCCCTCCTAAACTTAATTAATATCCTGACTACTATTATAATCATTTCCTAGCTTTTCTTTATAGATGTATTCAAGCACATGTCCATAAGCCCTATAGTTTAGTTTTGTCAATTTAAAAGAACTTTATGTACTGAACAAACTATGGACTGTAGTTACTAATAAAGAAACTTTATGTAAGTTAAACTGGCATAAATTCTTCTGTATCTGACTTTACCTCAATAGATTTATTTGTAAGAATCATCCATGTTGTCGTCTGAGTGCAGTTCATTCATTTTTATTGTTGCATAGAATTATATTGCATGACTATACTGTAATTTATCATTTTCCATTGATTGACATTTGTGCTTTTCCAGTTTTTTGATATTATGAATAATATTGCCATAAATATTCTTGACTATGTCTCTTGAAGCACATGAGCACACGTTTATCGTTAGCTGCACACTGAAGAGTGGAAATGGTAGGTCATAGGATATACGTATCTTCAAATTTAAAAATTAGTACTAAACTGTTTTCCATATTATTTCTAACATTACTCCTGCCATCAGTGTTAGAATTCCTACTGTTCCACATACTTTTAAATATGATATTATCAGATGTTTTCATTCTGGCCATTGTGGTGAGATATTGTATCTCATGATGGCTTCAACGTCCATTCCCCTCATCACTTATGATGTTGAATGCCTTTCATATTTATGGGCCATTTAGATATGCTGTGTGTGTGTGTGTGTGTGTGTGTGTGTGTGTGTGTGTGTGTATTGCTTAAGTTTCTTGCCCATGTTAATATTGCACTGACTTTTTCTCACTAACTTGTGGATCTGAGTCTATTGCTGCTTACAGTTTTGCAGTTATCTTCCCCAGTTTGTGGCTTGCTTTTTCACCCTCTTCTTGTTGCCTTTTTTAAAAACAGAAGTTTTGAACTTTAATGTAGTCCAATTTATGAACCCCTTCTTTCATAATCTTTTATGATTAGCTGGGGTTTAATGTAGTGTATTTTAGCCAGCTTTTCTTCGACGATTTTTCTCTTCTGTTAAAGAAATCTTTCTCTATCTCAAGGGGACAAATATATTCTCTAATATTACCTTCTAGAAGTGAGTATAGTTTGCCTTTCATATTTTTGTATATGGTCTGAGGTAAAGGTCAATTTTCACTTTTACTTCACGTGGGCATCCAATTGTCTCAACACGAATTGTTGAAAAGGTCATCCTTTCCTTGAGCTTTTGCTGTGCCAACTTTCTTATAAATCAACTGTGCATAGATTAGTGAATGTTTCTTGGCTCTTTGTTCTGTACCATAGGTCTATTTATCATCCTTGTGCCGATACCATAGTGTTGTAATGAATGTAGTTTTATGTAAATCTTGATATCAGGATCCTTTTGGCTTTCATTATTTTCATATAGATTTTGAATCAGCTTGTCAAATTCAATGAAACTAAATAAAGCAAAAGCCAGCTGGGACTTTTACTGGAATTACATTGAATCTATCAGTAATTTGGGGTATACGGATTCATTTCCAATGTAGGGGGTTTTTCTATAAAAATATATATTTTACCTTAATTGGTCAGAAAATATACTGTACATTTCAGTCCATTAAAATTTATTGGAATTTGCTGTATGGTCTAGAAGAGGGTCAATTTTTATAAATGAGTTATATGTGCTTAAAAACGGTGCATATTCTGCACTTATTGAATGCAGCATTCTGTGCCTGTCAATTAGTTCAATATTATTAATTGTTCAGATTTTATAAGTTCTTACTGATATTTTGTATGTCTATTCTAACATTTACTGAAAGAGAGCTGTTAGGATCTTCCATTACGACTGTAAATTTGTCTAGTTTTTCTTATAGTACTGTCAATTTCTGTTTTGTATATTGTGAAGCTATGCTGTAAATTGTATAGAAATTTATTATTATGAATTGAGCTTTCATCTTTATGAAACATGCTTTTTGCTTCCAAACCTATTGTGTTTTATATTAATATAGTTCCACTGTTTTTTTCTGTTAGAGTTGTATGATATAATATTTATCATTCTTTTATTTTTAAGTTTCTGTATATTTTTGCTTTTGGTGTATCTATTATAGTACACAATGTTTTGGGGTGTTTTTTTTTAAATTCATTCTGACAATCTATTTTCTTTTAATTAGTATTGAGGTTGTTTTTCATTTAAAGTGAATAGTAATTAATTTGGGTTTAAATCACATATGTCATGCAAGCACTAACCAAAAGAAAGCTAGCACCCCTGAACTCCAGCCTCTTTCTTTCTAGCTCTATGGGACTATCAGCAGCACTCTGCAGCTTCTTAGCCGTTGAGTCTCCCCTTCTGGGTTTGTCAAATCCCCCAGAGAGTAAGTGGTTTCAAATGCCAGGCTCGCCTCCTTGTTCCTTAAACCCCCACCCTCATCTTGGCCTGGTAATGCTTTACTACTTTTTGGCCTTGCAATACTTAGGAAAATATGGCTTTTTGTTTTTCTTTTTATATTTTGTGAAGTTTTTCCAGCTGAGTGCTTGTCAATTTATCTACTTTGTCATTACTGGATTCCTACAATCATGTTTTTAGAATGTGCTTAATTTAGCCATTAGAAGTTATTTGAATATCAAAGGAGAAATGATATAAAACTGAAACTGTTTTTCAGAATTTTAGTAATAATTCCAACTTTTTTGTTGTGATCCTTTTGCAATATTAGTGCTATAGTAACCTTACTCAAAGACGTGAAGTAGTCTATACTAGCTTTGTATTGTGTTTCCCCAAAAATACGACCTAGCTGGACCATCAGCTCTAATGTGTCTTTTGGAGCAAAAATTAATATAAGACCGGGTCTCATATAATACCCTATATTATATTATATTATATTATATTATATTATATTATATTATATTATATTATATATCCAGTCTTGTATTATATTAAAATAATACCGGGTCTTATATTATTTTTTGCTCCAAAAGACACATTAGAGCTGATGGTCTGGCTAAGTCTTATTTTCAGGGAAACACGGTAATACATTTTAAGGTTACAATATGATGACAGATATAGAAATCAATGTCATAATATAATCTCAGCAGCCTAGGGAAAATCTGAAGTGCATTGTATTTATTCTCAGGATATACCCAGCTAATCCCTTACAAATAAAATGTACATTGTGATGTCATATGTTTCACTGTGTGAATTATCACAGGTGGCTCTTTTGTGAGAAGTAGTTCTTTATTTTGAAACCCCATTTGCCTTTCCTGATTATTCTTTTAAAATTTACGTATGCAAATGTCCCAAACATTTAAGTTGTGTACATGTGTAATGTTATTTGAGTAAGAGACCAGTAAGAGTTTTGACTTGGATTTATCAATTGTGTTTTCCCCAGTGTTTAGCAAAATTTAAATAGATTTTTTTCTTTCCCTTTTAGGACACATATTTATTAATATATAACTTTAAATTAAATGTTTACATATTTTACTCTGAAAAACAGTCTTTAACTTATGCTTTGGCACTTCCTAAATAAAAGAATTGTTCGAAATATTCAGAGTAACAAAATATAGGTAGAGTATATACATTCTATATTTCTTTGAAATACCCAACAGTAGCAATTAGAGTCCTGGTATTATTATAGAATGTTCATAAAGAACCTTGAGTGAACAGTCTGCTGCAATAACCCTGCTTTACCGATGATGGATGCTAAGCTGTCAATGTTACCTTATGCGCTCTCATGAAGGCCATTTCTCCCATTGGTGGAAATAAGTCCTTTTTTCAGCATGGGCTTTGGAAACAGGCCAAACTGGGTTCCAGTCCATTTGGCAGCTCCACTTTGGGTTTCTTAACATTTTAAAAGTTTGTTTTGTCCACATAAGAAGGTCCAAACCTGTAGAGAATTTTTATAAACATTTATTTGAGCCAAACAGAAAATACACCTGGAAGCAAGAGCACAAAAGACTGAGATAAATGCTTCAGAGAATAAGAGTTTGTAGTTTCTTTCCTGCATTTGAGATTAAGGGGGGAATGTAAGGAAGATTACATGAAGCAAGGCAGGGAATCAGATTACAGGATGGTTAAGACTATGTGCTCTCTTGAGGATGGTCACACTTTAGAAAGAGGGGGTTGAAAAGGTGGGCATGTATTATAAGGAGGGTTCTGAAAGTTAGCGTTTCAAAGTTGTGTTTAGATGCACAGAAACAATGGACAGGGGTTGCTTAAGGCAAAGGTTAAGTCTTTAAATGAAGAAATTATATGTCTGGGGTGCAACCACCCACCACGACTTGCCCATTTAGGAATTTATGATCAGATCACCTTGGATACTATTTTCCATAGAACCCCTTTTTCATCCACAGCTCCTCCTTTTGGTCGTAAATCAATCCAAAGGATGCATTGATGACCAACCTTTTGGTCGGATGGTACAGTCTTACTGTGCTAGGAAGGCTCATTCTTAGGAAGTCTCAGCATCGACATCGTCTGTTGAAATGGTGGACCAGTGGGAATGGAGCACTACAGTAATCACGGGATGTGAGTTGAGGCTGAATTTTCCCAAAATGAAAGGGTAGAGACATGAAAGGCAGGTTTTATGACTTTCACAGCAAACAAAACAAAACAAAGCAAAAAACACTGAATTATTTCTAATTATCATGATCCGAGTTTTGCATTGTGTCTTATTTTTCTGTATTTGGCATATCTATTATAACATTTACATAAGCCATAAAAAGAATATTAACATTTACCTTATACATCTTGATGTGGTCATGGGAGGAAGTGAGCACAGAATTTACCTATTCTGCTATCTTGACTGGGACCCTGAATTATCTCATCCTAGAGGAGTTTTTGATGTTTGTTGTAGGTGAAAGCAAGTGTCAGAGACAGGAGTAAGATGTCCATTCATGGCTAGACACATTTTTTAGACTAAAAATGTGAATCCTTGTGTTAACCCTTTTATGTTTAGCTGCATATAGATTAGTTAGTAACACCTGACAAAGTCTCTTCCAACAAGGTTGGAGAGAGTCTTTTATTTGATTTCTCTTTCAATAGGCAAAATCTCCTGGTTATAAGCCATAGTCTTTGAAGTCTATATCTCCCAGGAGTGCATATGAAATGAATCAGTTACTAATTTATCAATTTATTTAAGCTGGTTAATAAGTCCTTGACAATAATATACAATGTTTCCTCTTAATAAGGTTGGTTCATATGTCTCTTTATCCAGATGCTTAGGGCAACCAGTAATTGTTTTATAAGGAGAAAGGCTTTGTTTACCAAAAAGAGAAGATCTCAGATAAAACCTCAACCTAGATCTCAGATTGACGAGCATTGTAGAAGTAGCTTTTGGCCAAGGGAAATTAAAAGCTTCTGAAAATTTATAGTTGAGTTTTTTTTTTTTCTTTAAATTAAAGTTTATTGGGGCGACAATTGTTAGTAAAGTTACATAGATTTCAGGTATACGATTCTGTAATACATTATCTATATCTCACATTGTGTGCTCACCACCCAGAGTCAGTTCTCTTTCCATCACCATATATTAGACCCCGTTTACCCTCTTCTAGAGCCCCACTCCCCCCGCCCCCAGATAGTTGAGTTTTAATTGTCCGATTGTTACATTCCACCGATCCAGAGGATTTGGGGTAATAAGTACAATGAAAATGCTGTAGAATAGACCAAATGTTACGAATGGATTGCATTATTTTCCCAGTAAATGACTCCCTTAGTCACTATGTAACTGAGAAGGAATTCCCCAATTGGGAATTATTTTTTTCCAATAAAAATTTACCTACCATTAAAGCTGTTGTTCTCCTGCAAGGGAAAGCTTCAAACCCAAGGAGAGAACATACAAATCATAGCTAACACATATTTGTGTCCTCGAGATGGTGGCATTTAGATAAAATCCAATTGCCATACCTCAAATAAACCTAAAGGGAGTCGGAAATGGCACTGGGATCCATGGAGTGGTTTTCCTGGGTTATATTTTAGACAGATAGAACATCTGCTATATGCTTCACGAGCTACCTTGGGAGAAGGTTTTCAGTAATATTGTTTACTCCTTTAATTCCTCTTTTCAGGGCCCCAATGTGTTAGTTCATGTACATGTTAAAGTATAGGTAGTTGAGCCACTATAGGTAAGATTGGTTTCCCATTGGGTCGAAGCCACATCTGTTTGTCTGGGTCAAAGTTTACCCCCTTTTGTTGCCATATCTTCTCTTCTTCTGTAGCTCTCTTTTGGAAATGTAAAAGAGAGTTTTTTATTGATTTATTAAGGAGCACAAAACATTCATGGGTCTGGATAATTTGATTGCTTAGTCTGCTTTTTTAGCTGCCGCATTAGCTAAATGATTTCCTTTTGCCTCCACGGTGGTAGCTTTAGAATGTCCTGAAATTTTGATAATTGCAATTGTCTTGGTTGTTGCATGGCATCTAATAATTCTGCATCCTGTTTTTCATTCTTTATATTTCCCTGACAAAGTGAAGAAATCTCGCTGCTTCCATGACATTCCAAATTTATGAGCTACACCAAAAGCATAGTGACTGTCAGTGAAAATATTGGTTATTCGATCTGATCAATTGACAAACTTGAGTTAGAGCAATTAATTGGTCTATTGGGCAGATCTCATTTTAGGTAAATAACAACTTTCAGTTACATCCAGCATGGAATTTACTACAGATTTAGCTTGATAATGTCCTGTTTGTCTTTTAGATAAGATCCATCTGTAAACCAAATTAAGACAGCATTATCAATAGGAATTTTCTGTAAATCATTCCTAGGAGCAAGGAGGTAGTCAGTAAGTAAAATGCAATCATGGGTGTCTTTATCCTATAAAGAAAGTAGTCAAGTTCTGGGTTAAGACTGTTACTTCGAGCTACAGTAATGTTAAGTACAGGAAGGAGTGCTTTATAAGTACTGACCCAGTAATGCTGAGTATGATGAGAGTGTAGCAAAGATTCAACAGAATGAGGAACATAAATGATTAAAGGAGAACCCCTGACTATCTCTTCTGTTTGTTTGCACAACATGGCAGTAGCAGAGATCGTCCACATACAGAGAAGGAGCCCTTTTGCTACTGAGTCTAATTGCTGGCTATAATAGCCTATAGGTATATGATGATTTCTGTGTTTCTGAGTTAGAACTCCTAAAGCATTTCCTTTATCTTCATGTATGAAAAAGAAGAAAGGAAGTTTATAATTAGGGTGTCTCAAAGTGGGAACTTCAGATAATTCTTCTTTTAGAGCTTATATAGTTTGTTTCCCTTCAGGGTTCCATTGGCTTGGATCAGGTAAATATGACTTCACTAAGGCATATCGTGGTTGAGCCATTAATGAAAAATTTGGAACCCAGTTGCAACAATATCCAGTCAATCCTACAAATCCTCTAAGCTGACTCTTAGTTCTTGGTAGAGGAAAGCATAGGATTCCTTTAAGTCTTTCAGGTTTAATTAGTAGCCCAGTTTTAAATATAAGACATCCAAGATATTTTACTTGGGGCAAACAGAATTGGAAACAAATTATCCTTTGAGACCTTACATCCTTTTACAGATGGCTGTTGCAATAGGTAAATTGTGTCCTTTCAGGAATCTAGTAATATCCCGGAGCATAAAAGTAAATCATCCATGTATTGGATTAGAGTGGAATCTCTGGGAAAATCAATATCATTTAAATCAGCTTTTAGATTCTGAGAGAAATAGGTGGACCTGTCTGTGTATCCCTGGGCCATTACAGTCCAAGTAAATTGGTGATCTTCCCAGGTGAAGGCAAAGAGATATTGACTGTCTTTTTCCACAGAAATTCTAAAAACAGCACTACATAAGTCTATTACTGAAAAATATTGACAGCCCACAGGAATGGCTGATAATAGGGTATGTGGGTTTGGAACCACATGATGTCTAGGAATAACTATTTTATTAATAGCTCTGAGATCCTGTACAAATCTCCATCATTTTCCATTGGGTTTTTCTTTTTCTTTTTTTTTTGCGGCGAGGGGGTGTGTGGTTTGGAGAATTATAAGGGCTTGTGTATGGAATTATAAGCCCCCTTTTAAAGTAATCTTGTATCATGGCTTACTCCAGCTATCACATCAGGTCTTAAAGGATATTGGCAAATATTAAGTAGAGGTAAAGTATTGTCAATAGTTATTTTGATAGAAGTGATGAACTTGATCTTCCTAATATATTGGTATGTGCTGAAAAGAACCCAGAGCTCCATAGGAATGTGCTGTAGCAAATGTTCAGTCTTGATTAGTTTCCTGTTGTGGAGCTTCCTTTAAAATTATGATTTTCTCATTTGGTTCGGCATCTGATCCATTTAGTCCTAAATACATTTCACCCTTCTGAGAAAAGAATGCGAGCTCCATAGATGTCAAGAAAGTCTCGCCTGGTCAGGTGGATTGGGGCAGATTTGACTAGCAAAAATACATATTATCCTGTAACATTCATTCCCCAGCTGAAAGGGAACAAGTTCTGATTTAAAAACAGACATTCGTCGGTTAGATGTCCCTACCATTTGTACAGAAGCTTTACTCTGAGGGAGAGAGCAACTTAATTGGGAAGGGTGCAGAACAGATAAAGTAGGTCCAGTATCTAGAATCTACCAGGGCCTTAGCAGCCTCCCTTTATAAGGTAATTTCAATTTCTCCTAAAGTGTTGATAAAGAGAAGAAGAAATGCCCTCTTGCAATTCTGGGAGCAGCCCTGTGCTTGCTCCTGTCTCCTTTTCCTAAATCCCATTTCAGTTTTCTATAGTCCTTAAGATGACCTGGCTTTTTACAGTGAAAGCAGCCTCTCTTTCCCCCTCATTAAAAACGCTCTTGGGAAGGTCTGTCCTCCTTTTGTCTACAGTTTCCTTATTTGTTAAAATGGAGAAATCAGTGTGTGGAGGGCCCAGAACCAGAAATACTGAGACAGAATGATTTCCACAAGCTCCAGAACATCAATGTGAGGCAACCTGGGACCTGTGTGTTCTTTCAGTTACAGGATTTATACTGTGGATAAAAAAGGGGTTCTACGGAAAGTAACCTCACAGGGTGATCGAATCATAAATTCCTAACTGGGCAGGTCAGGGTGGGCAGTCATGCCCCAGGCATATCACTTCTGTAGTAAAAGGCTTATCTTTGCCTTAAGCAAGCCTTGTCCTGAGCATCTAGGTTAATATACCTTTGAAATGCCCCCTCTCAGACTCCTCCTTCTAATACATGGCCATTTATTGAAACCCTTCCTTCCAAAGCTTGACCACGCTCCAGAGAGCACATAACCTTAACTGGCTTGTAATCCAATCCCCTCCTACTTTCTCCCATCTTCATGTAATCTTGCTTACATTACCTCATTAATATCAAATGCATAAAAGAAACTGCAAACTGTTACTCTCCAAAGCATTTATCTCAGTCTGTTGAGATCTTGCTTCCAGGTGTATCCTCTGGCTCATATAAATTATTATGAAAATTTTCTACAGGTTAGGATGTTCATATGTTGACAATACCTACATATGAATAACAGAACTTTGGATTTACTCTGCATTTTACTTGGATTAAGGTTTAAACATGTTAATACAGAGGGTGCCAAAAAAATGTAGACACATTTTAAGAAAGAAAAAAACTATTAAAATTGTAATACTCAATATATACCGATAAAGAAAGATGAATACAGGTCACATTTGACTTCTGCAATTACAAGAGGTGCTCAAAGTGGTTACCATCAGCGTCCAGACACTTCTGATTACAGTGAACTACTACTGCTTAAGCAACGTTGACCAAAGTGTCCACTTGCATACATTTTTTTTGGCATCCTCGGTATATATACTCTTTTTACTTTCTTTAGAGGAATACTTTGCCCCCATAGTTTTATTACTAATTAAATTTTATATAGGACAATATGGCAGGGGTTTTATCAGAAAATTTCATGTGGCTACTAGTCTAGAGCAGGGAACAGCAGACTATGTTCTGAAGGCCAAATTCAGCCCCAAGCCTGGATTTGTAAATAGAGTTCTATCAGAGCACAACCATTTATTCAAGTGGTTTTTAGAGATGCTTTGTTCTACAGTGGTAGTAGAGTTGAGCAGTTGTGACACAGACTGTAAGGCCTGTAGAGCTTAAAATATTTGCTATCTGACCCTTTACAGAAAAAGTTCTCCAAATGGTGTCTGTAAGATAAGAAATGAAGAAAATCAAGCTAAGGCTGGTTCTATACTCTTTTAGTGGATCCCCAACTAGTTTTATTTCTTTCTGTGTCTGGCGTTCTTCCTCTTAAGCAGAGTACTAAACAGGATTAAACTCTCCTGCCCGGTGCTTGTACATTTTCCTAGAAAAGAGAATCTGATCAGTCACTTATACCTGACTAAATTAATTTATGTGTGACTAACCCCTCTTAGGAAAAATTTTGTTTAAAAAAAAAAAAATTGAGGGAAGCTTCTTGTTAGGCATGGCCAGAGGAATGAGTCACGGGAGACCAAAATTGGTCTATTAGAATTTATTAGGCGTGTTTGAGCTGCGGGAGGTCAGGCTAGAAAAGACCATAACCTCCCTGAGCAAAAAGGGGTATGGAGTTTTATAGGAGGGGGTAAACGAGGCTGTTCCCCCTTCAATGCTTCAGGGGGTTGTCATTGCATTGTCTCTAGCAGCAAAGGGTTTCGGGGCCATGACCAAGGCCTCCGGCTCCACACCCTGGCCCCCAGGCCTCCATCCAGACTGCCTAAGCCTGCCCAGGCCCACTGGTCACAAGCCCCTAGGAGACCAACAAAGTACAAAGCAAGACAGGATAAGATGGTTTCTACATTCCAAGCGGCTTCTCCAGGCCAAGGCAAACATAAGCCAGCAGGTACAAGGTACAAAGCAAGACAAGATGGCTTTTTAAGATAGGAAAGTTCCTGTTCCTGGCCTAAATATGGCCTAACACTTACTCAATAGAATGAGTCTTTCAATAGTAAAACTTGAGACTTTCTAGCATCTGGGCAGGAATAATTTTTAAGGTGTCAACAAGAACTTGACATGATCAAGTAGGCACACCGTCATTTCACTTCTTTGGTCAGGTTTGTTTCTATGTCACTGTCATCTTTTCTTGTGCATCTATTGTGTATGTATCTCTATCTCTCTAAGTTTATAACATCTATCTATCTATTTATCTATCTATCTACTATCTACTATCTATCTATCTATCTATCTATCTATCTATCTATCTATCTATCTATCTATCTATCTTTTACCTGCCTACCTATCATTGCTTTATTTCAGTTCATAACTCTACTTATTCATTCCTCAATACCTTTTCCCATGTATCTGAAAACTAGCTTAAAAGTGTTTTCAGTTATAGAAATTTGGCTTAATCAAAGAACTATAGAGGTCAATAGTGTAGTTAATATGATTATGATAATTGTATATCATCATCATCATCATCAATGTTTATTTGGATCCCACATAACAGCAATTTGTAGAAGATGTATGGAGTTCTGACAAGTAAGTTCATGAACTTGTTACAACAATGTTGCTAAACTTTTTTGCTATCAGAGGGATTATTCATTATGAATAAGTACCAACTGGACAAACAGTTAACCAAGTTTACAATGTGGAAGTGCTGAAAAGGCTGCATGAAAAAGTTAGACGACCTGAACTTTTCGCCAACAATTCATGGCTCTTGCATCGCGACAATGCACCAGCTCACACACACTGTCTGTGAGGGAGTTTTTAGTCAGTAGACAAATAACTGTATTGGAACACCCTCCCTACTCACCTGATCTGGTCCCCAATGACTTCTTTCTTTACCTGAAGATAAAGGAAATATTGAAAGGAAGACATTTTGATGACATTCAGGACATCAAGGGTAATGCGATGACAGCTCTGATGGCCATTCCAGAAAAAGTGTTCCAAAATTGCTTTGAAGGGTGGACTAGGCGCTGGTGTCAATGCATAGCTTCCCGAGGGGAGTACTTCCAAGGTGACCATAGTGATTTTCAGCAATGAAGTATGCAGCACTTTTTCTAGGATGAGTTTGTGAACTTAATTGTCAGAACTTGTATATTGTTTTAAGCAATATGATAATGTTTTTAGTTAAAATATTTAGTACTTACTATGTGCCAGTATTTAAGGTTCTAAGTTCTTAATATATATTTTTATTTAGCTCTGACAGTAACTCTTGAGGGGGATACTATTCTTACCAGTCCCTAATTTTACAAATGAGGAAGCTGAGATACAGAGAAGTTAAATTAATTTGCTGAAGGCTACCTGGCTGTTAAGTGGCAGTCAGAATTAAGTTCTCGGAAGTGCCTCTAATAGGCATTGCACTTTATTGCCTATAGACAGATATGTTCAAGATTAACGTACAAAAATTACACTAAAGTATTCCTTTGAGTAATTAATTCCTTTGAGGAACTTAAAACAAAATTTAATTTACACAAATTACGTTAAATGTATCAAAGACAATTTGTTTTATGAAAAAATTATGGTATTTATAAAAGAAATACTGTTCTCCTTTATCCACCAAGTTTTTTCTTTTTCTTTTACAAATTTTCATTCTTCTTGTATTTTTTGATTTACACACGCTCCATCCTAATGAAATCCAGAAAAAGAAACTAAACTGAAAGTCAATGCACCTTTGCCAAGGTTAAAATGAATGGCTCTGGAGTGTTATCTGTTGAAGGACACTTAGGGATTTATTGCTGTTCTCCTGGCTGCTTCCTTATCTCTCAATGAACCTCATAAGTTGGAAATCCACACAGGTACCTCAGAGTCATAGGTTGAGTCATATGCTGAGCTTTTCTCAGTATTGCCCTTCAGCCAAAAAGAATATTGAGTGTTGTGTAGGGATGCAACATAGCGTAGTGGAAAGAACATTATATTTGGCATCTCAAATCCTGGGTTCAAAATCAGATTCCATCAATTACTAGCTCTATATCCTTGGGCAAATCACTCAACATCTGAGTTTCAGTCAACGTACTGGAAAATAACAATATCTATATCATGTGATTATTTCTGAAGATTCAATTTGATTGCAAGTTAAAGTCTGTTAATTAAACTTTAAATTGCATTTTATTCTTCTTTTATGAGTGTGATGAAGAGCACATACATATAACATGGATTTGAGTTTATAAAATACAAACTATATAACTCATGATTTTTCTTGCATTACTTCATTTAAATATATATTTTACTGGACAGTATCATGCCACACCTGTCAAAAAATGAAAGCAATGAGAAATACCTAACCATTTCTAAGATCAGTTTTGTTCAGAGTAACGTAGACTTCAGGATCTGTAAAATCCAGATGGAAGCCTGTTACAATGTTTTTTCCTTTGTTCCTCATGGACAATAAAGAAACCAGTCGTGCCTCCAAACAGTCATGTGTAACGTTGTCTTTATCTCCTATGTAACTCATAAGACACAAATGGAAGATATTTTAGATATATCACGTGTTGGGTAATGTTTGTATCCCAAAAGATAAAGATTTTTTAGAGACTCATAAGAGCTTGATTTCTTTTTCACAACCTCATGATGTAATCAGGAAAGTATAAAATTCCTCATTGAAATTAAATTAATGAATTAAAGTGCTAAACCTATTTATAAGAAAACATTCTAGTTGAATGTTTTGCTGCTTGCTCTCTGTGTTGGCGGGTATTTGGCTTGGTAAGTAACAGGAGGTTAGAAATATTTTCACTTTCAGCTGTGGTTGTGAAAATAAGGAAAGAAAATCAATGTCTAATCACCACAGATTTACAGGCTAAAGACTTGTCACAAAATATTCTGAAGTGATACTCTCTTTGAGACTGGTAACCTTCTGACATGCACTAATAAGGGAAAGTCATGGAGAAATACACACACACACACACACACACACACACACACACACACAGTATGGTTTATACAGGTTATGTGCAGATTGTAGCTACTCATTCAGAAAGGAACCTTTCTAGAATCTGCTAGGTAGTGAGCCCCCTTGGAGCTCTGAAGCTCCACAAAGTTTCCACTGTCGTTAATTCTGACAGATGTTGTCATAGGGAAAAAAATAATAATGTCTGGCTGTTGATGCAGCAGTGCAACTTAACTTCAGGGAATCTTTGTTGTTTGACAGAAACAGGACATTTGTTGCTAATAATTTTCCTAATGGCTTAATGTGCCAGTTGTAAGGTGTTACAAAGCTAATAAATAAATATATATACATATATATATATACATATATATATGTATATATATGTATATATATATGTATATATATATATATATATGTGTGTATATATATATATTTCCTTTCAGGGAAGGCTATGGTTATGTCCATGGCTAAAAATCTCTATAATTAACAGGTATATTCCAGCGATGCTAAAACATTAACCTCATGATCTTTGCTGGGAGCTATAGTAATTTGTAACCATATCTCTTTCAGGAATTTGTTTGCATCCAAAAATGGGGAAAAGGCTATGTGCTGTTGAACCCCCAATCAGTCATTAAATTCCTGTAATCAGAAGATGAAGAAGTCTGAAATGTTTCCTCTTAGAATTAGCCAAAATAATGAAAGTCTAATAGATAAAGTTTAGGGCTGTAATCTTTGCCTTAAGGATGGCTCCACATAAAATGAGATCATCTTGGCTCATATTCGACTTAGTAACTCAATTCCCAGCCTTGGATATTTCAGATATTCCTTGTGTATTCTCTATTTTTTATAGTATAATTTTTTTCAAAAAATGATATGTATTGCTTTTGTAGGTACTCCTGCCAGGCAATTCTTTGTCTTTCCATAAATTTAAAGGAATCATATAACAGTTTAACACATTTAATAAACAGACTTTATATGGAAATAATTTTATGATTTGTAGTGAGTTAAAGTTTATCTTAAACTGTTCTGTTTTAGGTTTGCAAAGCAAACTAATCATTAGGTAATTTAAGAGCCCATGGTAATGATAATTTAAATAAAAACTCTAATGTAAACCTTCTGCTCCAATATTCATTCACTTTTCCTTCAAGCTAAGAGGGAAATCTGGACTATGTATTGGGGGCAGTGTTTAATAAAACAAAATATCTCTTTATAAAATTATTTTGCTTACATTTATAGAAGTGACAGCTTAAGAGGATGCCCCTATAACTGACAAAAGAACAGAGGAGAGGCAGGTCAGACAGCTTTTAATAGGCTGTGCCATCCTGAGTTTGCTTTGGTAACTTACAGGTTCACATTTGTTTGGGTCCAACTTTTTTGTATAACTTCTTCTTAAGTTTATTTATATAATTTGTTCCTACCAGTGCCCTGGGTCATTTATTACATCTATTAACTTCTCTCTCTGAAGAGATTCTGCCAGAATTCCTTAACAACTGTCTGCGAGTCTGTTTCTTCTCTCCTTAAATTTAAGATCAAGGATTTGCTGACACTGTGTGTTTTGAGCCTGTTTTGCTGCTGGCCTGATTATCTTTTTCTGGGGATAAATAGAAATATATGTAATTCACCAAACTGTTCTGTTTTGTGTGGCAAAACACTTTTCAGAAATGTAAAACTCAAAAAAGAATTTTTTAAAAATCATACATTTAATGCTAATTGGAGCAGTTTCTTAGTATTATATTCAGATATCTCACTGACTTCTAAGGATTGTTTTCCATTTTGTATACTTTATAGTTTGCTAATGGGTTGATGGACCTTCCTTTTACTATCATATGTTTGCTTTTCTCTAGAAAATAGACTGGGAAACCTTCACTCGAAACTATCTTTGGCTCTGAGTACCTGCAGCTTAATTATTGCAGTTCCTGTTTGTTCACATTTGTTTCTTTCCTAAAATAATCTCAAAATGATTTAATCATGTTGATTAGAATCATTTCATTAAAATGTAATTTTAATGTAAATGTAATTAACTGGTTGAAAAAGGAAAGCCTCTTTAATGTTAAGTAATGATTTAAAATTATTTCAGTAAATTTAATTGATACTATTTTAAGAAAATTATGTCAACTCTTTTTTTAAAATTAGTTTATTGGGGTGACAATTATAGGTGATGGAGTACAGAATTGTACATCTGAAACCTATGTAACTTCACTAAAAATTATGTCAACTCTTAAGTGTTAACATTTTGAAACTTTTAAATATTAAAACTCTAATTTGTGGGCTTTTAACACAATGCTTGAAAAAGATCCTGCTTAAAAGGTCTATACATACGTTTTATCTCTAGGATAGTCTAGGTACTTAATTTATTTGAATGAATTTAATAAAAATCAATACTCCAATGGTTGAACTTAATAAAGCAGCTATATGTCAGATTTACTGAAACTTTTTGAACCAGACAGTCTGTGTAATTAGGAATTGTTTGAATTGGATCCTCTTCCTTATAGAAAAAAATGTCCCATTACTGAGATAATCTGTACTTTTAATAAGCATTTCCCACATATTTTCATATATGTGTAAAGGCTAGTTATCGACAATAAGAAGCTTAAGAAATACACTTCAGTAATGTGTTTTATATCAAAATTTAGATTCTGCTATGTTAAGGGTACCTCTTGCTGTTCTGGGCATTGTTTCAGACACCTCACCCAAATAATATCTTATGGGTTTCTTCTAACTTGGAATTTCATAAATACAAAGCCAATTTATTGAGGGGAAATTTAATTTGCACTGTGGATTATATATTACGTACATAAATATTGTAGGAATATATATATATATATCTCCAGGGGTGCCAAAAATGTATACAAGTGATTTGTATTCATCTTTTGTTATTGGTATATATTTTTACAATATTTTTCTTTGCTCTTAAAATAATTTTTAAGGACATATGATGAGGTTTAAGATTCACAGACAGAAGAACAAATAGGCAGCTTGGAAGAATTTAAAATGTACATACTGGTTGTTACAGTTTTTGATGCGTGTATGAGTCCTGGGGATTCCCATTCCCAAACATCCATACATAGGCTTTCTAACACTTTCCGTACTGAAATATGTGTTAGTTAAAGTTCTCTAGAGAAACATAACCAGTAGGAAATAAAGTCTGACAATTAAGTTCGTGAACTTGTTGCAGCGATGTTTGCTAAACTTTTTGGATATCAGAGGGATTATTCATTATGAATTTGTACCTATTGGACAATCAGTTAACCAAGTTTACTATTTCGAACTGCTGAAAAGGCTGCGTGAAAAAAATCAGACCACCAAGTATTACAATTTTAATACAGTTTTTTCCCTTCTTAAAATGTATATACTTTTTTTTGGCACCCTCTGTGTGTGTGTGTGTGTGTGTGTGTGTGTGTGTGTGTGTGCGCATGTGTATAAACTGTAGTCCTTTCCAAATTTCTAGCTTTCTGGAGGGAGGAGTACAATCATGGGCTTGTGAATGAAAAATGAAGATAGAAAGAGTTGACAGAAAGAGACGGTTGGTTGTTCACAAACATTTATTCTCTCCTTCCATAATTATAGAATTGTAGCTGAGATAAACTAAAGACTATACAACACTAGATAAACTAAAGAATACATATCCCAGTCTTTCTCAGAGCTAGAAGTGTCCATATGTCTAAATTCTTACCAAAGATATATGAAAAGTTAGGTGTGACACTTCTGGACTTGGGTCTTAAGACATTTCTAATGAGCTGAAAAACAGATGTCTGCAGCCAAGCTTTACCCAAGAGGAAGAGGAAAATGCCCTAGGGGATAGTAGAATATCCACAAGGCAGGAGAATCATGGTTTGTGGACCATGTGGACTAGAGGCATGTGTCAACCTGGGATACTATAATTTTAGACCTAGTTGTTATATCAACATAATCTTCACTCTAACTAATCTTTGGCTATGAGTACCAGCAGCTTAATCACTACAATCCCTATTTGTTCAAGTCTCTCTTTCCTCAGTAGATTTTGGGATGGCTCACAACATTTCTCAGTAGCCATTATAATTACACCTCTGTAGGGCCTGAGCCAATCTTTTGGCTCTGGCTTTAGTTCTGATGTCCTGTCATGTCTCTTATGTGTAGGACCTTGACATAGCCTTGAGGCCTGTGACTATTGGAATATCTCTCCTGCAAGCCTGAGTGGTCCTATTTATTTTCCAAGCATCATTTGTGTGTGTGTGTGTGTGTGTGTGTGTGTGTGTGTGTGTGTGTTTGTTTGCTGAGTAGGCTCATTTCCCACCATGGTTCCAATAATTTTAATGGGTACCCCACACTCCCTCCTCCCTCAAAGGGCAGGCGTGTTAGAAAACTTGTATTTGACTAACACATTCTATCTGTAGTTAACTTGGGACCAGTTCCCTGGGGTAAGACTGGTAGTCCTGTGTCACTCTTCACTGTCAACTAATGTTCCAACGTGGAGCATGAACGCACAAGCTGCCGTGCTATCCTCAGGTTTACGTAGATGAATCAACTCATAATGGTGTCTTTTTGTTACTTTAGGAATTAAACTCACTCAAAAGACATCAACTTCATATGTAATGAAATATATTTCCAGCCTATTACTATTTCTCTCTTGAAGAAATTATACATTGTGTTCTTATATATTTTAAAATTAAATGAATCTCTGCCTCTTTCTCAGCCACCCTGAGCAATAAACATCTCTTGGTAGTGTTAGGGAGGAAGCATGATGCAGGGGGAAAAATCAGGCTTACAAGTTAAGATCTAGGCATTATCCCAATCCTTCCATTTACTTACTTTTTGACTTTGAGCAAGTCAGTTAACATTTATTGGTCTTAGTTTCTTTACCTATAAAATTGCTGTTAATAATACTTGTTACCCAGAATAGTTGTATATCATGAAGCCATGCCTAAATTCTGACCTGGATTTAGAATTGAATTTCTTCAGTCTAGATATTTCTAGATCATTTGTTTTAAAGACTAAATGATTTTTTATGTGTAGAATACAAGCATGTTTAATAAATAGTTATATTGCAATTGAACTTTTGTCTAAATGAGGATAAGTGACTTTCTAGTATGATTAACATTTCTATTCTCAGTAAACCATGTTGAATTACATATAGCTTCATGAGAAGGAGATTGTCCTTAATTTTAGGAGTATTTACTTTCACATTTACTTGCCATTTTTATTTTATTGATGCATGTGTGTGTATGTTTGTGTGTGTAAAAATGAATATTTCCACAGAAAAACTATATAATTTTTAAGAACAACCTGCTCTGGATTTTCATCAAGTTTACTATGACATGGTCTGTTTTTATATGGTACATGATTCCTGATTCCTAATCTCACATCAGGAGCTTTACTGCTTCCATTAGGTCCAGTAGAAATTGGTGGATGGTTCAGGGTAAGATTTCTCATTTTACAACATATACTTTTTTTCGCCCCCGTAGTTATGTAGCTGAGTTACTGACCAAGATGAGTTGATTTAGCTTTCTTAGCTTGAATCTACCCTGCTCCTCTCTTGGGAGGATATGTCCTAAGAAAATACTATACTAAGAGGTTTAGCAGGGAGGGAGCTGGCATTAAACACTTCTGTTAAGATCATGTTGGAATCAATGATCTAATCCTGGTAGAAGTGAGTTATTGACTTCTTAATGTATAAGGGAGGCATTGGCTCCTGAAGTTTGGTGCATTCTGCTTCTCCTCCAGGGAACAGGGATCTGCTAAAGCCTTAAGGAATGTGAGGAGTTACCTCTTGTGGGAGTAGGAAGTTGGATCTTTGAAATTCACAAAGCACGTTCACATTTCTTCCTTCTGTCCTAATATTTAAGAATATCATTTATAAAGGCAGCATGCGTTTTGCATGGGTTTTACATATTGGTCCTTGTTTGATGGCCCACTACTATGGCAGTAATGTAGCAAATGATATAAGAGAAATCTGGTCATAAGGTGTTTACAAACTTACATGACCTGTGGAAAACAGAAAGATTGTTCGCCTTCATCAGTTTAAGAATAACATACTAAGGCATTGATTCTTTTTCCAGATAAAAATAGCTTTATTTTTCTGATTTGATAATCTATAATTGTATAGAACATTCAAACAAAATAGAAAATATAAAGAGGAAAATATGAATAGCCCTCAATACTATTATTCAGGCTAGTATTCATCGTTCAAGGTTTTGTGAAGATCCTTTCAGATATTTTATGGCAAATATGCATATACAGAGTTATATAAATATATTTAAATATATATTTGCATTTATGTTTATCTCTCTCTATATATATCTTCATACCATTATCAGGGGTTCATAATTGGGGAATATGCTTCCCCTCACCTATCCAACTGAGAATCAGTGACTCACTGAGCCACATTAATTGTGGACTGTGTAAAATCTCTCATGATATATGACAGCAAAAAGTGGAAAAGTATTGTCCATATCTTGCTTTATAATTAGAATTTATGCTCAGTGATCTTCTGACCTCTCCATGCTAATTAATAGATCACCCATTTTTAAGGCTGTATATTTGTTCATTGTATAGCTACACTTTAATTTATTTAACCACTGTTTCACTGATGAACGATGTTGTTTCCATTTCCTTCTCCCGTCTATTATTAACAAAGCTATGAATAACATTTTTGTTTAGACATCCGTTTGATTCTTTATCTCCTTGAGATATGCTATTAGAGAAAGAATGTCTGGGACATAGAAGATATTTAACAGCGATGTATAAATATATTGCTAGACTGCTTTCCAGAAAGATTGCATCATTTGACAATTCTACCAACAATTTTTGAGTGCCCACGATCCCTGATAATCTTTAAGATCATTATCAATTGACTAGGAGGAAAGTAGTAAATCATTGTTTGCATTTGCATTTTTGATTAATAATGAGAGGATCCCAGGCTCTCAGTCAGACTATGTACCTTCAAGTTCTAGCTTTATTGCTTAACAGCTTTTGACCTTGTCCTAATTATTTAACCTCTCAATGTCTTGCATTACTCATTTGCAAAATGGTGACCGTAATAATACTAAACTTGTAGGATTGTTGTAAGAATTAACTGAATTAATACACATAAGCTCCTACAATATTTCCTGGTAAACTCACTCTCAATAATGTTACCTATTGGTATATGTTGATGTTACTTAATATTTAACTTTCTCATTCTTTAATTGTGTATTCAAGTTCTTTGGTATGCTCTGTTATAATGTTCATCTTTTATTTATTGATTTGATATAACTTTTTAAATATTACAGGTCTTAACTACTTGTCTGTCATACATGCTACAGTTATTTTTTTTGTTGTTGTTTGGCATTTATTTGTATCACATAAAGTTTTACCATTTAAGTAATAAAATTTACTCATTATTTATGACTTCTGGCTGAAAAAGCCTCTTCATCCTAAGGATTATAAAAACAATTTTTATTTGTGTGTTTTCTAGGAACCTAATGATTTTGTTTTTTACATTTAAGTCTTTGACCTATCTTGAATTGAATTTGATGGTAGTAAGGAAGAAAAGAGACAACAAAAGCTTTACTTTTTGAGGACGATAATGTGATAAGTTTAAGCACTATGAAGACATACAAAATAGTAGTACTTTCAATTTTGCTTTGGCAAGCAAAATATAATTTTATCTTTTGGGAAATCTTTTTCATAATTTGAGGTAGGATTTTAATTTTCTCTGTTTCTCACAATCATTTTCTTTTATATTTCTCTTCTTTCTGGAAAATATCTGCTCTTCGGTCTCCTATGAAAACGTAAGTGTTTCTTCCCAGGAGCCAGTTAATCCCACCATGTCAGGATTTCATATTGAGATAACTGGTTTTAAATGTTGAGTTTTTACAAGATTAAAATATTTCCACATAATTCCTACTGTGAACATTATTTGCACTAACACTTCTAAAATAATTGCCAACCAAGGTTAATGAATTTTACTGCTGATTCAAGAACTTTTTGTAATTTTGATTATTTACTAATGTCCATAAAAGTATCCATATCAATGAACTTGAATGACCTATTTATTATGAATATAACACAGATAATATATATACATGCATTGGACATCTCTTTGTGCCCCTGAAGATCTACTTGGCCTCATCTTTCTTTCCAGTCATGGTTGCAGAGAATGGGTCTGCATAGATGTTGACCTGCTTTGTACGAGCATATATGTGTAACGGGAAGTGCTTTGCTTTTGCCTGTATAAGCCTTCTTTGACACCTGTTGCCTGGGATACTTGAACACACATGAGCATCATGGAAATGTGGGAGAGTTTGTGACCCATGTGGCAAAACTTGACCAATGGGGATGTGAGCTGACAGATAAATGTTCCACTGTTTTATCCTTCCAGTGGATGATTTGGAGATATAGTGCATTCAATAAGTCTCCCCAGAAGGTCCCACAGATCTAGCACTCAGTTCTACCCAGTAATGGCCAGCCCCAGATTGTACCTTTGTATTGTCTATCCCTCCTTCTGTATCCACTCTTGTTCCTCCTGGCTCTCACTTGTTCCTATGATTGTATTCTTTGATAAATCACTCATGCATCAGACTTTCTCTCAGACTCTGCTTTTGGAATTTCTTAGGCTGAGAAATTACATTAAAGAAAAATATTTTAAAAACTTCTTTTGAATAATATGCATATGGTGGCTTCTTTTAACTTAAACTACAGCAAACTTAATTACTAGAATAGACCTTTGAAATTAAAAATCTGCTGAAAATGACCTCAAGCTGTTATTTTTAGTTTTCAGTTTTTTTAAAGCCAATTTCTGGTCTTCTATTTATTCCTTTAATAACATTAAATATTTTTAAAATTTAGCAGAAGTCAGCACTCAATTAACTCAGCAAAAGAATAAAAATTTACTTGCATATTAATCATTATTTAACTGTAATTTAATTGAGATAATACAAATTCATTACCTGTTTACTTAGACTCTCATTTAATATGTAACTGTGATTTAATTATTGTTATTTCGTGTAAAGAACTGTTGCTCTTGCAGAAGTGAAACACGAATCAAATCCTAGGTTTCATTTCTGTACCCAGAATAGAACCAGGACTTTGGTGTAACAATTATAATAAATATTTTAACAATCTAAACAAATTAGGAAAGATATTCCATTTAAGTCCACCAACCAATAATTGGTACAAAAGTGAACTATAAAGCACTGTATTAATTTGAAATTTCATTAGTTACGTAAGAGTGTAAATTTGCTTCTAAATTAGAAATCTTACATACTTTATGGATAAAGAATAGCTTCCCTAATCTTTGGCCACTAGATGTCAGGGCAGCTCCATATAAAAAGCCAAGGGTGGGGAAGGGTTGCTGGGTGTATTGCCCATTTTAAGACCAGCGGCTCTGTTGCGCAGAGGTGTGTTATTCTATGTCTTACAAGACCAGTCATTTTACAAAATGCAGAATCATCTTCAGCCAATATAAAAATGCAGTTAGCTTTGGGTGTTTTTATGTGGTGATAGAATTAATGTGTTGATGAAGACAATGGTTGAAACCATTTAAAACAAATTCTGCTTTTGGATAATGTTATTGTTCTGCATTTACTCTAATTCTATTTAAAAACAAAACAAAACCCCATGAGTATTGAAAATGGAAAGCAAAAAGGAAGTTTCTAAAAACCAGCTGATTACAGTAAGGCATAGTAGCTAAAGAAAAGATGTGGGGAAAAACGGCATAGCTCCTGGCCAATCCATGCATGAGTGCAAAGGCAATATAGCATGAGATGGTGGTTAGAAACATGAGTTTTGAAGTCCCCAAAGCCTGGGATTTGATATGGATCTTGACCTTAATAGTTATGTGATGTTTTATCTCCTCATCTATAAGGAAGAGTTGATAGTATTTACCACAAAGAGTTGTTTTAAGATTCAAATAGGATTGTGACTCTAAAGCTCTTAGTACAGTACACTGTACCTTGTAAACATCCAATGAATAGCCACTCTCATTATGAAGCTGGAATTTCATACCTAAAGTTTTAAAATGAAAAACCTCAATACTTCAACTGAAAAGAAGGGATAGTCTTTAGTCAGGTTTGCAAGCAAGGAATAACCCTTAAGTGGAGTATAATATAAACAACCCCTCCTAACGTAAAGCTATCGTGGACGATGAAATGGAATATACTCGTGGCTGTGGCCATGAAAAAGGAACTTCTCACTGGAGTGATCCTCTTTAATACCTGCAAGGGCAAGTCCCCCCTTTTATTATTATGTTTTCTTATAGTTATGACAGTGTCCAAAAGACTTGTTTTTCCATCTCCTCACATTCCACCCCGGGGGTTGGCAGTCTCAGTCAGATGGCCTGCCTTCTGCTGGGTCCACCTGTTTCTACTCATTCTGACAGTGGAGCATTTAATGTGGAAAGCACAGCAGGGCATTATCCCCAAACCATACATTCCAGAGGGACTAAACCAGAGCTGATCCCATGACACCTTCTTAACATGCATGGAATAATGTGATATTGGAGGTACCAGGACAGCAGACATCTGTCTTTAAATGTGGCTCTTCCAAATTGGTGATGTATGTGATACCTAGAAAACAACTCATATTTATTTGTGTGTGTTTGGATAATGACCAGAAATAAAGACTTTGACATTTTAAAAGTGTTTCAGCACATAATATTAATATAACTGTATCGCAGAGGGAAGAAAGAGGCAACTAAGAGGACAGATGTGGTAGGACTCTGGTAGGAAAGGCAAGATCAAGGAAAAGTAGTAGAGACAGAAGCTTCGCCACCCATTTGTATGGCTTTGCTGGCTTTAGCAGGATTTAACAGTTTGTTCTTCTGCTACCTGCTACAGCTTTCAGAAAACTTTGGTGAAAAATCTGAACAAAGAGACTGAAGATGAGATAAAAAAAAAAAAAGTCTAGTGAATAAAAGGATTTACTTCAATAACTCCCCAAATCCTACCACAAGCGAATACTATAAGGCAGAAAATGAATCAGCCACAGTACTAACAAGTACAGTATGAGACAGTGATTCATACGAAGGGCAGCATAATTACTGTGAATATCAGATTGGATTTCAAAATGAGGAAAGAACATTTTGGTACTTTCTTGGCTAAGGACAAACATAATTGATTTATGAATAATATGAGGGTCCAGCTTATCTGGCAAATATATTATATTTCATGTAGAAATGAGCTTAGAAGCATTTTTCACATTTCAATGGGAAACCCAATATTCACATGCCAGCGAAGTGAGGAGGAACAGTGGCTGGAGCCACCGATATGGAAGCTCAGCATCGGTTATACTCGGGCATAGCCCACCTGCAGTGTGGCAGCGGCAAGGTCCCCAGTACACCCAGCAATGGTTTATTTATTCATCTATCTAGTTATTTCAATAAAAATTAGAAAGAATGACCACCCTCCTTTCCCGGCCTATTCTGGGAAAATTTCTTCAGTCCCATTTCTCGGAGAAACTGCCTCCATCTAGTCCATAGCATGGCACGGGCAACCTACTGAAGTCACTGTGGCAGTCTGAGCTTCCCACCAATCCTGAGTTTAAAGGGTTGGAGGAAATCACATTTAGAAATATTTTATAAAGAAAGTTAACAGATCCCATTACGTTCTTTGAGTCATTTGTGCTGCAGTGACTAGTCTCTGGGCTAAGTGGAGCCAGTTTACTGTTGTTTATTGAGGCAGGATGGGGTAGTGGTTAAGATCAGAGACCCAGGAAGCCTTCCAGGGTTTGAATTATCTGTAATCTCAGTTTTCTTATCTGTAAAATGGGTGACACCTACTTCGTAAGTCTGTTACAATGATTACATTAATATTTGCAAAGTGCCTGACACAGTGTTACGTGTTTACTAAATCACCCTATATACTTGATGTTTTCAATAACCATGTGATGAAAACAAGATATATAGGATAAGAGAAGGTTTTGGAGTTGAAAGGGACTTTAGAAATCATCTAGTTCAACTCCCTCATTTTAAAGATATAAAAAAATGTCCCTGAAGTTCTATTACTTAGTAAAGTAATATAGCTAGCATCTGAATACAGGTTTCTTAATTTTCTGGCTGTTTTTTTTTTTTTTTTTTTTATCCCCACCATAAAACTCTGACTTCTCCTACAAATAAATGTAAGAAAGAAGAGTTTATAAATATTTTTAAATTTAAGAAAATACTGTGATAAATGCAGTAGTAATATTAGGAATTGAAGTTGTATAAATAATATAAAGGCATATTGATTTTTTAAAGTATCTGCTACAATTAGAATTAGCTTCATATAACAGCAAATCCCAAATGTCTTAAATAAAATAACAGTTTATTTCTCTTCCAGAGAAGAGAGTACAGAGCTCTCATAGTGGCTCTATGGTCATCAGAAAACGGATCCTCCTGCCATCTTAGTCCACCATCCTGTGTATGGTTTTCATTCTCAAGGTCACCTCTTGGTCCAAGATAGCTGCTGGAACTCCTGCCCTAATGTCAGCAGTCCAAAATGTAGGAATGAGGAAGGAAGAAATGACAAACAGATCTTTTCTAAATGAATTCGTGTTTTTTACAGCAGCCTTCTAGGAAGTTCCATATCGTCTTCCACTTACATCTCATCCAGGACTTCTCACTTGTCATGCTTGGCTACGAGGGAGATTGCAAAGTGCATTTAACTAATTTTCAATTAAACTATGGGTTCTTTTACTGAGGAAAGAGGGTAATGTATATGGGATGGTAACTAACCATTTCTACTATAGATAGGGTTATTTTTTTCCTACTCCCTTTCCACCTCACATTTCTTTTCTCTTGCCTTGAATCCACAAGGTCAGACTAAGAAAACTACACATCCCACATAGGAAAAAATAAGATTTCTCTTTCTAAAGGGATGTTGTGTCTGTATATTAGGATTTTACTGTTGCAAGAAATTGATCAATTTACTCAGTACTAGAGGGAAGAAGGGAAAACTATTATAAATTACAATTGGGATTTCATGGAATTCAAAGGTAGAAATGAAGGCATCCTAAGGAAGGCCAGGAATTAACAACATGGAAATACAGGCAGTTTTCTCTCAATTTCCTATCATTGCTTCTTTCTGCACGTGCCTTTTTTTTTTTTTTTTTTTCTCTTTGAAGATCTGTTTTTTCTGTGCCCAAGGTCTTGCTGCCAGGAAGAGACAGACCTGGGATTTGCATTCATATCTTCTAATTCACACTCTATTATCATCCTGATTTTTAACGCTCTGCTCTTCCTCCTTTACCATAAAGCAACAGAGTCCCTTCTCCTTACTGATTCACTGTTAGTTCCTGATTACAGTGATGTTTGATGTATTTGAATGCAATCACTACCTGTGTAGATCAGACCTTTGAAATCTGACTTGCAAAAATGCTTTACAGGGTCTGTGATACTACTTGGCACTGCATACTGAGCAATCTTCCATTCTCAGATGTTTTCTCAAGCTATGAAGCTATGTATTTTCACTGTTTGATGTCAAATGTTTTACACTGATGACTTCCAAGTATACATTTCCATTTTATACCTCCCTCTTGACCCCTAGATCATTATTTTATATGAATATTGGCCACTTTTACTCAGGTGGTGTTTCTTAGTATCTCCAGTACCTTTAAAATCAACATATCTATAATCTCATTTCGAATTTACTACCTTAAGCAACATCCACCCAAGAATCCAATAATCTTCCTGTCCCTTCACTTCTATTGCCAGTTAATTACCAAGTCCTACAGAATCTGTCACCTAAAGCTCTTATTTCTTATGGGTACTGCCGTAAGTAAAACACTGTAATCCTGTTTTTGTAAAATTGCAGCTGCCTCCTAAACCTTATCTCTGTCTTCAGACTCATCTATTCTCTGCATTGTCTCAAGAACAATCTGTATATATATAAATATGGTTATGTCACTTATGTACTTAAAATTAATCAGGATTTCCCTTTTACCTGCAGAACGATGGCCAAATGTCATGCTGGTCATAGAAGGCTGTTTATTATCGGATATCTTCCCATCTAGCCAATCTCATCTCCCTCTATTCCACCATGTGTGTTGGCTTTATAGAATTATTTGCAGTTCCCTAAATGCAACAGCAAAGTTCACACTTCTGTGATATTGAACATGTTTTTATTTTCTTTCACCCTAAATGCCTTTATTCTGCTCAGTCACCTTCATGAACTTCTACTCACATTATGGGATTAGGTTCAAGCATCAGTTCTTCTCTGAAAGCATCCTTGACCAGCATGCTGTCTCTTCTCTCCATGCTTCCCTCTACTTGCCCTTCAGAAGTTAGTTTCTTTCCTTTGTTGGCTCACACATTGTACATATTTGAGAAGGCAGAGGAGCAGACTAAAGCAATGCTACAGTTGTCTCCCACTGTCTGGTCTGTCCTTCTGTAGTAAGAGGATTTAATCAGACATATGGCTGCCCAAATGAGAACTAAATCACCTAGCCTCCCTGCAGTATGTGTGGCCATGAGACTGTTCTTTTCCAATGCTTTGTGCACAGAATGGTGTGTGCAACTTCTGAGACATGCTCTTTAAATTACAAGGTATGCCCTTCCCTTACCCCTTTCTCCTTCCCATCCACTGAGTGCAGCATGGGAATAGTGAGCCATTTTTGACTTGGGCAATACCCTGGGATGGCAGAGCAACAAGGCAGAGGAGGTCTGTGTTCCTGATATGGTGGAGCTACTATATTCATTCTGAACTGCTTACAGTCAGACTATTGTGTGCTAAAGATAAACTTCATTGTTTAACCCCTGTTTAGAATATTTATATCCTAATACAAATAATCAAATACAACAGGTCCCGTAGCCTAGCTAACATGCCCACTCCACTATAAGACTATAAAAGGAGTCCTGGAACTTAAATTTATTAATCTTTGCATACTTAACACCTAGTACAGCGACTAAAGCACAATATTCCGTCAAAAAAAATGTTTAGAGAAGAGATAAAGTTGTACATGAATATAAGTTACAACTTGTGTGCAAAAATTGCAATATTCCTTGTATTTCTATAGTTAACATAAACTTACTCAAGTCCCTATTTTTGTTGATGAAGACTGTTGACCCTGAAAATGAATGTGCTTGTTAAGAAGGACTCCTGGTAGCTAATTGGGCTCAAATTTATAAACAGAGTCTAATAGTGATTGCTAAATCGGGGCCTCTCATGCTCTCTGTGCTTCAGGGAAAAGCTGCACTGAGCTACCGCCTCCTGCCCTGTGCCCCTGCTGTCTGAATAGACCCTCATAAGAGAGCACCTAGGATCAAAATTCAACCACTAGGACTGAGACTTTCCCATCCAATTGGAGCTTTGCAGCTATATCTTTATTTTCATCTTTAGCAATCAATCAGAATGGCTCCATTCCAAGCAACCAGAACAGTGCTTTTTGGACCAATCAAACAATGAGGAGTTGGAGTCCTCATTTGCATGAAAATGGACCATTCAGGAACCACAGGCAGGAACTCTTCTCTAGATAAGCCAGCTTCACCACACAGGGCACTTTCAGTTTCCACCAAAGACTGTTTCCATCACTAGAACTGCAGCGTCAAAGCTGCAGCACGAGCTGAGCTGTGATACTGGGGCCAGGCCACCTTGCTTGGCCCAGGCCACCTCGCTTGGGCTGCCTCTCAATTGTGTTGTTTCACAGCTGAGCTGTATCACAACTGAGCTGTCTTCACTGAATGAAAATTTCCCCCTCACTGCACCCCAAACTGGGGACTCCTTTTGAATTGGTAACATGACCTTTGGATGAAAGGGCCAACTCTTTGTTTTCAATTTAAGGTAATTAGCACTTTCAGTTAAACTTTAAGTCTCTTTTGGGTAACAACTTGGTGAATTATGATTCTGTAATCTGGCCTTCTTGGGGGGTGGTGATGGTAGTTATCTCACGGTTTTTTTCTGGCTTTAGGAGCCAGCCAACTGGCCTGCTGGACCTCCTGTATTCTCTATGGCCCTCACTGAGGTATCGCTCTCTTCTTCTGCTTTAGGATGTTACTTCTGTCCCTGATGCTGAATTCACACCTCATGGTGGCCTCCAGTTCTTATCTACACTACAAAACCTTTTTTGGGCTATGGACTTTCAATCTTATCTGTACTTCACTAAGATTGCTAGGGAACTCTTGGCTGCTGCAGCCACAACTTTATTAAGTGCTGAGGCTTTTATGAGGAAACTCTCAGGCCTATCCTCTTCTAGCCACTTCTATTTCAGGTGCAGTGTTGGATGGAGGACTTCTCTATGCAGTTCCTGGTTACACTCTTTATAGGTAGGCAATGATCCTTCTATTCTGGGATTCCTTCAAACTCATCTCATATTTCTATCAGTATATCCAGAGATGCCTCCCTCCCTCTTGTCGTTCTTCCCAACCATTATTTAGCCTAAAGAAACGGAGCATTAGACCTCTTCTCAGGTAGCTGCCAATGTTTAAACTCCAGTAAGTCACATTCAGTTCTTCCTTTCCCACCCATTGGCTGACATGTAATCTTTTGGGTTTGGGAAACTTCTCTGCCTTCATGGTTAAATTTACTCTAAGGCTTATGACATAAATTCTGTGATTATCAGTCCTCCAGGCTGCGACTCTTTATATGCAAAAACAAGCTTTCTGTAATTCAAGATAGCGTTTTCTCTTTTAAAACCTCCTTTCTTGGTTTTCAAGACAACTGAATCTGAGACACAGTGAAAAAAATAAATGGGTTCAGAACCTCAGTTGCTGCCGTCATTTCAGTCTTCTTTTTTCTTGTGACAAGGAATGTCAGTAAGAAAAATAAATAGTGTTGCTAAGGAAAACTGTTATTATCTCAAAATGCGTCCCCCATCTCAATTATATGGTTGTAGCAGATTCATTAATATAAAGAGTTCTGGTTTTGTTCAGAAAAAAGCCTGATATTCTATTTGTGTATGAAAGACAGGAAAAAAAACCTTTCTACCCTCTGCCTCCCCATCTTCCATAATAGCCTGAACAGGCTGGAGAAGCAAACGAAGACCAGAGACAATACTATGTATTTACCAAACTGTTTTATTTTTTCTTGGATACATAGGAAGGTGTATATTTCCCAGCAACACCTTACATCTAGGTTGACTATGTCACTGAGCTCTTTGAATGGAAAGTGAATGGAACTGGCACATGCCACTTCCAGGCCTGACCATAAAAAATCCCTATGTGATATTTCTTGCTCTTTTTCCCCAACCACACAGCAGGAAGGGAAAGACTTTGAGATGACAGAACACACAATGGAAAGAGCCTGAATCCTGAGTTGAGCACTTAGAAGAGCTTCTCAAGAGATCTCGCAGCTAAGAACTTCAGCTCTGGTTTTCATCTGACCAAAAGGGTTGTATAAAGCCACTGTGATATTGAGGATTAGGGTTGTTTATTACAAATTAATGTTGAATGATACATTTAGAAAAATCAGTAACAGGAATCCAAGGATGAGAAGCAGCAATTAGAAGAAGGAAATAGAAAGGAAGTAGGAAGGAAAGGAGTTGGAGTCAAGTAATGTGGCCTTCAACTGAGCTCCATGGAATGGAGGATCAGGAGAGGTTCCTGGAGGTCTTGGTAGCCGTCAGAATTTTAAGAACTGAGGAGGGTGAGATTGAGTTAAAATGTTTTAAAAATGTAATACATGACACATATGAAAGAATATATAGTGATTTTTAATTTTTGATGCATCATAACGAAACAAACACATGGGAACTCACCACTCTGCCTATGAACCAGAGCATTATCATAATTGTTGAAGCTGCAACTGTGTGGATAAGTTTTAAGCTAAAAAACCCCACATACATGTTTAGTTTGTAATGTTGCTATGCTGTGCTCTTTTGCCCTAAATCATCAGTAAAGCCTTGTTTGAATTTTGTTGGTGCCCTAGAATTTGGATCAGGGTAGTTCTCTAAAGGGCAACTGAATAGGGAAAAGCTACAGCATGCATTAGAGTTAGAGAACTATGACAAAGCAGTAACTGGGAGCCCGAGGTGATTGACTTGACATAATCCACGCCCTCATCCTGAAACCCTAGAGAAACAGAAGAATGGACTCTGATTTTCCTATTCCAAATGGAAGAAACATTCAAATAAAAAGCAGGCTGACCTAACAGTTGTGATAATTTGGGGACATCCAGGGAGCTGAAATCTGGATGACATTTGAATGAATTTTAGTTCTTTTTAATTTAAAAAGACTTGGCACAGTTAAAAAAACATTTTTAACTTTGGTCTGTGTTTCTAAGGAAGCCACCTAAATTTTTGATAAAGGCGAAAGAAGAATACTATTAGTAAAAACAGCCTTTGAAAAACCTGAATTTGACAAAGTGGACAATTATTTAACTAATAAATTATTTAAGGTAACATTAATTAAGTGTCTGCTATCTTGCAATCACTGTGAAAATGCTTTAGCTCTTTCTCTTTTCATTCTTCCTTCGGTTTAAGGTCTTGACATAATCAGTGCTTAACAACTATAGTTCTTATCCTTTAGATTGATAATGTGCTCATTTTAGAAGCTGGAATAATGTGGATGACTATAGAGAGTTCTTTGTCAGAATCTTTAGAATGAGGGGCACGTTCCCTTGTCAACACAACATGGCTTGGCACAGAACAGCCAGTGTGTACTGACAGCCTTTCCCTTTGATGTTGCTCAGGGTTGCTTGGCTCATCCTGCTCTTACCTGCAAAGGGGCAATTTTATAATCCAAGAGAAGAGTATTCAGGCTGACATGACGTGGATTATATGGGTACCAAAAATGATGTCAAACGTGTAGTTGCAATGAATGTAACAAACTAACTGGTGACCACTTGTGTCCGTGTTAGCTTGGACACATAACTTCACTTTTTGGAGTCTGTTTTTCCCTGTTAAGTGAAGGCTATTAATACTGATCAGACATCATTTTGTCAAAGATGAAATAAAATAGTAGATATGAATAAACTTGGCAACTCTAAAGTGGCAGCTCTACAAATATTGGGGATTCAAGATTAGGAAACTGTGGGAGGATTACACTGAATGAGACATGAGTTGGAATACATGACCTTCAAAATCATTCCTAGTTCTAATTTTTTGTTCATTCATTCAGCTAATATTTATTGAACATCTACTTTGCTGAGTGTTGTTCTAGATACTTCACATATATCTGTTTTTAAAAAGCTGCCACAGACACATTTTTATGAGTTTTCTCAATAAAATCTTTGCATAGATTTATTTCTAGAAAGTGATCATGGACTCCTGAAACTTTGACATGAACCTAAAGAAATATTTCTCTTTATAGATAGAAACATACAAAATTGTATTAATATTTAAAAAAATCAAGCCATTAGGATTTATTTTTAGAAACATATCTGAGTCAATTTGTTGACCTCACATTAATGTAGCTTTTCCAAAGTGTTCTGGTGTGAAATTTTCCCAAATCCCTTCTCTTATCAAAACAATTAAAGATAAGATGATTAGGATCAGGCGCGCTATTGAGAGACATATTTTGTGTATGTCTCCCTAAGGGTGAATGACTGATGACCCTAATGCATTGGCTTGAGATACAACAAAGAAGACTCCTATGGGAACCTGACTTTAAATCTAATTCTAATTTGGGAGATCTTAACCAAAATAATCCCTTTGTCTTTCTGCTTAATTTACTTGCACATTTTTTGATTGAGAATTTTGAGTGATATGTGGGGCCTGACTTGATGACACTGTAGTGACAGTTCCTTCACTCTGCTCTTTCCTGTGAATTTCTCTCAAATCTTCACCCTGCAGATGGTCTAGGTTTTGAGGTTGACGTAAACTGTTGTTGAATCCTACTCTCTACAGTTATGGAGAATCATGGTCCTCTGTTTTTGGTCAAATTCCTTGAAGAAGACATCTATAATAATGCTTCTATAAGGTACTGATGGTGACAGGGTACACTCTGTCCTAAATCAAATAGTTTCTTTTCCAAGCCCAGTTGTATTCGTAAATCGTATTTCTGGAATTCCGCCATTCCCAAAGCTTTAGATCCTTTCCTTAACCAGTCTCCTGGAAAAGTCCTCTGAATAGAGCAAAGTCAGATCAGCCTTTCTGATTTTGGCTAGATATTTGATATATGTACTAAGAAAATTTCCTTCCACGTCCTGACACTACTTATTGATAAAATCACTATGTGTATTGCAACACGTGTATACCTTTTACTAATGTGCGTGTAGATTTTTCAGGTGTCTGGAACTAACTTGAAAGTCTTATTGACTTCATATAATGTAAGCATCCTTTCACTGATATAGTGATTTTAGCAGACTGGCAGGCAGTCTTGTGGCTAACATGGTCCCTGCTTCCTGGTACACATGCCCTTGTGTAATCCCCTCCCCCTGAATGTGGGCAGGACATGTGACTTGTTTCTAGCTATGTAGACTATGGCAAAGGTGTACAGGATGTACATGATTATGTGTATGTGATTATGTTACATAAGATTATAATGCCTATCTTGCAAGGAGACTCTCCTTTACTGGCTTTGATAAAGCAAGCTGCCATGTTGTGAGCTGCCTCCATGGAGATAATGTGGCAGGAAACTAGGGTGCCCTGTGGCTGAGAGCCAGCAGGAAACAGTGGTCCTTCGTTCAACAACTTCTAAGGAACCATGTATTGTAAACAACTGTGCCAGCTTGGAAGCAGATTCTTCCTCAGTCAAGCTTCAGATAAGACTGTAGCCCTGGCCAATACCTTTATAGCAGTTTTATGAGACCCTAAGAAGAGGACTCAATTAAGTTGACCAACAGAAATTGTTAAAAATAAATGTAGATTGTTTTAAACTGTTAAATTTGTGGTAAATTGTTACACAACAATAGATAACTAAGAAACTAAAACACTGAGATTGGTAATGGTTGACAGATCTTGAAATATAGGGAATCTGGATTGTTAAGAATATTTGCCTAGAAATCATCTAACTGAGAGGATATTTATAAATCAATAAGGGAAGCTTGGGAAACCCACCTTAAACCATATAAGAGCTACCATAATTGCCTCATAATGCTAAATGGAAGCACGTGTGATAAACATAGGAGGGAATTTTCACTATTCATGCCATTAGGGAAGGTGTGAAAGCAGACGGACTTTTACTAGGACTTGAATAATGGTTAGAGAGTCCTTACGTGGTCTCTGTGGTGGGAAGATGGTATATTTTAGGTAGGATAAATAGCATAAATAAAGGTGATAGAGGTAGCATTGTTTAGAGTATATTTGAGAGAAGATGATCAAAATGTCTGCATGATCTCAGTAATGGAGATAATTGAGGAAGACAGTGATTAAAGAACACAGAGGTTATTTTGTAGAACACCTTTGGCGTAAGGCAAGAACTCTAAACATTATGCTTTGAACCTGTGCTCTTTGCTACCCCTTCTGTACCTTTAACCCCAGTAACTCTGCCTTCATCTGTTTGGTGTATTGGGCTTTTTCAAATATTTTGTTTAAACAAAGAGATCCACAGCTAAAAACAATATGTGAACTTACTTTAGAAAAGTAGACTCTTTTGTGTTTTTTCCAGCTGAGTTATTAAATTTCTATTTTACAATTTATCTGGCTGTAATTTTCAGGTAGCATTAAATAAAGGATAAAGTATGGGGACCTGTTAAAAGATTATTGTAGTTATTTACCCTCTGAAATGGAATCATTGATGCAGGCAAAACAGGATTTTACTGTAGGATTCAGGGATTTAATAGAGCTAAACCCAGAGCTTTACACACTTGAGACACTTATTAAATATATGTTGAATTGTAGGGATTTGACAATAGGACTCAGATCAAGGCAGAACAAAAAATTGCTAGAGAAAACTTTAACCGCATTAAAAAAATACTTATTTGGGGTAGGTCTAGTTGATGGAAATATCAAGGAAAGATATGATAAGATACAGTTTTTGATCGTTATGTTGAAAAACGTCATTAGAAGTTTGGTACTGTAGCATCAACTCTTGCACTGGAATAAATTATTTTACTCTATAAATTTTCTAAATGGAATTATTACAATAAACCATAAAATCTTTGTTTGACTAAGCAAAATATGAAAAGTTCTGTAGGATTATTGTTATTTTAAATGTTAAAGGAAATTAAATTATACTTATTTGAGGAGTTTCCCCATACTCATTGAGACTTAGCTCAAAAGCCAAGGTTAGAAAGATTTTTTTTTTTCTACAAACAGAAAAATTACAGGATAAATGACCTTAACTAAATAACAGCCACAAACTTTTTTTTCTCTTTTTTTAAGGGAGTGGATTTTTTTTATAATTTATTTTATTTTATTGTTTTTTATTAAATTTATTGTGGTGACAATTGTTAGTAAAATTACATAGATTTCAGGTGTACAATTCTGTATTACATCATCTATAAATCCCATTGTGTGTTCATCACCCAGAGTCAGTTCTCCTTCCATCACCATATATTTGATCCCCCTTACCTTCATCTCCCACCCCCCACCCCCTACCCCCCTTACCCTCTGGTAACCACTAAACTATTGTCTGTGTCTATGAGTTTCTGTTTCTCATTTGTTTGTCTTGTTCTTTTGTTGTTTTTGGTTTATATACCACATATCAGTGAAATCACATGGTTCTCTGCTTTTTCTGTGTCACTTATTTAGCTCAGCATTACACTCTCAAGATCCATCCATGTTGTCACAAATGTTCCTATATCATCTTTTCTTACCACCGAATAGTATTCCATTGTGTATATATACCACAACTTCTTTATCCATTCATCTATCGAAGGACATTTTGGTTGTTTCCATGTCTTGGCCACCGTAAACAAAGCTGCAATGAACATTGGAGCACACGTGTCTTTTTGGATAAATGTTTCAGATTTTTTGGGTAGATACCCAGGAGAGGGATTGCTGGGTCATATGGCAATTCTATTCGTAATTTTTTGAGGAACCTCCACACTGCCTTCCATAACGGCTGCACCAATCTACATTCCCACCAACAGTGTATGAGGGTTCCTTTTTCTCCACAACCTCTCCAACACTTGTTACTATTTGTCTTGTTGATGATAGCCATTCTGACTGGGGTGAGGTGATATAGGGAATGGATTTTTATAGCTTTTTAAAGTAGTCCCTTAAAAGTAAAAGCATATTTTATGGAAATTTTCGGTATGAATATTCAAAATTGGAATCTCTTTAATCTTAAATGTCCTAGTTCCTTTCAAAGGTATTTGGAATACATAGAAATTATATTTTCATATTTTCTTTAGCTTTTAATTAATAACATTAACTTTACAAAATAAATATATAAACATTAGCCTTTTGAAAAAAACTTTACTTTCCATAGAACTTGGAATAGTACATAGATTATAATGAGCCCAATGCATTTGATTGATCGATGTTGGAAAACAGAAATAGATGTGAATTATGGTTGGAGTAATTTCTCTTTGCTGAGCAGAATATTAACATCAAATACAATGCTTCATTGTAATCTTTCCATTCTAATTCCGAGTTTATTTGTTCTCAAACAAGCGTTTAAAAAAATGCATCTCAAAAATAGTCCGAGGAATACTGGTTACATTTACATTAAATTTTCTCCTGTATTATTTTCTTTAATGTTGTCTTCAGAAAAAGGTCTATAAATGAATAACCTTTGCCAATTAATTATCCAGTAAATTTTAAATTTGGGTGATACCTGGCTTATGTAAATGGAAAAGTACTAAATTCACATAAAATATTTTTTTCCTTTAAAAGAGTAATTTCTAAAATATGCTTTTTTCCTGCTTTACTAAAAACACACAATCGCAATAAATAATAAAGGAGAATAATGAAGTGCTGGAAAGACTGCTATACCCCAAAGATAAGGGAGATCAGGTATTCGAGCCATATTGTATGTTATTTTTGATGACTAAATCTATGTGACTAAAATAGTTATCTTTTGAAATTCTTAAACATGTGTGCAGACATATACATATAATTACAGGCGTATCTCAGAGGTATTGTGGGTTCAGTTCCAGACCACCGCAATGTGGCGAGTATCTGAATAAAACAAATCATAATCTTTTTGCTGGTGGAGGTGCTTGCTTTCAGTTTGTAAAAAAAAAACGCAACATCTATGAAGTGCAATAAAACTACGTATACCTGTATTTCGGTTGAGTATTATTCTTGTTCATACCAAACTTTCTTTTCATCATAGCCCCTTTTATAATCTAATAGAACTGAGGTTGTTGATAAGATCATTTTTACAGGTATTTTACTTGAAATGTGGGAACTTGATCTGTAATTCATAAAGTTGGTAAGAAAGAACCATCTGGAAATGAATGAAGATTATAAAAATCTCAAGGTGACTGAGGAGGAAAAAAAAAAGACAAGGCCTAGTGGTGATGGTTGAGAAATCTAGAACTATTCTGGGCTTTACATGAGGAAAGCGGGAACGTATCACTCCCATCCATAAGGTAATGGAGAGATCACACCTGAAATTCAATTTGTTGTTTTGTGAACTCTTAGAAAAAAACCTGTGAAGATTAGGTGGGCCCTGATAACACTCCATGAGTATTTGTGAAACCTGAATGAAGGCAGAACATGTTTCACATCATATGCCTGTAACTACAAAGAAAATGGCTTTCAAGGAAATAAGTTCTAAGGAACTTATTAGAAGATACCTCTCAATGTTTTTTCAGTGGAAATATTAATTTTGATAAAGCAGTAACTGTAAAAATAACTTTATAAAATGAATGATATTGTTAGCTTCTTGAAGTTACAATTTAATTTGCATAAGAATTTACAGTTGTCTTGTAAATCCTGATTCTTATCAGCCAGGGACTATTAGTAATTATCAGACAGCATTTAATACTGGGGAAGAAGAAGAAGGAGGAGAAGGAGAAGAAAGCTGTTATCAAACTTTTGGACTTAGGGTCCCTTTATACTTTGATAAAGTACTGAGGTTTCCAAAGAGCTTTTTTTCCCCCTACATGTGTTATAATGATTGATATTTAGCATATTAGAAATTAAACTGAAAATAATTTTGGTGTATTTATTTGTTACTGCATTAAAAAAACAATGATAATAAGATCATTACGTGTTAATGTATAGAGCATATTTTTAATGAAAAATAAATATAGAGGAGAAAAGTGGTATTGTTTTTTATTTTCATCTTTTCAATGTGTGGCTTAATAAAAGGCGGCTGGATATCTACATTCACTATTGTCATATGTTGTTTTAGGTGAAGTATGTGTAGAAAGTCCAGCCTCACAGAAATATGTACTTGGGAAAAAGGGAGTATTTTGATAGTCTTTTATATAATTGTGGATGTCCTTTTTGATGCCCTCTAAAACTTGGTAAGTTGTAGGTTTTTGCAGGTTACTTGCGAAGTGGAATCTGATACCATACCAGTAAACTTTCAGTGCTCTCTTACACTAAAATCCACTGGTTTGTTTTACATTTTTAATGGATCTTTCATGATTTTGTAACATTCTGCATTTGTCATTTGGAAAATATTTGTTCTCTGAATTATTCAGATCTTCTGAAGGCTGACCTATTGTATTATACAATATCTAAAAATTATATTTGTTAATATCACTATTGATCTCATAAGGAAGTCTTCACGTTTTAGAAAACTGTCGAGCTCACAGTGGTAGATCCAAGTTTTTTAAAATTCAAATTTATTCTGAAAGCTCAAATCTTATCATTGGCCACACATACAGTTCATTATTTTGCTTGAAGTGACAAGCTCACTTTGTTCACTTTCAAGAAAACATTTCTCAAATCTCAATCTGAATAGCCATAGTTTGTCTTTCAGTCATTTTTAAAAAATTAAAAATAGTGTTCCATGAAAGATGTGGCTAGGTCAGCTCACAAGTCAAACACAGCTCCAGCTCAAATATAAAGTGCTTTTCCCAAGTCACTGTCCTTTGATTTGTAGCCAAAGTGCTTTATGCATCCATCCTGTTTCATCACACAAAATATTAAAAAGACATGTACTCACAGGTCAAGTGTTAATAATATTAACATTTTTATGGCTTCATCAAGAATATTCTTAAGTGAAATTGGCATTTTTTTTCTTATTGTGTGCAAGGAGATGAAGAACACAATGGCTATTAGTACAGTTCGGTACCACTGCTCTGATTCACGCTAAGGCATTAGCAGTTTTATCTATCATCAGTGCAAATGTCAACACAGTGAAAAAGTCAAATGATGTCTTAGCATCATTATGAAAATAGTTTGACCCCGGGTACTCCCTGGGAATGTCTCAGAGACCACTAGTGTTGATAAGCAAAGATTTTGATAGTGAATCATTGTAGTTAGAATGAAGGCTCTCCCTTCTCGTTTTAGTCTTTGGTCCCTGACCCCTTGCATGCGTATCATTTCTATGTGAAAAATAGTGTCATATGTTGTGTGCCGGTTCAGAATGCCCACCACAACAATGGCAGCAACTGTATCTTCAATAATTCCATTCTAGCATTAATCTAATAACAAACACTGAGATGGGTGAGGATGTGCAAATGGAAGGTTACTTGCAAAGTGGAATCTGATACCATCCCAGTAAACTTTCAGGGATGGCAGAGGGGAGATTTTTAGAACTAACTAACAAGTGATGCTGTCATAGGCTTCTTCCTTCTGCTTATCATAGGCATCCTTTCCATTTAAGAGGCCCTGGGTTTGGAAATTGAATTAGAGATGACAATTGGATGAAAGGCCAAGATTTTCAGTGTAATCATGCAAATCAGTTCTCCATTTGTCAGATTTAGATTTTTCTTTTTCAATTCTACAGATGTTTTTGGATTGCTAATCTATTTCAATCCTAAGGATCTAAGAAGGCTTAGCGATTACTCCTTTCACACACACACACACACACACACACACACACACACACACACCATTGATAAAGGGCATTGCAGCATCCTAAAATATAGTAGTTATTCTCTCTGGGTTAGAATTGAAAATGGGAGAGGCTATCATTGAAATGGGCTGCCTGATTTCAATGAGGACCACAGGGTCCAGGAGTGACAAGGTCCAGTTACACCACTTAATCAACAGAGACAAGGTATTGTGATGGTCATAATTAGCTGATAATTAGAAATCTTTGACTACAGAGATCTTGGGTGATACCTACCCGTTCTTCAGTTTCCTTCAGAATGTTTCCCTCAGCATTAAAACATCATTAAAGGCATTGTCTTTTTATTTATCCTTCTCAAATACTTCTACAATATTCCAGGTTTTGTTTGGAAAATGTTACAGTGGAAATGTGCAAAGAAATATTGCTCCTTAATATTTTGCAAGAGTAGACAAGATATCTGCTTAAGTAGGTATTTTATCTAATTAGCTTACTATATGAAAAATTAAATAAGCAATGTGTAGAAAAGGACAGGCCTCTCTAAATATATCACTTCAGCCAAATGGTGAAATTGAGATTACTCAAATATAGTCTAAAGTGTAAAATAAGTTAAGGTGTGAACATGAGGTATGAACTCAGAGACTTTTTTCCCACATGTAGTTATCAATTTCCTGAAGTTTAAGATGGAGGTTGCCAAACATTTTTTTCTCTCAAGGGCCAGATAATAAATATTTTAGGTTTGTAGGCCTTGTGGTTTGTATTGCAACTGCTCAGCTGTGCTGTGGTACTGGGAAAACAGCCATATGTAGTATGCCGATGAATTGGTGTGTCTGTGTTTTAATAAAACTTCATTTACCTTGCTCTAACCTCATGCTTTACTTTTTAACATCTACCAACATGTATTCCATGTCTTTTTACAAATCCATTTGAATGATACCCACGTCCTCTATTTATTCACTATCTGCTCTCTTATATTTAAATTTTGATTCCTAATATCTTACTACTGAAACTTTTCTTGATGGTGTTATTATTTCTCCTTCTCCTTCCCCTCCTCCTCCTCCTTCTCCTCCTACTCTTCCTTGTTGTTGTTGTTATTATTATTATTATTATTATTATTATTATTTACTGGTTAGCTCTAGTTACCTCTTTTGGGTTTAAAATCTTAGTTTGCCTTGATATCCCAGCTATTTTAATAGGGGATATTATTAGGGTCAGACTCAAGACTTCGATGAGCCACTTACAGCACGTGCTGGCCTATCCAAAAGACAATACTAGATATGTTAATGGATATATTCAGAACTGCATGCAGCTAGTCTGATTATGTCATTGGTCACTGGTCTTTATTCTCCTAGGGTCAACTAGTGAGACACTGATATTACCTGGGACCCATAACTAATGGGGCCCAGGGGATATTCAGCGAACTCTGAGAGAATCCCTGAGGATTTCCAGAAAATATGAGCTGGGGCATTGGACTAGCAAGAAGGAACTCTCCTTAGAAGGTGGGAGAGAAGACAAAGCTGAGTGGGCCAAGCCAACATGCTTCTCAGAAGTAGAAAATGAGGAAGTAGGAAAGGTGACAAAGTCTAGAAGTATAAACATGTTAGTAAATCTCATTCCAATCCCACAGTGAAATGCCGATTACTTTAATGAAGACTTCAGTAAAGCATTACCTTAATTCCTAAGTAAAATTTTACTACCAATTTAACATAATATCAAAGATAAAATGCACTATAGGTGTGATAATCTACTGAGTTAGTCAAAAGATAATTAAGCTAAGACTCTCAACACTAAATGTAATATGATTTTTGCCACCTTATTTCCTTTTTTTTGTATGTAAAATCATATAGCCTAGCATGATTTGAATAGCTTATTTTAAGTTTAAGTGGAAATAATATTTTTTTCTGTTGCCCTTTCCCACTTGAATAGTTTTCCCTACCCACTGCCCATCCTTAATATGCATAATGCATGATGTGGTTAAAACAAAACAAAACAAAACAAAACAAAAAACTGTCAAGAACAATTCAATCAAATTAAAAATATCCAGCAGAAAGTATCCATCACATAGTTTGCAAAGTTTGTGGCTTTATTCAAAATAGGTGTAAAACTAAAACAGAAGTCCCTGCTCTTTGACTGTTGAGTCCCTACCACATGACTAATTCAGATGTCTGAAGCTGATTGTTTAGTATTCCATTGTCCATCATATTGAATTAATTTTCTTGGCATTTTGTTCCACGGCCTTTTAATTTGAAATAGGAACTCAGAAAATGTCATTTGCTTCCTTTTTAGAATAAATTTTATATTTCTTTCTTTATGTACTCAATCAATATCACCATTATTTTCTTTTAATATTTTTTTATGTTGC